>NC_057710.1:131172675-131232012 GCF_004010195.1 Chiloscyllium plagiosum | reverse complement strand
CAAATTTGCTAATGTTATTGCTAATACCATCTTCTATATCATTAACTTATATTGTAAAAAGCTGCGGTCCTAACACTGATCCCTGTGGTACCCCACTGGTCACTGCCTGCCATTCCGAAATGGAGCCGTTTATCACTATTCTTTGTTTCCTATCAGCCAACCAACTTTCAATCCAAGTTAGTACTTTGCCCCCAATACCATGCACCCTAATTTTGCTCACTAACCTATATGGGACTTTATCAAAAGTTTTCTGAAAGTCCAGGTACACTACATCTACTGGATCTCCCTTGTCTATCTTCAGAGTTACATCCTTAAAGAATTCCAGAAGATTAGTCAAGCATGATTTCCCCTTCATAAATCCATGCTGACTCTGACCTATCGTGTTACTACTATCCAGATGTGTCATAATTTCATCCTTTATAATAGACTCCAGCATCTTTCCCACCACTGAGGTCAGACTAACTGGTCTATAATTATGTCTTTCAAAGTCAGACTTCAGTAAAGGAAATGGTACTGCTCAAGAAGAAAGGTCATACTCAGATCAAAATTTGTTACACTTCTCATAATTTCTCAGCAACCCCCAATCAGACTTTTCCAAACAACAATGCCTAAGCTCAAAGTATCTTCTGCACAACACTATCCATAACTCTGTACTCACTGCATATGGGAAAGTAGATCTGAGGAACGCTGGCTAGTGTGAGGCTAAATGGACTGGAATGCTGTCAGTCACTGCAACCAAGAGAAGAGCCCCAATGAAATACAAGCAAGGCCCCAGCAAACAAAACCTGTATGCTCTTAGGGCCACAAAAATCAAGTCTCAACTGACACCTCAACACTCCAGTCAATGCAACATGAAGCTCTGCAAAAGCATACAATCTGCTTGCTAGATTCAGTGATGTTCATCCCTGTTTTTACCTTCTGGGAGCTAGTTTGATGACTGCCAGGCCTGATGCTTTCTTTATTCTTCAAAGATCCCTGTAGCATCCTCAGATTCAGCACAAGTATCTCGTAAACATTGGGGAGGAGGTAAGTATCGAGGCATTGATGACATGCGATTAACTGGACCTGTGCTTTTTGGCACACTTCCTCAAGCTCTAAGTAATGGTGAATGTTTTGCTCTCCTGGAGGAGCTGTCAAGAGATCCTCATGATAAAGCTCAACAAGGTCACTGAAAGTCTTGCCTGTGGTAAAGCCCCAGGAAATGATGAAATGCGACTTGACATCATCAAATGTAGAAAGCCAGCATTGCTGCAACATCTTCATGATCTTTTGTGTCTCAGCTAGAAGGAAAGATTTTAGCCTCAAGACACATGTGATGCAAAAATACCCACCTTGTACAAAAACAAATGAATTAGAGTTAGGGGATTATTACACTTACTGAGGCTTTTGTTATGATGCAGACCACACCCTCCAAAATATGTTCTGGAGATAGCCTGGACCCTAAATTTTATATATTTTTAAAAGACAAGTATAAGCTGTTGTGTTCCAAATATGATTCAATTGATCCACTACTAAGCTTTAATCAAGACACATTTTATTCTTGCAACATAGTTAAATACAACAAAAAGAATTGCTGTATCTTTTCTCTATTGACAAACTTAATTAAATAATGAGGAGAAAGTGAGGTTTGCAGATGCTGGAGATCAGAGCTGGAAATGTGTTGCTGGAAAAGCGCAGCAGGTCAGGCAGCATCCAGGGAACAGGAGAATCGACGTTTCGGGCATAAGCCCTTCTTCAGCCTTAATTAAATAATGCCTTATCTTCAACCGTTCCAATATAAGCAACATTACATAAACACACCCTTGGCAAAGGCTATTCAGCAATGCAATTAGGATTCTCACATGCTGTCTCTCTCCAGTCCAGATGAAGGAAAATTTTTAAAAATCTGCACTTTCGATTTTTAAAGAGGAAGCCTCTCTGTCTAAGACTTCCCTCCAGCAGCAGCGAATTCAAGCTGTCAGAATCCAGCACAAACCAACAACTGACTGAAAGCAAAACCAAAATCGTTTTCAGTCTGTGTGAGCCAAACCCACCCACGTGTGATTCTTTAAAGTTACTTTTTTAACAAAAAAGCACCCAGGGAGTACTTTAGGTTGTTTACTGACTGCCTGTCCAAAGGAGACATTTCAGCACCACTGTGATAGCAGTGCAAGCAAAACAGGACAGAACACTCTTTTAAAGGCAGAGTATTATCACACATTTCCTTAATATGAGGAAAGTCATTGCCAGCATTGGCTTTGCCCAGATTGCAGATCCTGCTGTCATGTTTTTATACATCTCAATACTTCTTCAGAGCTGGCAGATCAAGAATGGACATGATTTTCTCAATTTAGTAGTTATAGAAGTGCCTCAAACAGTGCAGACTTTATCTTCATAGACCTCAGAGACAGAATCTTCAAACTGCTTTGGAAAATGGGCTGCCCACCTGGACTCAAGAGTATTATTTCTTCTTTCCACCAGAACGTAACAGATTTTGCAGGAAAATCTCGAAAGGAAAATCTCCTTTCAAAACATTCGTGTCAGTGGATTAAAGTTGCATTGTTTTCTGACATCAATTCACTTTGTCATATGTTTCTTCATGTTGCTATCACATGCTTTCAGCGAGTTGTCTAACTGCATGTCAGAAGAGACGACAGGGCTGTGGAATTTGACAAGGCAGCAAACCAAAACCCAAATTCACAATGTCATAGTCTGGGAGGTGCTGTTTGCTGCTGCACTGGCAGTCTCACACTGAAGTTCCATTGCAACAGCTTGCAGTTCATTTCTCCTTGGCCTTCAAGTAGTTTGAACTGCCAATCAATATCAGCAAGACCAATGTTATGGGTTCGAATGTAGAGACTCCACCTTCCATCAGCATCCTCAATTTGGAGGGCAATGATAACTTCAAATATCTTGGATCACCAATAAACTAGTCATTGGTGCTAAAATCAGCAACAGGATTGCTAAGGCTCCAGCCGTCAGGTCAAGGTTGAGAAGTGGAATATGGACTGAAAACACATGAAGGTACAAAGCTTCATGTGTACCAGGCTTATGTCCTCAGCACTGTCCCTCTACAGTATCAAGAAATGGACAATTCATAGAATCACAGAATCTCTACAGTGTGGAAACAGGCCCCTTGGCCCAACTAGTCCACACTGACCCGCTGACAAGTAACCCACTCAGACTCATTTCCCTACCCCATTACTCTACATTTCTCCTACTAATACACCTAGCCTTCACATCCCTGAACACTATGGGCAATTTAGCATGGCCAATTCATCTAACCTGCACATCTTCGGACTGTGGGAGGAAACTGAAGCAACCAGAGGAAACCCACCCAGACACGGGGAGAACGTGCATTCTCCACACAGACAATCTCCCAATGTTGGAATTGAACCCAGGTCCCTGGTGCTGTGAGGCAGCAGTGCTAACCACTGAGCCACCATGCTGCCCCTAGCCACCGTGCCGCCCAAACTAGGAAAAGTTCCTGATGAGCTTCCACCTCTGCTACCTCAGACCTATACTGGGTGACAAAAAACTGATTAATATGGCAATGGATCCATTTGTGGCCATCCCCAGCACATTTGCCCTCCTGAGTTAACAGCAACTCCAATGCCTGAGTCATGTGAGCCAAATGGAAGATGGATCAACAGGAGATCAATGGGTCATCCACCTCTGCACCACAAGTCTGTCAACCAGCAAGGCTTCAAATTGACAGAGATTAGAGTGGATGCACGGGCTTGCCTTCTCATGATATCGCTCATGTCCGATTCTGTCACATTCTAACACAGACCATTCCCCAAACAACTTGTCCCTCAATGGATATTCTGGAATTAATCAGCATCCCTTGTACCCATGCCATCTTTCAAAATTACTTGTCCAAGCAAACAAGCTTTGGCGGTCCAGAGCAGCAAAATACAGATGCTGTGCAGGCCAGGACCTAGAGGACCTGCTCAAGGCAGTGGTGCAGATGCAGAGCTTTCTTTTCCCCCAGCCTGTTTTGTGTTTGTCATTCAGGTCAATGCTGTCTCAGCCATTTGGAGGAACACACAGCACTGCCCACTCTACCAGAATAAATATTATCACCTTCTCTCTGACACATCACACTTACTCCATCCATGTGATGGTTTCCATCTTCCTCCAAGGTTCATGCTCCACCATTCTCACTACTGTCTGCAACATTTTCTCTCACTCGCTGTCACCCATCCCAAAGCATGATATCACTAACCCTACCTGCCCACTGGGCTGGGGGGGTGGGGGGGAGGCATACATTCACTCACTTGGGATTTCTCCCCATCTGCACCAAAAGTACAAGTTCTGCCACCCACTTTCATCTCCTATTGTAAAGTCCAACAATATAAACAAACTTCCATGAACACTCCTGGAGATCTTCAGTCATTACCTGGCTTGTTGTCATTCCAGGAAGAAAGCAAGTCCCAATAGAGCACAAAAACCCATGGCCTAGTGGATCGCTTGACATTTCAGCTCCTCACCCTTCATATGAAGAAGATTCACACTGACCATCCTAAGAAGCTGACTGACCATTTCTAGGCCCCTGGTCTGATATCAGAAGTTCCCCTTGATTTACTGTTCCAGGGGACTATTCCCTTTCACCTGATTCAGCCAAATACAGAGAATACTGGAGGTCTGGCAGTATTTGTGGAGAGACAAACAGAGTTAAGATTAGATTAGATTCCCTACAGTGAGGAAACAGGCCCTTCAGCCCAGCAAGTCCACACCGACCCTCCAAAGAGCAACCCATCTAGACCCATTCCCTACATTTGTCCCTAACTAATGGAGCTAACACTACAGGCAACTTAGCATGGACTGTGGGAGGAAACCGGAACACCTAAAGGAAACCCACGTAGGCACGGGGAGAATGTGCAAACTTCACACAGACAGTTTCCCAAGGTGGGAATTGAACCCAGATCCCTGGCGCTGTGAGGCAACAGTGCTAACCACTGAGCCACCATGCCGTCCCATGTTCTGAGTCCTGTTGACTCTTCCTCAGAAGAGTCTTAACGGCCTGAGAATCCAGCAACATCTATGAGTTATATTTACTCTAATACCACAGACCTACCTTAATTTGCCCAGAAATTTTGTGAGCAATTCTCTCATTTTCTTGTATTGATTTAGTGGAAAATCAGCAGTAATTCTAAAGAAATAGCTAATGATTTCCAGAATCCCTCTGGTATCTGGGCCTTTGTTCTGGGGATGGAATAGGATAGAATCAAGTGCCATGGAATTCTCAGCCAAGGTCTTGTTGCTTGGAAATTCTGGTACAGAGGCCATGATGGTTTGTGTAGCAGTTCCCCACCTATCTAGCCATTTCCCCAACGCCCAACATCTCTTGGACATCAAGAGGGTTTGATTTACAAGAATTCAGAAGTTTTCCTGGGAATTTCAATGTGCTTGTTAATAAGCTCAACAGAAACTATGCTTACTTATACAATAGATTATATCATGGACAGCACCTTCAGGGAGACAGATTTTTATCATCCTATTGATGCCCACAGCCAAAGAAGGAATAAAGCACAGAAAAATAAAATATAGAATAAAAATGTAAAAGCATAGTTATTAGAAAAGGAGGCCATCATCCTTCCCATCATGCTCCACCACTCAACATGATAATTGTTGATAGTCCAATTCAGTATCCTGTTCCCATTTTTGCCCTGTAACCTTTGATCTCTTAAACCCAAAGGGATCCTTCTTGGAATAATTGGTGATTTGGCCTCAGCCACACTCAGTGGTAGGGCATTTCACAGGCTCACCACTCTCTGGTGAAGAAATTTCTCCTCACCTCAGTCCTAAATGATTAACCCCATATCCTTAAACTGTGACCCCTGGTTCTGGATCCCCAGTCATTGGGAACATCTTCCCTGTATTTACCCTGACATATCCTTGTAGAATTTTATAGCTTTCTATGAGATCCTCCTTCATTTTTTTGAGCTCCAGTGAATACAATCCTAACCAATCTAGTTTGTCATCGTAAACCAATCCTGCTATCCCAGGAATGTGGTATCAGCTAGAAAAATATATTTCCATTCTTTTTTGGAAGGCACTGTGCTGAAAGGTGCATGATTTATATATCTTAATATATTTTCTTCAGTACTTAGATTTCAGCTACTAGTTATTAGTCTTTTTAATGTAAAGGGGGTTTAAATTAATTAGGTCAGTCTTTTGGAACCATGATTTTAAATCAGAACGTGTCAGAAAGCAAATGACTGAAGGTCTCCTGGAATGATAATGCAAGTTTATTTATGTTGTTGAATTTTACAAGAGAAAAAGAAACAAAAAAAAAGTCCAATAACTTAGCATGAACTAGGATGAGCAATGCTTTTTTAAAAACAAAAGTTAAAACTTTCCAAATTCAGTTCAAAGGAGACCTGAATGAAGTCAAATGTAAGAATAGCTTCTCTTAGAAAAAGATAATTTATTTGGAACAGTTAAGAGACTAAGTACAAGGGTCACCTTCCATGTAAGGGTTTTGCTTTGTGAAAACTTCCAGACCAAGAATATTCAGATAGCTTTGAATAACTAATGCAGATTTCTGAGATATATTTAGAGAGTTTGGTTTGTTTTATTTCACTTTTTTTCTCTTATGTAATAAGCCTCTATTTCATTGTTAAAACCAAATCTGCAGCCTTATATTAGATTAGATTAGATTAGATGAGATTAGATTACTTACAGTGTGGAAACAGGCCCTTCGGCCCAACAAGTCCACACCGGCCCGCCGAAGCGCAACCCACCCATACCCCTACATTTACCCCTTTTAACCTAACACTACGGGCAATTTAGCATGGCCAATTCACCTAACCTGCACATCTTTGTGACTGTGGGAGGAAACCGGAGCACCCGGAGGAAACCCACGCAGACACGGGGAGAACGTGCAAACTCCACACAGTCAGTCGCCTGAGTCGGGAATTGAACTCGGGTCTCTGGCGCTGTGAGGCAGAGACCCGGGTTTCAGCAAAACAACAACATATTAAATAAAACAAGATAACCTATCAAGCCAGATATCATCTGAGATTTGACTTAGAGTCATAGAATTATGGAGATGTACAGCACCGAACATTCTAAACCAATCTTATCCCATTTGCCAGCGCTTGACTCATACCCCTCTAAACCCTTCCTATTCATATACCCATCCAAGCCTCTACCACTTCCTCTGGCAGCTCATTCCATACATGCATACCCTCTGCATGAAAAAGTTGCCCTTAGGTCTCTTTTAGATTATTCTCCTCACACCCTAAACCTATATCCTCTGGATTCCCCCATCCCAGGGAAAAGACCTTGTCTATTTACCTTATCGATACCCCTCATATTCTATAAACCTCTATAAGGTCACCCCTCAGCCACCAACACTCCAGGCAAACCAGTCCCAGTCTATTCAACCTCTCCCTATAGCACAAATTGTCCAACCCTGGCAACATCCTTGTGAATCTTTTCTGAACCCTTTCAAGTTTCACAACATCCTTCCGATCGGAACGAGATCAGAACTGTACGCAATATTCCAACAGTGGCCTAACCAATGTCCTCTACAGCTACAACATGGCCTCCCAACTCCTGTACTCAATACTCTGACCAATAAAGGACAGCATACCAAACACCTTCTTCACTATCCTACCTACCTGCGACTCTACTTTCTAGGTGCTATGAACCTGCACTCCAAGGTCTCTTTGTTCAGCAACATTCCCTAGGACCTTACCATTAAGTATATAAGTCCTGCCCTGATTTGCCTTTCCAAAATGCAGCACCTCACATTTAAGTAATTTAAACTCCATCTGCCGCTCCTCGGCCCATTGGCCCATCTGATCATGATCCCATTGTACTCTAAGGTAACCTTCTTTAGTGTCCACTACACCTCCTATTTTGGTTCTCCAGTAGTAACATAAACTAGGATCATAATGTAACTCATTGCTGACAGGGGATCTTGCTGTGCACAAATTAGCTCTACATTTCCTAAATTACACAAAAGTAAGAACTTCAATGTGTGTCATTGCCTGTAAAACCTTTGGGCCTTCCTAGGATTTTGAAACAAGTCAGTCCTTCCTTAAGAGCATCACTATGTATCCAGTACTGTCTCGATGTATCTTCATTCTGTGCCTTTGGTTTTACTGTACTCTCCTTCCGATTTCAACTATTGGTTATTTGCCAATAAAATATGATATATAACTGTTGATAGCTATTGGAATCAACTGTCCCTTGTCATCAGCTTTTATTCTGTGAGCTGTGCATATCAATGCAGCATGTGGTTTGAGATGCACCATTTCACACATGCACGTTTGTATGCATTATTTATCACGGTCTTCATTTTCAAGTTCATTTCTTTAAAAACATACACACTCTCATAGCAGTTAAATAATAATGTCAAAGATTATGTGTTTTTTTTTAACTTATCCTACGTCGAACTATTGTTTTTATATTAGTAACAATCCTTTCTGGGACACAATTTTAACAGATAAACATTTTCTGTTCTGTTGCCCACCATTATAGCAGAAGTAAAATCCCATAAAAAAATAATTTTTCTGAATTAAAATAGGGGGGCAAAAAATGTTATCATCTGATACTAATAGTGGTGTGATCGGCAACAGTTCAAGAAGGTAAAAACAATGACTGCAGATGCTGGAAACCAGATTCTGGATCAGTGTTGCTGGAAGAGCACAGCAATTCAGGCAGCATCCGACGAGCAGCAAAATCGACGTTTCGGGCAAAAGCCCTTCATCAGGAATAAAGCCAGTTCAAGAAGTCAACTCACCATCTTTTTCTGAAGGTAAATGGAGATAGACAACAAATGTTGGTCCAGCCAGCGATGACAACATCCTATGACAAAGATTCCTCGGATAATTTGTGCATTAATAAAGATTTGGGGAAAAAAAATCATGCATGGAATTAATATAATGCAATGGTATATCTACCATTTTTTCCTTCATTCTAAGTGTTGCCTGACAGTACATCAATTTTGTTTCAATTCAAAAATAGGCTATTAGCCTATTGCGTCTGTACAAACACTCTAAGAGCATCCCACTCATATCAACGTGCACAGTCACTCTCCCCAGACCCTCCACACCCCCACAGCACCCCACTCCCCCCACATGCCCATAATGCCACATTTCCCATTGCTAATCCATCTAGCCTGTACATCCCAATACTATGGGCAATTTAGCATGGCCAATCCATCTGATGCACATTTTGGTACTGTGAAAGGAAAGCTGACCACCCAGAAGAAACTCACACAGACACGGGAAGAACGTGCAAACTTCACACTGTCACCCAAAACTGAGATACAACCTGGGTTCCAGGCATTGTGAGGCAGCAGTGCTAACCACTGTGCTGCCCTACTTATTTCACACATTAGTTGTCAGGAAAAATCCATGAGTTTATTTTACCTCTATTTAAATCATTTTGATTAACCCCTTTCTGACCAAATCAACTTTACTTCAGAATGGAATCTCCAGTTGGATTTATTTGAAAGCCTCAGAAATAATAATCACTGAATCATAAAGTTATGGACGTTGTGCAAGGATGTCCTTATTCCCTAGAACACAAGACCATTCGTTTCTTGATGGCAACATTTTGTTGACAATTGTGTTTCTTTGTCGCTCAGTTTTGGTGCTGATTGTTGACCACAAGAGACATATCAATGAGTCCAGGCTCCTGAAATTGACACATGTCACTATCTACTGCTGTGAAGAACTGCTGGTAATTCAGCTTCTACTCCAAGAGTTGTCAGTTTGCATTAAGTAACACTGTATAAGATAAAAGGGAGCATATGATTGCAAGCATTAAAAATAGCAACCTCTTGTCTATTACTTAGATGACACAGATTTATTGTGGACAATGTAAGTATTATTAGATCTATGGAGGGATAAACAAGTTCTGTGATCATCTGGTAGACTTTACATTTATTTTCCATCCTTTCACAAATAGAGTTTAAGTCAGTCTCGAGACAGATGGGAACAGGAAATATGCAGAAATTTTTCATTAGAAACTAGTGATAAATAGAAAATTATGCCTTAGTTGTAGATTATAGGATACAAGACTCCATTATCTTCACCAGATGCTGACTATTATACTGCACCTTACAACAAATACATACTGAGTGAAACTCAGTTTCATCAGGATGAAAAGAGAACCATCCATTATAAATCCCACCTGAGGTATCTTGTCATTAACAACTTTTGCACACTCACTGAAATTCACATTTACTCCCCTTGGTGTGATCTCAGTATCCTAAAGTGTTAAAAATCACAAAACGCCAGGTTATAGTCCAGCAGGTCTATTTGGAAGTACAAGTTTTCAGAGCGCTACTCCTTCATCAGGTAGCTAGCAGCAGTCCAAAAGCTTGTACTTCCAAATAAACCTGTTGTACCATAACCTGGCATTGTGTGACTTTTAACTCTGTCCACCCCAGTCCAACACCAGCACCTCCACATCATCTTAAAGCGTGGCAGCACTTTGTTTATAAGATGATAGTATTGAGCACAACATGGTATGGCTCAGGAATCCCACTGATCCCAAATACTCTAACAAGATAAGCAGCAGAAGAGATACTGAGAGTTATAATCCCAGTGGCCTAAAGATCATGGCCTAAATATAAGTGGTCCATCTGGCTTAAAATAACCAAAATAACCAAATCTCCTCAGCTGGATGAAATTTATCCAAAGTTACTGGATGAGGCAAGGGGCACTTGAAAAAATGTTCAAATTCTCTCTGATCACAGGAGAAGTGCCAGACGATTAGAGGACAAACAATCTGATACTGTTATTCAAGGAGGAACAAGGGATAAACCACGAAACTACAGAGCTGTTGGTTGAACCTCAGTGATGGGAAAACTATTGGGAGAAATTCTGAGGGGCAGAACTAATCTGCATTTGAAGGGACAGGTTGAATCAAGAACAACCAGCATAGTTTTGTTAAGGGGAGGTTGTATCATATCTGGCCAACTTGAATGAATTTCCTTGAAGAGGTAACCAGTTGAGTAGATGAGAGCATTGTCTGAACAAGTCCCTCAAAAACATCAGCAAGACCAGACCACTCAGAACCTTCTCTCTGTTATGCTAATTTCTTTAATTGTGTCACAGAGCTTCTCCCTGATATTTATACCCATATTGTCACTCTCATTAGTGAATGTCATATTTTCTTGCTTTAATGAACCATACTGTACTTGAGCTATTGCTCCTTAAAGATTACCCATTGTGCTGTTAATATTTTTCTATTAATTTTTGGTTCTATTTTACCCTGAATAGATCGCCCCTCATCCAAACCAGTTAGTTATTTTATTCAGCTCATGTAATGACTTACCTATTTTTCACTGATCATTCTATTTTGACATTATCTTCACATACAAACAATTTGTATTGTGTTTTGTAATCTAAGTTGTGAGGTGCATTAAAATCACTGGAGATCTCAACCTAGAGTTCTGAGACATCCCACTGAATACATCTTCCCACCTTAAAAACCATGGACCCATTGGTTGTCTACCTTCTGCCAAGTCCTTGAATATAGAAAAGGTTTTTTAACCTCTGAATCTTGGCAACTTTGAATTAAAGTATTAGTTTTTCTTCATGTGGTGCATAATCAAGATATTTTGAAATCCTAACTGTACAAAATGATAGTGTTTATTAATCCCACTCAGCTTGACACTCCTTCAAAGATATCAAGGATTTTGTGTTAAGTGGAATCTTTCTGTTTAAAGCCATGTTGATTATTAACTTGTTATACAGATAACCCTCAAATGAACTTTTGGCCACTCATTAAATATTTCACTTTTGCAATTAAATAAATCTAATGGACCCTTTCTCTGTTTTGTCTTTCTTTTGAATATGGGGCCCACACCTACCTGTGTCCAACCTATTGGTAATTCCCCATTATCCATTGACTCCCTTATAATGATTGGTGGCATGTAAATCTCTTCTAAGTCACTTTCAGCATTGTGGGATGCGTAGCTAATCCTAGTCTGTTTTTCACCATTTCAGCTTGTCTGTGATATTCAAATCATTTGTATCATTATACCTTGGTGCTCCTATTTCCAAAGAAGTAATGTTGTTTGTACCTTCCCATGTGAATTTTCTAATGCAGAAATCATTGACAATGTTCGCTACCTGACTCACCCCACTCAGTTTCAACCCTGTTTACATCTTTCAATGATAGCTCCTTTCCTATATTACTATCACATATTACTGATAACAAATGGGATGAGGCTGTAGGGAATGCAGTATGTCTTTTCAGTCTGTGCACAAATTAAAAGTAAAAGTCCTGATGGAGCAGTTGCAACATTCATCTAATTTTTATTACTTATTCCTGAAACCAGGTGAGGGATTGCCAATGATGTGAGTTATATATTCTTGTTAATATTACTATTGAGATTTGGTAGAAATATAACGATGTTCGGAGTTTATGATTTGTACATGAATCAATTGGATGAACTAATAATAAAGAAAGCAATATTACTTTGCTTCAAAGAGATTCCACAAAGATTTATCAATCTGGATTATTGCTTTTTTTTGTCTCCATCTTAATTTCGTATTCATCATAAGTTTTGTTAAAAGATAGCTATTTTATCCAGTTCTTATAAATAGTGGACAAAAATAAGCTTCACGTGAAGATTTGAAACATGCAAAATGTATTATTTTAAAGTAAATTTTCAGGCAACTAATGAGGACTTGATTTTTTTCCCTCCACAAAGGTTAAGAGGAGGGAATTAGACACTTTATCTGAAACATTTATGTAGAATGTTTCTCACTGTTTCTCTACAAATTAGTGGTATTTATGCAAAACCAAAATAAATTCATTTTGTTTAATCCATAACATGTTAATTAACAAACTGAAGGATTTAAGTAAAAAGCAATCATATTCTTCACGCTGATAACCAGATTAACCTGACATTTCTCAAATTGCTTGTGTGCAGATTAAACTTTGAAAAAAAAATTCATAAGATGAGAATTCATACTGAATGAAATCTCCTATTGAATAATACAAGTTCAACAATTAAAAAGGTAGGTTATGGTAAATGCAAAAATATATCCTTGCAAAATAAATCATTTTCTTCTTATTCCAAAGGAAAGCTAATATTTTTTTCAATCAAATTCATATCAAATCACTGAAAATAAGGCAGCTCTCACAACAGCAGGAACTCCCAAAACACAGTGCAGTTGATGAAGCATTTTTGAGGTATATTACAATGGAACAAATATGGCAGTTAAATTGCACAAGTGGCAATGTCATACAAACAGCAATGAGATAATGATGAGAGAATCTGTTTTAGCATTGTTGAGAGAGGGAGAGAGATGTGGTTATCAGAACAATTGCAAACATACAGATGTGTGCCAAAACACTTACTGACATGGGAATTATAGTATCCTGGTAGAAAATAGACAATAGAGACATAACTGCATAGTCCTTTACAGTTACCTGCAAAACAATCCAATCAGTTCCATTTAGATATTTTATTGCTGCAGCCCTTTATTTTTATCCCCGAAGTACCAAGTCAGTCAATTTTCTTTTGAAATCGTTGGCCCTTTCTGCATCCATGATCGTCCTGGACACGGAGATCTGCTGTATAAAAATATTCTTCCTCACATCCATCGCTACTTCTTACCCAAAGTGTAAGTAAAGGCACCTAGTCAATAATAGAGCAGAATCAAAAGGGATGGTGCCAGATAAACAGGATTAAGAACACAGAAAAATCTGAGACATTGAGATGAGTTAATATTATTATTATCATGTGGAGGCATGAACAGTCAGAACTAAGAGGTGCTATGTAACATTGACAAAATGAGCAGTGTCAAAATTGCCAAAAAGCTGAATTTTCCCAGCCTTTGTCCTAAGTGGGTAATGGTCGGACTGTTAGGATAACATGGTGAAAACAGCAATATCAAGAAAAGCCCACTTTTCCATAAAACATATTAACAGAGTCACAGAATCTCTACACTGTAGAAGCAGGTCATTTATTCCATTAAGTCCACACGGACCTTCAAAACAGCAACTCACCCAGATCCACCCTAACCCTGTAACCTGCATTTCCCATGACTAACCCACCTAGCCTGCAGACTCTGGGCAGTTTAGCACGGTCAATCCTTTTAACCTGCACATCTTCAGACTGTGAGAGGAAATTGGAGCACCCAGAGAAACCCACAAAGATAGGGGGAGAATGTGCAAACTCCACACAGACACAGACAGTAGCCTGAGGTTGGAATTAAATCAAGATCCCTGGTACTGTGAGGCCACAGTGCTAATAATGAAGAAAGCAATATTACTTTGCTTCAAAGAAATTCCACTAAGATTTGTCAAACTGAATTATAATTTCTTTTGTATACATCTGAAGTTCCTATTCATCTTAATTTTTGTTAAAATATATTTTATGCTGTTCTTATAAACAGTAGACAAAAATAAGCTTCAAGTGAAGATTTTAACATGTAAAATGTATTATTTTAAAGTGAATTTTCAGGCCATTGTGCCACGCTAACAGCTAGATAAGAACTGGTAAGCAGCAACAGGTGTATTTCAAAACATTACCATCTCATCCTCAGCTAATCTCACCACAGTTATATACAGGCTCTATTTTCCCAAGTAGCAGAGAAGAAGAAGATTGTGCCAATTCCCAACAAGAAAGTCAGAGTGGTTACTTGGCAGCCACAACGATGCAGTCTCTTCTCCAGGCATCAACCTTGCATAGAATTCTCCAGTATTTCAGGGCACACTCCATGAAAACTCCCCTCAACCTGTCCTTGGAGGACAATATTGGCAAAGCACCAGTCTCATTGTACCAAGGAATAAGATTCACTTATAATACAATTCAGCACTTCAGGCTTACACTGTGCAGCTCACCGACACCTTATATTCCAATGCTGCTATTGAGCCACTTTGCTCAAGGACAGGCATCAGAGCATGATGTATTTCAGGTCTCTGTGCATGGTTTGTGAGCACTCAATCATATTGCACTGACTTGGATTCGCACAGCATCTCTTTTTGTGAGACCATATCAGAGTACTGTACAGTATTAAATTCCATATTTAAGGAAGGATGTTAGTACACTGGAAGCAGTTAGGAGAAGCATTACTGGACTAATACCTTCAGTGGTAGGTTGCGTTATGAGGAAAGAAAAACAGGCTAGGCTTCTATTCACCAAAGTTAAGAAATATAGGAGGTGACGACTAACACATAAGATCTTAAAGGATCTTGATAGGGCAGATGTAGAAATTATGTTTCCTCTCAAGGGAATAAAATGTAGAAGAAAGGGTCACAGTCTAAAAATAAGAGGTCATCCACTAAACATAGAAATAAAGTGATTTTCTTTTTTAAAGTGTATTCAGTGTTTTGGGGACTCAAAAGGCAATGGAAGCAGCGTCCTTGAATGTTTTTGGAGCAGCCGTTAGATTCCTAATAAGTAAAGGGGTGAAAAGTTACCAGAGATAGGTGAGAATATGGAGTAATCAGATCAGCCATCAGCTTATCGAATGGTACAGCAGACTCAAGGGGCTGTGTGGCCTACTTCTGTCCTAACGCATATGCTCATATTTTTATCCCAGGAATGAGTCATATGAACACTGAACTGTTTCTTAAGCAATTTTTGCTTTTTTAAATAAGGAGACTGAGACTGTACATAGCACTCCAGGTGTACCAATACCTTGTACAGCTGCAATAGAACTTCCCAAATTTTATATTCCTTTCCTCTCACAATAAATGACAACATGCAGTTTCCCTTTATTCCATCCATTTTGCTCAATCAATGGAGGTAAACTGGGTTAAGGATTCAACAAAGTATTTCATTGCCTGTCATCTAAGATTCATGGTTTTCAGCTTTTGAGTTTTGGCATAAAAATACAGGCCCAGACATTATGATTACCATCAGAACAGATTCAACTAATAATAACCTTCTTTAAAAAGGACCCCCGTGCCTGTTAGTGAGTTTTTCTGGGGAAGATTCCAAGCCTTACCTGTCCCAGATACACAGAGGCAATCACATTCAGCTCAGGAGTAGCATTGCAGGCCAAGACATGACCCTTTTTCATAACACCTGCCATTGTTTTCAGGAATGAAAGTACCCAAAGGCATTTTAACTGAAGTGTGTGAAAGATAAATGTAGAATGTGAGGGATCAGTGTGCAAGGTGAGTGGGTGAGAGGGTAGGGTCATAGATGAGTGAGGAAGGGTACATTGCCATGTGGGTGAGGGGGTTAAGGTGCTTGGTGGTTGCTTAGGCTAGGTTGGGCAATCAGCACCTGTCAGGTTGGGGTAAGGATTACCACCACCAGGGCTAGGCTGGGTGCCTCAGGATTTCAGGCACAGATATTGCTGTGCTGGGCAGAGTTAGTGGGGTTGGACTCAGTGAGGTCAGGTCTAGTAATTCAGTGGTGCTGTCTTAATGTTTTTTTCAGATATTGAGGCATGCAGTTGGGAAGTTCAGTGGTGAATCAGGGTTTATTTTATTAGCTACCCTGGAGTTAGAGCAGGTTTTTAATCATTAACTATTCAGTTTAAGTAAACCCATACTTTGTCAAATTCTCCGAGAATCATGGTGTCTTTTGGAAAGTGCCACACATGATTTTTTTTTCATTCATTCATTGGATATGAATATTGCAGTTGAGCCAACATTTATTGCCCATTTCTAGTTGCCTATGAGAAAGTGGTGGTTTTCCACCTTCTTGAACCTCTGAAGTCCATTTGGTGTAGGTACACACACTATGCAGTCAGGGAAAGATTTCCAGAAGTTTGAGCAGTGTGCAAGTTAGGAGTGTGAGTGCTCGAAAGGCCATTGGTGGTGTTCCCATATACCTGCTACTCTTATCCATCTAGATGGTGGTATAAAGGAACCTTGGAGAATTTCTAATTGTACTAGTATTCCATTATGCATCTGATTTGTACTTTGTAGATTTTCGACAGGCTTTGGCGAGTCAGGAGGTGAGTTACTTGATGCAGCGTTCCTCAGTTCTCATCTCTGTATTTAAAATAAAAGTCTAGAAAAACAAAACACATCTGGCAACAGAGAGAAACAGAGTTAATATTTCAACTCCAATTTGTCTCCCTTTCAGAACGAGTTCCTCCACACGTTTTATTTTTATTTCAAATTTTCATGATTTGCAGTACCTTGGTTTTAGCTATAGTACCTTTATGACTGGTCAAGTTCAGATTCTGCCCAATGGAACCCTCCAGGATGTTGATAGTGGGGATTCAATGATGGCAATGCCATTGAAAGTCAGGGGATGATGAGATTTTCTCTCTAGTTGTCCAATGAATGGTATTTATGGGGCATCAATGGTACCGGTCACTGGTCAGCCTACACTTGGATATTGTCCAAGTCTTGCTGCTTTTGAACATGGATTGGTTCGGTATCTGGGGTGTCACAAATGGTGTTGAACATTGCACAATCATCGGTGAGCATACCACTTACCCAGAGTCAGATTACAACACACAATTCCAGTCAATGCTGCTGCAATGACTCTCTGGCTTTAGAATACCTGAATATTTTTCAAAAGGAAATTATAATATCATGTCTACTTTGCTTGTGGAAATATAGGTATTTAATATTGAGAGTTTTGCTGAATATTAATTAGATATTTCGCAATATTATGGTCTCAATCTGCAGATAATGTTAATTTTCTTATTTCATACATCTCAGAATAGACAGTAAAATTTGATACATTACTGCTGTATTACTGTAATATTTGTTCACCTATTAATAAATTATTTTCAAAAATATACTTGAATCAGTTATCCACTTACTATCCAAAATCATGCAATACTTTCCACTCTTCTACTAATTAGTTCACTCCACATTCATCAAAGAATTGCATGTCCTGAATACAAATCCCTAACCTCTTCTCACCAGCAGTGGATGCATCACTTCGTATTGCTTACTTACATTACCTTTCCTAAAACAAAATGTGTTCAAAGATAATTCTCATTACAGGCATTCAGTCATGCTGTGCAATACAGGCATATAACTACATTAACATGTTTGTGCAAAATTCTCCCACCTACATTTTTAGCAAGTGTTAAATCATTTCAAATAAAATGAGCTAATATTGAGAACAGCAAAGATATCTGATGCTAATCTATCTTCCTTAATAAAGTTAAAAATCACAACATCAGTTTATAGTCCAACAGGTTAATTGGAAGCACTAGCTTTCGGAGCTTTTGTCCACAACCACCTGATGAAGGAGCGTCGCTCCGAAAGCTAGTGCTTCCAATTAAACCTGTTGGACTATAACCTGGTGTTGTGTGATTTTTAACTTTGTACATCTCAGTCCAACACCGGCATCTCCGAATCATTCTTTAATAAAGCAACTTTATCTTACCAAGTGATAAGAAGCTCAGCCCCCACGGACAGGTCTCTCTCTCTTCAAATTCCATTGATGAGCCAAGTTGGAAATTCCAACAATCAAAAACATGTTCACAATACTGCAGACCTGAATGACCAAGTATCTTCGAGCTTTGGTTCAGCCTTGCATTTCTCCTAAAAAGTTCAATCTACAGAATTCCTACATCATCACTCCAATGTGAAATATTTTCTGCTGAATATTCAACAACTCAAAAAAGGTGGATGTAGGCCCTTATTAAGGAAACACTGTTAATGTTAATGTTGATATCTCAGAATCAATCGCTCATCAGGGATTGATTAATTTTGTAGGTTGGTTTATTTAAAGCCATAAAAATGTGATAATTTGTGAAAACAGACATTACGACAAACCAAAACAAATGCAGATGCTGCAAATCAGAAACAAAAAAATAGGTGGAAATTCAGTTGCTGCCTGACCTGCTGTGTTTTTCCAGTAATTTCTGTTTCTGATTACAGCTAGCCAACTGATTTATGTGCGTGGAAACTCATAGCAGCCAAGCAGAAATGCAACATTGCAAAAGAAAATTCCATGGAGACCTTAAAGGTGAGGTGTCTTCCAGACAAAGTGCACATCTGACATCCACCTTCTTTCCAGCAGAAAGTTTAAAAATATCAACTGAGCCAATGAGTACCTGTAAGATATTCATAACTTGCAGGTATGTCCTCAAGCTGTTTCAAGATCTTTTAAATTAATTCATAGGCTGTGGGCATCAGTACTTAGACTGGCATTTATTGCCCATTTCCAAATGCCCAGAAGGGAGCAAAGAATCATCCACATTGCTGTGAGCCTGGAGTTACATGGTTGTCAGCGAAGATTTCCTTTCCTGAAGAACATTCATTAACCAGGTGACAATGGCCACAGAATTTTATTGAATTCAATAAATCTGTCATGGTAAAATTTGAACCCCTTTTGCCCAAACATCACACTGGGTTTTTGAACTATTCATTCATGGGATGTAAGCGTCACAGGGATGACCAGCCTTTATTGCCCATCCCTAATTGTCCAGAGGGCAGTAAAAAGTCAAGCACATTCCTGTGGATCTGGAGACACATGTAGGACAGACCAGGTAAGCTCGACAGTTTCCTTCCCTAAAGGACATTAGTAAACCATTAGCAAAACTTCTTGTGTTATACAATGGTTGCTTCTAATTTTATCAAAGTTTTAGTCTTCTTTGTTCAATATATTTTCTCTTCTTGACTTGCTCTAATAATTGGATAGTTCCTCCAATTTATTTCCCCCTTTTTGCTTTCTGTGAAGCTCGGACTTCATCCACATGCTGTTTTATTGTTTGTTTGGTTTATTTTACTGGAAATCTCTCATTCAAACATCATTGCTGGCAGTTATTCCTGGAAAAGAGCGGTCTCCGGAGAGTTTCAACATTGTGTGGGCTGTGCATCTTCGTCTGTGTTTACAGGTCTTTCATTTTCTCCAGCATTGCTTTGAGTTAAAGTTGACATTTCTATAGCAGTTCCTGCTGAGCTCAACCAATTTTGCATGAGTTGTTCTAGATCTTCTGAAAGTGAGCAACTTCTTCAATGGATTGATGAGCAGAGCTTGTAGATTATCCTGATTCCAGTCTATTTTTCCCATTGTTCATCTTTCTCGGCTGAGTGGGAACATCCACTAAAGACTTCATCATCTCAGAGATGACATTCTCAAGTTTGGATTTTGTGAGTTATGCAGCATTTCCCTCCTGAGTTCTCATTTCTCTCTGCAAATCAGAGAGCTGAGATTTTAGGTTCCACTAATTCAGGAGGATGTGAAGTGTTTCTATCATATCCAGTCCGGCAATCCTTTCTTGGATAGTCTGCTGCTGTATTTTTACATGTTTCTGGTGTTTAAATGCTTCCATGGCTAGTGATTATAATGAGATCGTGCCATACACTTTCGCATGTCTTACTATGGAACTCGTTTGCCAACTGTTCAATGTGTTCATCCTCATTAGCATGATGTTTACTAATGCTTTTTCTGACGTGAATGACAAATGTCTAATAACCAATCACTCATCACTCATTGTATACTTAAGGGTGGATTAGGTCGGTTGGCTGATTTACAATACAAAGTGACAACAAACAGCACAGGTTCAACTCCTATAGCAGCTGAGGTTGCCATGAAGGTTACAACTTCTCACATAAGACATGGTGACCTTCAGCTTAAACTCAGTACCAGTTATCTCTCTGCCAATAAGAGAAAGTGGGACTATGATGGCTTAAACTTACCATTTAAAACAATAAAACACATCAAAGGTAATGAATAAGACTTTACACCAAGCTAACTGTACACAATAGACTGACTGTGAGACTTAACTGCAGCATTGTAAACTGACAGCACAAGTGGTCATTTGAAAAAGGCAAGATACATAAACTTGATAGTAAATACAGAGTACCCCTCATGTCTGTGTGGGTGTCCGCCGGGTGCTCCAGTTTCCTCCCACAATCCAAAAAATGTGCGGGTCAGGTGATTGGCCATGCTAAATTGCCCACAATGTTAGGTGCAATAGTTAGGGGTAAATATAGGGTAGGGGAATGGGTCTGGGTGGGTGCTCATTGGAGGGTCGGTGTAGACTTGCTTGGCAAAGGCCTGTTTCCATACTGTAGGGAATCTAATCAATCAAAAAAAAACAATACTTGCATTGCCATAACTTTCGTGACTTGAACAGGATTCTTGACTTTAACTTGGAGCAAGCATCAGGCAGACATGTATAAAAATGAAGGGCAAACTGACTAGACCATGGCAATATGGGACCTGGAAGATTTTAAGTCATGCGTCTTGTCCCAAAACTGATTGGAGCAAATGGCCAGCAGACAAGAACATACTTCTGGCAGCAGGAATCAGGTGCCAGGTTCTATAGGTACTGTAATGGTTCTATTATCTATACTCTCCCAGCAAGGTAAGATTATTCAGTCAATCTTATTGTCAGGCCCAATCCTCAACTAGGAATGATATTAAATAATCATAAGAGCTTTGTCCATGTTATTCGTTATAGCCCTGGTTCAAAAATAAAATGTCCTCTCTCCTAAGAGTATTTAGAATAAATAAAGACCACTCAGAATAAAACACACTTACTAGGTATAATATAGCAGAGTAAACTCACCTGAGGCAGCTCAGAAGAAAGAATCTCCAGTTTAGAATTTTAGCGCTGTTTTGGATCTTGAGGTATAAAGGGAGATTTACAAAATGTATAATGCTTATTCAATACTTTAATATAAGAATCCCCAATCCTGGGTTACATTATGGTCATTGTTACAAATTATAAATTGTAAAGTTATTATTGTCATCAATCATTTAGAATTGGCCATTTAAATTAACCTCAAGGAAACTACAAAGTAATCAATCTACTGTAAGAGAGTATTCAAATCCACCTAGGAATAAATGTGCAGGATATTCAAATAAATAGCATACTATGATTGTCCTCAAAATCAAAGTACAAACGATAGTGGAGATGAGATTAAAAACTAAGAGGAGATCTTTTTAAGTCCTGTACTCTGATTTTCGTCAATGATTGCAGGTCTGGCCTTGATGCTTAGCTAAGAAAAATTTAAATAAAATCCCTTGCTTTGGAAAGAGCCTTGCCATTTTCTTCGGGTTTTTTTTAGAATTCATTTAGATCGAATCAAAATCTGTGTGTTTTGCAGCTGTCTCACAGAAAATAGTTTCAAAGCTTCAGTCAAAACTTGTCCTTTGCTTTTTGCTTTTGAGAAAAATTAAAATACTGTATTAGTTGGATTAATCCCTTAACCATACGGCTTTCAGTGATGGTCCTAAAGATCCTTTCTGCTACGATGACTTGGAGGGAAAGCAACAATCATTTATCTCCACTCAGCCCATGGTTTAAATAGCCATTGAGCCTGGATTATGTGATCAGAGTCTGATCTGCATATCTAAAGGAGAAACCAGCTGGTTTTGAGCAAATGTCCTTCCTCACCTGCTTCAAAGACAGGGTTAAAATCATAATATCTGTGAAGAATGTTAGTCAGTTGATAAGTTTGTTCCTCTACTGCCACAAATTCATCTCCGTCTATTTGTTCAAAATATTGCATTTAGATGATTAATTGTGCTCAGGCAGGGTAGAGGGCATGAATTAGTCATTTCTCTGTGTTCATAATCATGGGAACAGGCTGAAGGTGCTGTTGTTGAATTGGAGATGTACAATATCCAACACAGCAAACTTTGATTTAACCATCACTTTGTGAACCAGCACTTTGATAAACTGGAAAGAATTATATACCTCAAATACCAAAAAGTATACTCTATTATTCTGTACAATTATGATTTTAAAATGTATTTATGTAATGTAAATATACTTGTTCAACGAAACAGCCACATCACATCCATTTTTCCTCAAATAATCGCAATCTACCATGACGTCTGAGTATTCAGTTGAGGGTGCGAGTGAGAAGACTATCTGCCAGTAAGTTTTAGCTAAGAAAAAGTTGCATTATTTGTAGGGCCTCCTCTAACCTAAATAAGAGTCCACAGACTCGCAGCAGGAGCGGCGATCAGGGGCTCTACAGGGAAGGTGGGTCACTGTGGGAGCTCTAACCAAGAAAGACTCTCATGCTTGTTAAGGTAAGGGTCTTTAATTTATATTTCTTATGTATTGTGCGATTGAGTAAAAGTTTAATTGGTTAATTGAATAAGACTGTAGCAGAGAGGTACGAGAAATTATTTAAATACATAAATTGTAAAAGTTAATTAATTAAGTAGAGATGGCTGGACAGGTGATGTGCTGTAGCTGTATGATGTGGGAGCTGGCTGATCCCATTGTGAATGGCAGTGACCACATCTGCAGCAAGTGTTGGTTGCTAGAGGAACTCCGGATCAGAGTTGATGATCTAGAATCTGAGCTTCAAACACTGCGGCACATCTGGGAGGGGGAGAGTTACCTGGACACTTTGTTTCAGGAGGCAGTCACACCTGGTAGATTAAGTAATTCACATTCAGTTAGTGATCATGAACAACAAGGTGTGACTGTAAGTAAGGCAGATAGGGGGATTCTGAGTTCAGGGCTGGAGGAGTTTCAGCCCTTGACCTTGTCCAACAGGTATGAGATTTTTGCTCCCTATATGGATGAGGAAAAGGGCTGTGGACAGGATGAGCCAGCTGACCACGGCACCCTGGTGCAGAAGCTATTCAAGAAGGGAGAGCAAAAAGACAAGTAGTTGCTATAGGGGATTCTGTATTTAAGAGGACATATAGTATCCTATGCGAGCCGGATCAGGAGACCCGCATGGTATGTTGCCTGCCCGGTGCCAGGGTGCAGGACCTCCTGGACTGGCTTGAAAGGATATTGGAGTGAGAGGGGGAGTATCTAGTTGTTGAGGTCTACATTAGCACTAACAACATAGGCAAGGCTAGAAAAGAGGACCTCTTTGGGGAGTATCAAACACTAGGAAGAAAATTGAAGTACAGGTCCTCAAGGGTCATAATCTCCGGATTACTGCCCAAGCCACATGCCAAATGGCATAGGGATAAGAAAGTTAGGGAAGTAAACACATGGCTAAGGGAGTGGTGTGGGAAAGAGGGATTCCATTTCATGGAGCATTGGCATCAGTTTTGGAACCCAGGGGGGATCTGTATCATTGGGATGGTTTCCACTTGAACCGATCTGGAACCAGTGTTCTAGCGAAAAGGATAAATAGGGTGGTCAGTAGGACTTTAAACTTGTGAGTCGGGGGGTGGGGGGGGGGGGGGGAATGGAAAGCAAAAGCGTAAGGGAGTATGGAGTTAAATGGAAAGATAAGCAGCATGACAGCATGTGTGCAGGTGGGTTTAAGTTCGAGGCAGACTAGGAATGCAGCGAAAATGAAGGATAACTTAGGACATCTTATGATTTTCAATATCTCTAATAATGATAAGAAAGTTAGCATTAAGGCACTTTACCTGAATGCTCGTAGTATTCATAACAAAGTGGATGTTATACAAGAATTCATAACAGCACAAATCATCGTGAATGATTATGATGTGGTAGGCATGACAGAGGCGTGATTGCAAGGGGTTCAGGACTGGCAGTTAAACATCCAAGGATTTTCAAATTATTGAAAAGACAGGGAGGTGGGGAGAGGGGGCAGGGTTGCCCTGTTAATTAAGAATGAAATTAAATCTATGGCACTGAATGACATAGGGTCAGATGATGTGGAGTCTGTGTGGGTGAATAAAAAAAAAACCATAATGGGAGTTATGTACAGATCTCCCAACACTGGTCAGGACCAGGGGCGCAAAATGTACCAGGAAATAGATAGTGCATGTCAGAGGCAAGGTCATGGTGATCATGGGGGACTTCAATGTGCAGGTGGACTAGGTGAATAATGCTGCCGGTGGATCCAAAGAAAGGGAATTCATACAGGATGCTTTTTGGAACAGCTTGTGATGGAGCCCACAAGGGAAGAGGCTATTCTAGACTTAGTGCTATGTAATTAGACAGACTTTATAAAAGACCTTAAAGTAAGGGAACATTTAAGAAGATAACGATCATAATATGGTAGAGTTCAGTTGACAGTTTGAAAGAGAGAAGACAAAATCAGATGTAATGGACTTACACAGTTAAATAAAGGTAAATACAGGGACATGAGAGAGGAACTGACAAAAATTGACTGGAAGCAGAGCCTAGTGGAGAAGACAGTAGAGCAACAATGGCAGGAGTTTCTGGGTGTAATTGAGGACGCAGTACAAAAGGTTCATCCCAAAGAAAAGAAAGATTACTGGGGGTGGGGTGGGGATGTGGAGGAGTGGGGCATTAGACAACCATGGCTGAGAAAGGAAGTCAGGACATGTATCAAAGAAAAACAGAGAGCCTAAAAAGTGTCCAAGAGCACTGAGAAATCAGAAGATTGGGAATGCTACAAAAACAGAGGATAACAAAGAGAGAAATAAGGATGGAGAGCATCAAATATGAATGTAGGCTAGCTAGTAATATTAGAAATGATAGTAAAAGTTTCTTTTAATACATAAGAAACAAACGAGAGGCAAATGTAGACATTGGGCCACTCCAAATTGATGCTGGAAGGTGAGTGATGGAAGGTAAGGAAACAGGTGAAGAACTTAATAAGTACTTTGTGTCAGTCTTCACAGTGGAAGACATGAGTAATATCCCAACAATTAAGGAGAGTCGGGGCAAAGTTGAGTATGGTAGCCATTACAAAAGAGAAAGTGCTAGAAAAGCTAAAAAGTCTAAAAATTGATAAGTCTCCTGGCCCCAGTGGGCTACATCCTAGAGTTCTGAGGGAGGTGGCTGAGGAAATATTTGAGGCATTGGTTGTGATCTTTCAAAAGTCACTGGAGTCAGGAAAGTCACTGATGATTGGAAAATCACTGTTGTAACCCTTTTGTTCAAGAAAGGATCAAGACAAAAGATGGAAAATTAAATGCTGATTAG
Organism: Chiloscyllium plagiosum; assembly: GCF_004010195.1. Lineage (NCBI taxonomy): Eukaryota > Metazoa > Chordata > Chondrichthyes > Orectolobiformes > Hemiscylliidae > Chiloscyllium > Chiloscyllium plagiosum. Next base: position 131,206,318 of record NC_057710.1, on the reverse strand, counting down.
CCTAACCTCGGTTGTTGGTAAAATTCTAGAATCCATTATTAAGGATGAGCTTTCTAAATTCTTGGAAGTGCAGATCGGATTAGAACAAGTCAGCATGGATTTAGTAAGGGAAGGTCATGCCTGACAAACTTGTTAGAATTCTTTGAAGAGATAACAAGTAGGCTAGATGAGGGAAACCCAGTGGATGTTATCTATCTAGATTTCAAAATGACCTTTGATAAGGTTCCTCACAGGAGGCTGCTGAGTAAGGTGAGGGCCCATGGTGTTCCAAGGTGAGCTACTGGCATGGATTGAGGATCGGCTGTCTGACAGAAGGCACAGAGTTGGGATAGAATGTTCTTTTTTGGAACGGCAGCCAGTGATAAGTGGTGTCCTGCAGGGTTCAGTGTTGGGGTGGCAGCTGTTCACTTTATATATAAATGATCTGGATGAAGAGACTGGGGGCATTCTGGTGAAGTTTGTCAATGATATGAAGTTAGGTGGACAGGCAGGTAGTACTGAGGAGGTAGGGAGGCTGCAGAAAGATTTAGACAGTTTAGGATAGTGGCCCAGAAAATGGCTGATGAAATTCAACATGAGCAAATGCGAGGTCTTGCACTTTGGAAAAAAGAATACAGGCATGGACTATTTACTAAATGGTGAGAAAATTCCTAAAGCCCAAGTACAAAGGGATCTGGGAGTGCTAGTCCAGGATTCTCTCAAGGTTAACTTGCAGGTTGAGTCTGTGATTAAGAAAGCAAATGTAACGTTGTCGTTTATCTCAAGAGTGTTGGAATATAAAAGAAGCAATGTGCTTCTGAGACTTTATAAAGCTGTAGAATACTATGTCCAATTTTGTGTCCCACACCTCAGGAAGGACATTCTAGAACTGGAGTGTGTCCAGCAGAGATTTACATGGTTGATTCCTGGAATGGTAGGCCTAACATATGATGATCAGCTGAGGATCCTGGGATTGCATTCACTAGAGTTTAGAAGGTTGAGGGGAGACCTAATTGAAACTTACAAGATAATGCATGGCTTAGAAAGGGTGGACGCTGGGAAGTTGTTTCCATTAGGTGGGGAGACCAGGACCTATGGGCACAACCTTAGAATTAGAGGGGATCAATTTAGAATAGAAATGCAGAGATATTTCTTCAACCAGAGAGTGATGAGCCTGTGGAATTCACTGCCACAGAGCACAGTGGAGGCCAGGGCATTAAATGCCTTCAAGGCAGATATTGATAAATTCTTGATCTCACAAGTCATTAAGGGCTACCAGGAGAGTATGGATATATCAGTAATGTGTGTACCTCCTCTACTATAATTGTATTACTTAGAAATTACTTTTTACATTGATTGTGTGGAAGTCTTGATTGTCCAGAATATTTGATGAATCAGCACATTTCTGGTCCCTTAGGTATTAGATAATTTAAAAAAAAATTATAGTATATGACTCTCTAAATAAAAGTTTGTAAGTTCATAAAAACTGGGATGGAATATTCTGGGTTCAAATCAGGAACAGGATTTTTTTAAAAAGTCCTCATTTCTTGGTTACATGAGATGAATTATTATTGAACAAGGCTGATTATTCATATTCATTAGGCCCTGGCTGATTTTTAATTTTTTGTTTAATTCCTTTGTCAATTTTAGTTCAGCAATGAACTGAGAACTGTGAGCTAAAGATGACTTTGGGACTGTGGTTGATAGCTTGTGGCCAGGACTGGACGTTAATTGCAGGTTGTTTCCTGATCAAAAGTTCTGTAGATGCTTCAGCACCTGGGAAGAGCATTATGATTAAACAGACATCAGAAAATGGCTATTCATGAGGTCAGTTCCTGTGAATTGGTTCCAGCAAGTCTGGAAAAGACCTCATGCTCAAGCAGATGGCAGTTGTTGAATGGTAACTGGAGATGGTTAGTCTGTTAAGGAGTGGTCAAAGCTGGACTTGCATTTTGGACTATGTTTTGCATGAAAATAGTAAACTGGCTGTTGATGCTAAAGCATGCTAAAGCTTTTAAAAGCTTCCTGCCTAATCTCCTTTAACAACTCTTGGAAGCTCAGAGAATAGAAAACTAAGTTATCAAGTATGACTGCCTTTATTTGAGTGCACTGTAAAAGTGAGCCTGATTGACATATTCAGAAAATCAACATGGAAACCATCATCCATGCATGTGGAACAACATAACATGAAAACTATTTAAGTAATCTGGGCAGTTTTATTATTTTCTTTATGTATCCCTAACTGTAGTTGTCTAGCCAACTACCTTTTGTATGAATGGGGCTGAAAGCAAAGTTTGGGTCTCAAGCATAGACCAGTTAGATTGCTTTGTTGTTTATTTTTTGTTCTGCTAAAGTTATTGTTACCTTGACAAATAGCTAAGCTACAAACCCATGCTGAGAACTGATTATTTGCAAAGTCCAGGATTGGATATTTACAAAGTCTGCTTAGAAACCATCAGTTAGAGACAAACAAACTGCAGATGCTGGAATCCAAAGTTGACAGGCAGAAGACTGGAAGAACACAGCAAACCTGGCAGCATCAGGGAGGTGGAGAAGTCAACGTTTCAGGTGTAATCCTTCTTCAGGACATGTGGGTGGGTCTGGGTGGAGCAGCAGATAAAGGGGGTGGCAGGGGTAGGGTGGTGTAGTGGTGGCAGGTGAAGACAGGTAGAGGGTATGACCTGGTTGGTGAATGGGAGGAATTAATCTGGTACCTGGCAGAGAGGAGTGGAAGTGAGGGCGAGGGGCTAGGAAGAAAGTCGGGGGATGGGAAGGGAGGTTATTTGGAATTGGAGGACTCAATTTTAGTCCTCTGGGCTGTAGACTGCCTGAGCGGAAGATGACGTGTTGTTCCTCCAATTTGCGGTTTAGTTGATTGTGGCAATGGATGAGGCCAAGGAGACCTCCTCCGAATTCTCCCAATTCCTCCACCTCTGCTGAATATATTCAGATGAGGAGACTTTACATTCGCGAGCATCCCAGATGTCCACCTATTTCAAACAATGCGCTTTTCTTTCATCTGTCATCCAGGCAGCCCTCCACCACACCACAGCTCTAAATCCCCCCCAACACAATAAAGCCAGAGTCCTCCTTGTCCTCACCTACCACCCCACCAGTGTCCGCATCCAATGCATCATCCTTAAACACTTCCGCCAACTCCAACTAAACCCCATCACCAAGAACATCTTGGTTTTCCCATCCCTCTCTGTCTTCCGCAAGGACTGTCCCCTTTGACAGCCCTTGGCTCACGCCACTCTCCCCACCAACATCCCCCCCTCTCCCCAAACCCCAAGGTAACTTCTCCTCCAACCAGAAAAGATGCAAGACCTGCTGACCCACCACCTCGATCCAGGGGCCCGAACAGTCCTTCCAGGTGCAACTGAGGTTCTCCTGCTTTTCTTCCAATCTACTTTACTGTATCAGGTACTCCTAATATGTTTTTCTCTATATCAGGGAGACCTAATGTAAACTTAGGGAACTGTTCTCCAAGGCCCGCAGAGGTTGACCAGACCTCCCAGTCACCACCCATTTTAATTCCCCTTCCCACTTCCTTTTTGACATGACCATCCTTGGCCTTTTTCATTGCTACAATGACCAAACTGCAGATTGGAGGAACAATACCTTATCTTCTGCCTGGGCAGACTATAGCCCGGAGGACTCAACCTCAAGTTCTCCAATTTCCCTGAATCATTTCCCAGCCTATCCCCCTCCCTTCCACTCCCCTCTGCCATCTACCAGATTCATTTGTCCCATTGACCAACTAAGTTGTACCCTCTACCTATCTTCACCCATTACCACCACCCTGGCACCACCACCCCCTTTATCTGCAGCTCCCCTCACATCCACCCTCAGTCCTGAAGAAGGGTTACACCCAAAATGTTGACTTCTTCACGTCCTAATGCTGCCCAGCTTGCTGTGTTCTTCCAGCCTCCTGCTTGTCTACTTTAGAAACCATCAGTGTCAGTTGAAAGTCTTTGAAGGTTTTGATTTTACTGTGAACACAGAGTTAAAAAGCTGATTTTGTTCAGCGGCCCGTCTTTATATCATAACAACAGCAAGCATTAAAAAAAAAGCCTATTTTCTTATTCTCCTTTCCAGATACCCCATTTTTATAGCACATTATGTCCCTGTCTGTTGGATTAAGCTTATCTTCAGAATCCTGATGTACTGTGGTCAATTTTGACTTGTAAGTTTAGAAAGTTTTTTTAAATGGTGGACTGATCAAGTCCGAAATGGTTGCGCATGTAAATTAAGTACCTGCCTGTAGAGTGAGATTGTGGAATGTCAGATCATTTGATGCAAAGGGAACTGTTTATAAATTAATTGATTTATTTAAACTATTGCATTGTTGTTTCCTTCAACGAAAGTAAACACCTTTTATTAAAGATTTGCTGTATTATCAAACATGTTGTCTTGTCAGGATGACTTTTTCATCCACATAATCTCCTATTGCACATTGGAAATAAAAAGATTAAGTAATGTGTCCTTGTGCCTTTCGGTGCATTGGTTGTGTTTGGGGAGGAAGACTGACAGGATGCTGATATTAATTATTGTGCAGAACAATGTGTGACAATTTTTGGATTCCTGACTTCAAGCATTTGTAAATGTTTCTAGCTGCTTTTGATAGCTAGAGTCTACTGATGTTGTTTTGGCTGCATCCATTCTAATCCAGTCTTCCCAAAAACAGGGATGGCATCTCCTTGGGACGTATCATTGTACATATGAAGTGAGGAGAAGAGGACCTTTTAATATGGATATGGATGCTTTTTATAAAGCAGATAAAATGGCTTGAATCTTCCAAGCTTCATGATGGGGCCGAGGTGGAGCCAGTAAATGGGGAGGATGTTGAGTGGGAATGGCCCCCTGATGCATTTTCAGTCTCGAGGAACAGCCTGGGAAGCAGATTACCTGTCAGTTGCAGAGAGGCTTTTATGAGAGGTTGTGTGGAAATATTAATAATAGGGCAATAGGATATTTCTGATGCTGAAAGGTTTCAAATCACAATGAAGTTGCTTATTTCACAGTAAAAGAGTGGACGAAATAGCATAAGCTTGAAAGTATAAAAGTTTCAACGCTTAAACTAAAAAAAAAACCTACCCTGCTTCCAGCTTTTGTCCATTATACCTAACAAGTCCTTTAAATGGCTACCTTCCAAACTGTAACATTCATGATTTGCAGGTAAATTACGTAAACAGTGCTTATGGTACTGATCAACATGAAAATTATGTGGGGAATTGTAACTTTGTGGTTCAATATTTCTATATGAATTGCAGTAGCCTCCTGTCTCAAGATCTATTGAAAAATCAGAAATATCTTACCTTCAGTCATAAGTCACAGACTTCTGAGATTTTTATTATTCACATTTCCGCTAAAGTTTCAAGCGTAATCCTCCTGAAATCTAACCATCTGTCCAATTTTTTTTCATACAACTAGACTTTGCATTTTCCTGCAGTGATAATGATTATCTTAAATACATAATTCAAATTCAATTTAAGTCTCCTCCTTAGAACTAGTGAATGCTCAGGAAGAATTTCCTAAGACTTATTTTCTTAAGTATGAACATTCTCTGGGCTTTTGTGTGTTTTTTCATTGCTTAGGCACCCAATGCAAGTTGCTCAGGTTGTCAGACCTGATTATCAGGAGCAATTATTTGACAGCCAACTGAAAGAAATTGGGAGCAGTGAAGGTGAAGCAATTTGTTCCAACATTAGGGCGGCACGGTGGTTCAGTGGTTCGCACTGCTGCCTCACAGCACCAGGGTCCCAGGTTCAATTCTAGCCTTGGGTGACTGTCTGTGTGGAGTTCGCACATTCTCCCTGTGTCTGCGCGGGTTTGCTCCGGTTTCCTCCCACAGTCCAAAAATGTGCAGGTTAGGTGAATTGACTATGCTAAATTGTCCATAGTGTTAGGTGCATGGGAAATAGGTCTGGGTGGGTTACTCTTTAGAGGGTCAGTGTGGACTGGTTGGGCCAAAGGGCCTATTTCCACATTGTAGGTAATGTAATGTAAATGATCTCAACTACGATTGATTGTTACAGAGAGATGTCTCATCATAATGTTTTCCCAATAATAGAGGTAAGATTTACTATTCATTCAAGAAACACTAAAGAAACAACTTGGGTTAGCACACAGAATGGCTAAATGAATAACACAATTACTGACAACACATGTACAGCCTCCCAGCTATACCTTGAATGGGATTAGTGTTAAATATCAGTGTGTAGAAATTGATTGCAAATGCTTTGAACTTTGGAGTGCTCAGTCAAATCATAGCATTTTCTGCCTTTTAGTAACAACCTGGATTGGATTGGTTTTATTTCTTGCTATGAATATGAAGCATGTAATTTTATATTTTGGCAATGTCCTCTTAACTTAGGGGAAAAATGAAGGAATGAGTGGGTCATGTGATCTGTTCTGAATTTTGCCTGGCAGGAAGCTTGAATTGGCTAAAAGTTGTCCCAAGTTATGTCATTGGGAAAAAAAGATGCAAGATGTTAAAACCTATTGATAATGACAAAAGCATTTATGACAACGAAGGGTAAATCATTAATCTACAAGTCTCACTCAGAAGTAAATATTATGTATATCAAGTTTTCTAAACATTTAGAATTTCAACAGTCTATTTAAGTCCAAGGCAGAATATAGTGAGGTAAAGGGGGTCTACATGGTATAATGTGCAAGGTTTGTAGCTCAGGTTGAGGTTTAGGGTGTAGGTTTGCTCACTGAGCTGGAGGTTTGATATTCATTACCTGGCTAGGTAACATCATCAGTGGCGACCTCCAAGTGAATAGAAGCTGTTGTCTCCTGCTTTCTATTTATAGGTTTGTCCTGGATGGGGTTCCTGGGGTTTGTGGTGATGTCATTTCCTGTTCGTTTTTGGAGGGGTTGATAGATGGTATCTAGATCTTTGTGTTTTTTTATGGCATTGTGGTTGGAGTGCCAGGCCTCTAGGAATTCTCTGGCATGTCTTTGCTTAGCCTGTCCCAGGATAGATGTGTTGTCCCAGTTGAAATGGTGGGTTTTTTTCATTCGTGTGTTTGGCTATGAGGGAGAGAGGGTTGTGTCTTTTTGTAGCTAGCTGGTGTTCGTGTATCCTGGTGGCTAACTTTCTTCCTGTTTGTCCTACGTAGTTTGTGGCAGTCCTTGCACGGAATCTTGTAGATGATGTTGGTTTTGTCCATGGGTTGTACTGAGTCTTTTAAGTTAGTTAGTTTTTGTTTGAAAGTGTTAGTGGGTTTGTGTGCTACTAGGATTCCGAGGGGTCTTAGTAGTCTGGCTGTCATTTCTGAAACTTCTTTGATGTATGGTAAGGTGTTTAGGGTTTCTGGCTGTAATTGGTCTGCTTGTCATGGTTTATTCTTGAGGAATCTGTGGACTGTATGTTTTGAGTATCCGTTCTTCTTGAATACATTGTATAGGTGGTTCTCCTCTGTTTTCCGAAGTTCGTCTGTGCTGCAGTGTGTGGTGGCTCGTTGGAATAGTGTTCTGATACAGCTCCGTTTGTGTGTGTTGGGATGTTTGCTGGCGTAGTTAAGTATTTGGTCAGTGTTTGTCGGTTTCTGTATACGCAGGTTTATAGTTCTCCATTGTCCACTCCAACCACAACGCCATAAACAAACACATAGATCTAGATACCATCTATCAACCCCTCAGAAAACAAACAGGAGATGACATCACCACAAACCCCAGGAATCCCATCCAGGACAAACCTATAAATAGGAAGTAGGAGACAACAGCTTTGCTTCACTTGGAGGTCGCCACTGATTATGTTACCTAACTAGGTAATGAAACGTCTGGATATCAAACCTACAGCTCAACGAGCAAACGTACACCCTACATGGTATAATGTTCCAGTATACTATGAGCTTTCAGTCAATATTTTTAAAATATAGATGCAAACAGACTATGAACACCACTGTTGGAAATCATTCGACCTTTTGTATTTTGAGCTGCTTTGTATTTTGAGCATCGAACAGATACATAATGAAGTACGAACAATCTCAGCAATCTGCAGAATTCACACATCTTTTGTTTATGGAACAATTGTCAATGAAAGGATTGTAGAATCCTAGCCAGCCTGTCTCTCAGTTTCACCACGGACACACAAAATATCATATGCCCACAACTGTGAATAGGTTCCAATGACCTTCCATTGTATCATGATGGTTTCTAATATCTGAACCAGGCTGTGTATAGTTTATGTATATCAAGGTACAAACAATAACACTGGATGAGTAGAAATAAAATATACACTACATTTTGTTTGCAATAAAGAATCTTGAACTTGTGGAAGCCACACGGCAAAGGAATCATTTTGTTATCTGCTTTTTGACCAGCAGAGGCCATTAAGACAGAATGAGAAATCTAGTGAAAACCATCATGTGGAAGATACGTTCGTAAGGACCTAGCACGGTCTGAAAGAAGGTTGGTGAGAAGGGGCCCATATCATAACATTCTGGTCATTCATTCTTCTATTCTACCCACAACAGGAAGGACTGCACAAGAACTGAAAAAAAAGAGTGAAGCTGTGGGGGGGGGGGGGGGGGGGATGGGGGTGCAGGAGGGAGGAATTTGTTGTGGGAGTACCAGACAGCCACCTCCTAACTCCTGCCTCAATTGAGGCACTAGAATTGACTGGAGAGTAGGATGTCTGCCTCTCGCTATCAGAGACTTTCAAGTCAAGGCTCACAAAAGGTCAGGAATAAAGAATTTTAAAAAAAGAGAACGATGTGGCAGAGTCTCTAGAGAATTATAAGAAGTGTGTGGAGAAGGGGATTGGAATTAAAAAGAAATTTGAAGAGCTAAGAAAGCTAATAGAATAAAGGAAAACCGAGTGATGGTTTTAAATATGGAAATAACAACAAAATAATTTGGGTAAGTGTAGGTTTCATTAAGGATCATAAAGGTTTTCTGTATGTGGGCATGGATGATGTGGTCACAGCCTACAATGAATGCTGTAATTCTTCACAGCAGAAAAGGATGACACAAATATAGACATCAAGGTGGAGTGCTGAGTGTGAAGTACAGTGCATGATTTATACACGTATCAGCATCATTACTTTTAATGTTCACATTTTCAACTAGTAGCATGCAGCAATGTCAGACTTCCTGAAGCCTTGATTTTTTTTTTCAAAAATGCATGCAAGTAAAAAAAAAGAGAGAAAAACCAATGAGAGAAGGGGTTGAAAAGAGAAAGTACGAGAGAAAGAATGAATTAGAAAATAAAAGAATGAGAGAACGAGAGAGAGGGGTAGAGATCTCCTGAAGTGATAATGAGAATCTATTTGCTTTGGGAGAAGTTTAAGATTGGATAGAATAAATAATTAAAATTTCTTTTTTGTTTTGCTTAATGGAAAAGCCCACCGATTGAAAAGCTTTTTATTTCATTTTACGGTAGTCAGTATTGAAGTTAACTTTAGGAATAGTTTCTCCCTGAAAAAGAAGTTAGTTTAGAATGGTTGGGAAATAGATTATCTCAATGTAAGGGTTTTGGTTTGGAATTTCTGGACCAAAAATGATTAGTTAGATCCATGAAGGGGCTATTTGAGCTGAGAAAATTTAAACTTTGTGTGAATAATCAAGGAAGAGGCTATCAATTCTCAGAGTCAGAAATAGAAACATAGTTATGTCAAACCTACTGATGTGGTAGAGAGGAAAACTCTCTCTTCTATTTGAGTATTGTTAAGTAAGACAGTTGAGATACATGGGATGTTATATGAAATTGGTTGAATAGTATTACATGTAAGTTCACTTCCCTTTTGTAGTAACTTTTATTTTATGTTAAAACATCAAAATAAAACCTGCAGCACTGCCCTCTTGCTCTTCCTGTTTCTGACAAAAGCATAAACATATTTTCCAACGTATTTCAGTTCTGAAGAAAAGTCATACCAGACTGAAATGTTAACAGGCACAAACAGTCTCAAATCACACAACACCAGGTTATAGCCCAACAGGTTCATTTGGAATGACTAGCTTTTGGAGCGCTGCTCCTTCATCAGGTAGCTCGTGGAGCAGGACCATAAAACACAAAATTTATAGCAAAAAAGATTACAGTATCATGCAACTGAAATGAAATATTGAACAAACCCAGATTGCTGTTAAGTCTTTTAACTTTTAGAATGAGTTGCAGGTTTTGGTGCATTAATATGTAAATCTCAGAACTGCTTTTAAATCACATACTTGAGATAACTTAAGGTTTCATTAAAAAAGGTTTCACCCGACAGCCCAGAGGACTCAACACTGAGTTCTCCAATTTCAACTAATCTTCCTACCCATTTCCCAGACTCCCTTCATCCCCTGACCCTCTTCCCAGCCCCTCCCCTTTCTGCCACTGCTCTCTGCCACCAATCGGATTCATTCCCCTCATTGACCACCTAGGTCTTACCCTCTACCTGCCTTCATCTAACCCCACTTCACTACCCTGACCCCCCCACCCCCTTTATCTGCAAATCCCTTCCACACCTACTCCCAATCCTCAAGAAGAGTTACACACAAAACGTTGACTTCTGCACCTCCTGATGCTGTTCTTCCAGCCTCCTGCCTTGTTCTACTTTGGATTCCTGCATCTGCAGATTTTTTTGTCTCTTCTCTCGCTTTGGGCTCTATCCCTACCTATCGTTTACTCCTTACCCCCTCACCCCCAATCCTATTTTTTTCATATAAACCAACATTTTCCAAGACACTTCAGCTCAGACAATGCATTAAAGTTGTAAGGTTAGAGTCCGTTTGGTCCTATTTCCAAAGTGTAATATTACATGGACAGACAGCCTGCATTGACTGTCTGCAGATTGCACACTTTTTGAGCAAAATAGAATTTATCTGCAAATATAATTCTGCAATTGCAAATTCACCCCATTGACCTATATTGCTGTGTGCGTGCATGTGAGAGAGTGTGTGTGGGTGTCTGCATGTGAGTGTAAGTGTGCATGAAAGAGTGTGTGTTTGTATGTGTGCAATGTTTGGTAAAGTGCATGCGTGTGAGTGTGATGGAGTATAAGTCTGTGCGATGGTGTGTGCATGGGTGAGAGTGTGGGAGGTGTATGTGTGTATGTCTGAGAGAGAGAGACCATGTGTATGAGGGTCTCATGAGTGTGTGTGTGTGTGTGCGTGTGTGTTTGTCTGTCTGTCTGTGTAGTGCATTACGGTCACCTGTAGTGTGACATGAACCCAAGGTCCCGGTTAAGGCCATCCTCATGGGTACCGAACTTAGCTATCAGCCTCTGCTTAGCACACTTCTTTATAAAACTTTAAGTTAGTTTGAGAATGTGACTTAAAAGAAGTTCTGGGATTTACATATTACTGAACCGAAATTCCTCTGCCTCTGCTGCAGATGTGGTGGAGGTCGAGGAATTGGCAGAATGGAATGGAATTCTTGCAGGACACTGGGTGAGAGGAGGTAAAGTCCAGTTAGTTATGGGAGTCTGTGAGTTTGTAGTAGATCTCCATCTGGAGACAGTCGCCGGAGATGGAAATGGTGAGTTCAAGAAAAGGGAGGGAGGTGTTGGAGATGGACCAAGTGAACTTGAAGGTGGGATGGAAGTTGTGGGTGAAGTCAATGAACTGCTCTAGTTCAGCCTTGGTGCAGGATGCTGCACTAATGCAGTCATCGATGTAACACTCAACCACCAAGAACATCTTCCCCTCCCCAGTCCCTCTGCCTTCCACAAGGACCATCCCTCTGACAGTCCTTGATTCACCCAACCCCTGCCACCAAACCCCCTGCAACCAGAAAAGATTCCGGTACACCAACCCCCTCACCTCCACCCCAAACAGTCCTTCCAGGTGAGACAGAGGTTCACTTGCCTCTTTTCCAACATAGTTTACTGCTCAGGTACTCCTAGTGTGGCCTTCTCTACATCAGGGAGACCAAACCTAAACTTAGGGAACGGTTCATCGAGCATCTCAGCTGGACCCGCAGAGGCTGACCAGACCTCCCAGTCACCACTCATTTTAATGCTCTCAACTGCTCCCTTCCCGACATGACCAGCCTTGGCTTCCTCCATTGCTAAAACAAACTATAGCTGCTATTGGAGGAATAACACTTTATCTTCTGCCTGGGCACCCGACAGCCCAGAGGACTCAACACTGAGTTCTCCAATTTCAACTAATCTTCCTACCCATTTCCCAGACTCCCTTCGCATCCCCTGACCCTCTTCCCAGCCCCTCCCCTTTCTGCCACTGCTCTCTGCCACCAATCGGATTCATTCCCCTCATTGACCACCTAGGTCTTACCCTCTACCTGCCTTCATCTAACCCCACTTCACTACCCTGACCCCCCCACCCCCTTTATCTGCAAATCCCTTCCACACCTACTCCCAATCCTCAAGAAGAGTTACACACAAAACGTTGACTTCTGCACCTCCTGATGCTGTTCTTCCAGCCTCCTGCCTTGTTCTACTTTGGATTCCTGCATCTGCAGATTTTTTTGTCTCTTCTCTCGCTTTGGGCTCTATCCCTACCTATCGTTTACTCCTTACCCCCTCACCCCCAATCCTATTTTTTTCATATAAACCAACATTTTCCAAGCTACTGCCAGTTCTGAGGAAGGTCACTGGTCCTGAAATGCTAACTTTGATTTCTCTTCATAGGTGCTGCCAGACCTACTGAGCTTTTCCAGCAACTGTTGTTTTTGCTTCAAGTGTTAATGGTTTTCTCCACAAAGAGTTTCTTTAGTGTTCTCTCTGTGTTTGTTTCAGATTTTCAGCATCCACAGAATTTTTTGCCTTTTATAAAGTTCAGGTTTCACTTTTCTCATTTGTGCCTTGCTGACAAACCAGAATTTATTGACCACTTTCAATAGCCTTTGAGCAGGTGGTAGTTAGCTTCTATCTTAAACTACTGCAGTCCTTTTAATAGCTACGCCCACCCTTCTGGATGGAAGACATTTCCAACAATTTAGCAATCGCGGCTTATCATCCTGACATCGAGAGTGGGATGCTGGAAAAGCACAGCAAGTCGGGCAGCATCTGAGGAACAGGAGAATTGATGTTTTGGGCATAAGCCTTTCGTCAGGAATATTATCCTGCATTTCAACAGAGTTTTAGCCTAAATGCTGGGTATGTTGATTCAAGCCAGCAAATGTCCAATTGAGAATGGTTACATTTGAATCAATGGCTGACGTTTTTAACTATGTAAACCAGATCATACTGAACTATCATGTCAGTTGAATCGAGATTGCACCACACCATATTCTTAATTTAAATGCTTCAAATATTTGTATCCAAATCTAATGTCAAATCACATTTAATACCAATGTTCTACCTTAAGTTAAACCTATTACTGCCAAATTTATTATTAAACTCCCTTTATTAAACAGATGAAAATGGTATTTGAAGGAATATTAATCTGCTTTGAAGGTTATTGGTGTCTCAATACTTTTCTTATTATTTTAAGTGTGAACGTAATCAAATTACATTTAATTTGAAGGACAACGTTGCTTGTGATTTCAGATCAATTTTGTTTTATAAGTATCAACAGCAAGCTGCTAAACACCAACTGTAAAATGCCTCTGAGCAATAATCTCAGAGCGCTGTCAGCTGTCAAAAGCTAGATTTATAAAATGCGGAACATTCCATTGTAGAACTGCAAAATGATTACAAGAATGAATATTCTTGCTGGAAAATAAAATGCTTTGTAAAAGGGTAAAGCTGTAATTGTTGGAACACTCAATGTTGCACGATTACAAGATCTTTTTAAATGTGGCTTAGCGTTTCAAAATAAAGTTCTCTTAAAGAGATATATGATTCTTACCAAAATATGTAACAGTTTTTATCAGTTAAAGGAGAAAATTTAGCTATCATTTTTGTATAGATGTTAACATGCTTAGCTGACACCTCTCATGATTGTGAATACCTTTATTAAGTCTCCCTTCAACACTTCTGATCAAAGGTGATCTAGCTCAGCTTCTCTATTAGAACCTTGTGTAACAGAAATACCTTATTCCTAGTGCTATTCTGGGAAACCTCTCCTGGACACCCACTAAGGGTGTGACACCTTTCCAAAAGCATTGCTTCCAGAGATGGATGCTACATTCCAGTTGGAGTCCAACCAGTGATTATAAACATTTTCAGATGAAACTAGTTTTTGTAACCTCTGTTTATGAAGCCAAAAATTTCACTATCATTTTTGACCATCTTCTAAAAATGTAAACCAGTTTTAAAATTTGTGCAAAATGCAACACTTTACACTCTCACTCCTCACTTTGCATTTGGCACGAGCTTTCCAAATTCATTAATTCTGCCATGTAAAGACTGGTATTCTCACTTCACTACATTTCGGAGTTTGCCTCATTTACTTTGCTTTCCATCTCTTGGCCAATTTTGCATCGATGCTGCAAGTGCCAATTTAATCCCAACAGCTTCAAACAGGCCTTTTAAGTGGCATTTTAGTAAACACCCTTTGAATACTTATATGCACAAAATCAACAGCATAACCTTTACTGATCTTCCGCAATCCTTAATCAAAATTAAATCAAATTAGTCTAAAATGTTTTATCTTGAAGGAATCCATGCTGATTTCTGCTATTTTATTCATCCATGGGTTAGCAGGAAGGTGATGATGAACATCCTTGAACCACCAAAGAGCATCTGGGAAAAGTAAATCCATAGGGATGTCAGGTCCAGGAGGCTGACTCTGCAATGGTGAAGAAACAGTTGATATATTTCAAAGTCAAGATAGTGTGGAACTTGGAAAGGAATTGGTATATGGTAACATTCTTATTGTCCTTCAAGATGGTAATGGACACTGGTTGGGAAAGTCCTAGTGAAATGTTGCAGTGTATCCCGTAAACATAGAACATAGAACATAGAACAATACAGCACAGAACAGGCCCTTCGGCCCACGATGTTGTGCCGAACATTTGTCCTAGCTTAAGCACCTATCCATGTACCTATCCAATTGCCGCTTAAAGGTCACCAATGATTCTGACTCTACCACTCCCACAGGCAGCGCATTCCATGACCCCTCCACTCTCTGGGTAAAGAACCTATCCCTGACATCCCCCCTATACCTTCCACCCTTCACCTTAAATTTATGTCCCCTTGTAACACTGTTGTAACAAAGTCTTGTCCTGGTTCGTTACCGTAAACAGTACACAATGCAGCTAAAGTCTGCCAGTAGTGGAGGAAGTGAATGTTTAAGATGGTGGATAGTGTTCCACTCAACCTGACCACTTTGTTTGAGATGGAATTGAGATTCCTCACTATAGTCAGAATGTCACTTCTCCAAAAAACGGGAGAGTATATTGTTACATCCTTGACTTGTGCCTGACGGAAAGACTTTGAGGAGTCCTGGAAGGGAGTTACTCACCGCAGAATTCCCAGACTGCTTATGTAGTCACAGTATTTATATGAAAGGTCCAATTACGTCTTAACTATTGGTGATCTCAATGGGCATGGAATGGTCACACTGCCCTTTGAATTTAACTGGATCATGCTCCTGCGTGAGTGGGAAATCTCTTTGCAACTCTTTGGCTTGTTATTTAAGTATGCAGACAATTAATTAATGGTAGCTTTTCTTTTGTTGTTATCTGGAGTCTGAGATGGTGTTTGGAGTGCACAACGTTATGAAAGAGAAGAAGGCATATTTTAAACAGTGTTTTTTAAATTTACTTTAGACTATGAACATTTCTACTAAGCATGGAATGTAAACTGTCGCTCATCCTTCTATCCATCATGTGATCATAATATTATCATTGATGTAACCTGTTGTGTACATGTTCAAACATTGGCTCTTTATTAAACAGATTTCAGTCAGCATTCTGGCTTGTAACCCAGTTAATGTGTTGTGTGGACTCACGACATTCAATATGGTGAGAGAGTAGAATGTGCACTAATTATCAATTAAAATTATAGGCTTTAACTCGGTGCTTATGTAGTGCAGTGGCAGTGTCCCTGCCTCTGACCCAGGTTCAAGTTCCACCTTTCCCAAAGATGTACAAAAACATGTCTGAACAGGTAATTTAGAAAATTTCAAAATCCATTAAGTAGTGAAACTGCATTCAGGTTGACTGACTAAGGAAAAGCTTACAGTGTGTGTTTTTTTCTTCCATGGGGATCTTCAACATTTCATTTATTAACATTAACAAAAACATTACAAAGGAACACAAGGAAGCTATTTGACCCCTTGGATCTGCTCCACCATTTGATAGGCTCATGGTTGACCTGATTGTGGTCTTAACTTCACTTTCTTAACCAACCCTGATACCTGCTGAATCCCTAATTATTCAAGAATACATCTATCCGTGCCTTAAAAATATTGAATGACACTGCGTCCACTGTCCTCTGGGGAACAGAATTCTAAGTATTCATGATTCTCTGGGAGAAAAAAAACTCTCCTCATCTTGGTCTTAAATGGGAGATCTCATATTTTTAAATGGGTTGCCCAGTTCTGGTTGCTCACGAGAGGAAACATAATTTCTGCCTTTGCCCTGTCAAGTTTTTTGTCACATTTGGAAAGTTATTTAGACACCCTACATTACTCACCTTGATCTAATTTACCTTCTGTTACCCTTCACTGTAGTGTGAAAGCATTAGAAATTCAACTCACCTATGGACCTCATATCCGAATAAAAGGAAGAGCACCAGCCCCAATGGAGGAATTGCTTGCCACTTGTCTAAGGCAGGATGTTGTGTGTCAAAAAAGCCTGCTTAAGTTGGCTCCTTTTAAGTTATAACTTAATTTAATATGTTTGACAGGCTCCATAGATGAATCTTGTTGCGACCAACCAAGGAGGCAGGTAAAAAAGGAAAATGAGCCCCTTCCACCCTTTCCACTTTGGAGTTTGAATAGTGGGGTGTGCTATTTGGAGCCAGAATAAATTGGGGAACCTCAAAGTGTCGGAGGCTGAAGGGGGACCTTATAGAGTTTTATAAAATCATGAGAGGCATGCAAGGTATTTTCTCTGAGGTGGGGGAGTCCAGAATCCGAGGGCATAGGTTTAGAGTGAGAAGGGAGAGATTAAAAAGGGACCTAAGTGGCAACATTTTCACGCGTGTATGAAATGAGCTGCCAGAGGAAGTGATGGAGGCTGGTACAATTACAACATTAAAAAGACATCTGAATGGGCATATGAGTAGAAAGGGTTTAGAGGTATATAGGCCAAGTGCTGGAAAATAGGACTAGATTAATTTAAGACATCTGGTCAGCATGGACTTGTTGGATTCGAAGGGGCTGTTTCCATGCTGTATATCTCTATGAATCTATGACTCTTCAGGGTTAAGTCATAGCAATCGATGTAGAGAAGTGGTTTGAAGAGATGCTACTCCCAACATAGAGCATAGTCTTCTTTCAAGACATATTTAGTTGCCCCTGTCTCAACTAGTTTGGACTTTCATGGCAGGTCTTGCTGGCACCTGCAGCTTAATGAATCAAGACTTCATTCTCGTTGAAACAAATGAACAAACATGGATAGGCGTGGGGGCTGGGGTGTGGTGGATGTATGGATGGTGGTGGTGGGGGTGGGGGTGGGGGTGGAGGTGGAGTTCACAATTTGTATTCTGTATCTTCTTGGAATTGTGTGCTTTTTTTTCTCCAGCAAGGTGAGAAAGCAGAATTCTCAATGCAAGAAATGCAGTATGTGAAGGTGAATGCAATGACAACAGTTGGGATGGATGACTGAGAGAGATGGATGTAAGGCACCAATAAGGTGCAGTGATTGTCGAAGATGATTAGATAGTGGGTGAGGGATGATGATAGTTACAAAGTGCATTGGTCTGAGAACCTCTGTGCAGGAAAATGCTGGGAAAGTCAGTGTCCGAATTAACGCCTGATGTTGAGACTTCCTTCACCAGTCCCACACTCATGTGGTCATTGACCTGTTTGGTGCATTCTCACCAGGTTCAAGGGGCCAATTATAGTGCTTACTTCCTCATCCACTTCCATCAATGATTGCTTACTTTGAAAGATTGGTATTCTTCCTACAATTGCAGGAAACAGCACTTTACGTCAGCCCCTCAGAGTCATAGAGGGTACTCTGTGTAAGAGTCAAGGACTCAATGAGCTGCCTACCCAGACCTTTCCATTCCTATGGCTGCTGAAGATTCATGAAACAATGTGAAGTTGAGACAATCTGACTCATGCTAGATCCTCTTTAACTTGCAACCTTGTCTTTGACTGACGAGGGCTATCACCATTTCCACACTATTTGATTGGTTGGGAAACCTGCACGTGGAATGCTAATTCCATGGCTTAGTTAAAAAGGTACGGCAATGCCCACTTCTCTCCAAGACTCAAGTTCCTGAACCAACTGCTAATCTCTTATCTGTGAGCAGATCAAATATTTTAAAATACTGTGAACTTCTGGGTTGCTAATTTAGTAACATAACAAACATGCAACAGCACATGCCATTTTACGGCATTTAAAGTAGTTTATTAATCCAGATATTTTGCAAATAGCCATTATTTTTGTCTTGTCACTATTCTCTCTGCAAGGTCTCACCACAGACTGACAAGTTGGTTGCAGTCATGTTTATCCCTTTCTATTTTTGAACTGAACTTCTCTTTGATTCTTACTGTCTTGAGCAGCCTCGGGTGCAACTTGTAGATAGATGAAAACAAACCTAAAACACTTAAATGATAATTTAATATATGTCAATCGTGTACATGTAACATAATGTAATTTATTTATTATCAAACGGAGTAGGCATTAATGGGTCTTTTTCAGGTTAGCACAACGTACTGAGTGGTGTGCCATAGGGAATGATTGATGCTGGAACCTCAGTGGTTTACAATTCATATAAATGACATAGATGAAGGGATGGAAGACACCATTGACAAATTTGTGACAAAGCAAAGATACATAAGAATGCAAGCTCTATGGAAGGTTTCAGAAGGCCAGAAAAATGTGTAGATAAGAGAGTCAGTAAAGATGTGGCAAATGGAATATAATCTGAGACATTGTCTATTTTAGCAGAAAGAAGAAGAAAATATATTATCTAAATATTAAGGTATTGCAGAACTCCGAGATGCAGAGGGATCTGAGTAGCCTCATGCATGTGGAGGTGATGACATAGTGGTATAATCGCTGGACTAGAGACCCAGGTCATGTTCTGGGGACCTGGACTCAAATCCTGCCATGGCAGATTGTGGAATTTAAATTCAACAGAAATCTGGAATCAAGAGTCTAATGATGACCACAAATTGATCTTTGGAAACACCCATCTGGTTCACTAATATCCTTCAGGGAAGGAAATTGCTATCCTTCCCTGGTCTGGCCTACATGTGACTCCAGACCCACAACAATGTGATTGACTCTTAACTGCCCTCTGGACAATAAATGCTGGCTTGGCCAGTGACGTCCTTGTCCCATGAATGAATTTTTTTTAAAAATTACATAAGATTAATATACAGGTAGTGCAAGTAATTAGGAAAGGCAGTAGAATGTTATCATTTATCGTGAGTGTAACTGAATATGAAAACAGGGAAGTTATGTGTCAGTTATACAGGGTAATCTTGAGACTACATCTGGACTACTTTACACATGTTATTTTAAGAAAGATGTAAATGCATTGAAGGCAATTCAGAAATGATCAACTAGGCTAATACCTCTTGTTTTAAGAGGAGAGGTTGGAGAGGCCAGGGGCTGTATCCACTGGCATTAAGGAAAGACAAAAGACAAAAGGTGATAAAATTCTGAGGAATCTAAATAGGACATATGTGGAGGTGTTATTTCCATTTCCAGCATAATCTAGAACTGGGAGTTACTGCTTAAAAACCAGGAGTTGCTAATTCAAAAAGAGATGAGGCCAAACAAAACAAAAAACTTTAAGCATGTTGTAAGTTTTCGGGACTCGCTTCATGTGACCATGATTGAGGAAGATTAATTGAATATTTTTAAAATCAGAAGTCACTCAGCACTAGGTTATTGTCCAACGTTTATTTGAAATCACAAGCTTACAAAGCATTGCTCCTTCATCAGGTGAAGGAGCAGCACTCCAAAAGCTTGTAATTTCAAATAAACCCATTGGACTATAACCCAGTGTCTTGTGACTTCTGATTTTGTCCATTGCAGTCCAACACTGGCACCTCCACATCATGAATCCTTTAAAGTCAGAGGTAGATAGAGTTTTGTTAAGCAAAAGCATGAAAGGTTATCAGGGATAGGTGAGAATACCACCTAGATTTTTTGTGATTATAATCAGAGATCCTATTTGTTGACAGATCAGGCTTAAAGGGCTGAATGATCTACTTCTGCTCTTAATTTGTATATTTATACATTTGTATCTACTGATATTTTCCCCACTTTATTCAACATTTTAACATGTTGTCTAATTTAGAGAGGTATCACATGGATACACACTCAACTGTTGCTAGTAATGATACTAATTCTTTGAAAGTCAAGCTAGTTAAATATAATCAATTGAGGCCATATAAAAAATACTGATAAGGAATGGCAAACTTAACAAAAGTAACCTTAATCTTGCTTGTAGTGATATTGGTTTTTCCCACTTATCAGACAATGCAACAATTCATTAATCCTTTCAGTCTATGTCAACCAATCACTAACATTCATTGAGAGAAGTAGACAGGGCTTTTGTTCACCATTGATGCTCCAAAACAGTGCAGATCCATCTTACTGGACCAGCAAAGTTGGAAGTGAAAGACTTAAATGCACTTAAGTTAGGGAAAGCTGGCTTGCAGGAAACTTAGGAAGGGAATATAAGAATATGATAGTGGGGCTGGGTGAAATGAGATAGGAGGAAACTAGTGCAGACTATAAATGCTACTAGAGAGCAGCTGAATTGATTGCCCAGTTCATTGCTATAGATTCTGCATAGTTCTTTGTGAGGGTGCTGATCAAAGTGGAATTGGTTACTGTGATCCTCATTTCTTTTTTAGACAGTAATCCAATTATGTTTGGATCAAAAAAGCAAACAGCAATGAGTTAATGCCAATAAAAATAAATTGAACATTTTGACTAAAAACAAGGCACAGTTGGCTTTAATTAGTAGCTACCCATTCTGCATGATAAGCTGATGGGACAGATTGTCTGTCTGTTGATCATGCCTAATTCACATCTCACTGCAATCAGCAGAATCAAAATCAGGCAGGTAACAGGCAATGCCTGTTTGGTCAAATTACCAACCAGGGAAAGAAAGTGAAAGTTATTGCTGGTATCTCAGTAAGCACCGAAATTTCCATTCAAATTCTGAGGATTTGATACATTCAAAAACATTCAAAAGAGAAACACAAAAAATTTGAACAAGTGAAGAACACTGACCAGAAATGGAGTCCTTGTCAATGCCAATATAAAAAAAACAAAATCAACATGAAATTCTGAAACAACATTAGAGTGCAGAAGTATGCAATCCATAAAGGGGGATGTGTTTCTTTAAAAATCACATGCTCAAATCAACACGCTTATTGAAATTAGGATCAAGTTGATAAGCAAACAATCACAATGCCCTAGTCCAGTGACATCATACCAAAAGCTTTTTGAGTAATTCTGGCAGCAGATGAGCTAGAAATTTGTTCTTTCCTGATGTATGATAATAGTTTATGAATGAGCAGCCCCGGTACTGACCTTCGCCTACTGGGACAACACATCAATATAATCTAACATTCGATAGGTAAAAAACAAGTCTTCAGCTGAGTGACAGTTCATTCCAAGCACTTACAATCAGATATTTCTGAGGAGAAATATGCTTGCTAGTTCACTGTCAGCAACAGTTAATCAATTTAGTAACCTTAGTTACCCACTCCATGTCATTAATTTCAGTAATTCAAAGAATCAGTCATTAAGGAAACTGATTGATAAGCCAGTTAACAGTCAATTTGTCACTATATAATATGAAGCTGCTGCTCGAAAGATATTTTGACAAAGAAATTCCTCCAATAGTTCCATCATTATGCTCCCTTGTGATACTGATTTTCTGAATTATATTAATGCAATTAAATTCCTGTTTTAACAATATTCAAATGGCAAACACATTATCCATGTTGATTCTTTCTCGGTTACGTATCTGACTCAAATTGTAACAATTTCAATAATGAGCTTGCTGGAATAAATAGTTATTTAGAGGATGTGTGAGAAATCATAGGAGTAGTTCAATCAACATGACCAAATTGATAAATAGTGGAACATCAGTTGTATTTATTTTAAGTAAAATATCATCTCTGTACTTTTTATCAACAAGTTAGGATGGATTGTCTTGACATCACTAACTGAAAGTAAAAGCAGAATTGTAAAGTGACTGTGTGTTATAGAAACTGCTTTATTTTCATTTCTATTGATTTAAATGGAATGAAAAATTATGGGCAGCTGATCCTCAGCACTAGCTTTCGTTTGAAGTTCTACCATGTTACCTTTTGCAGCTGAATATATGACTCACTTTATATCGAGGGAAAGTATGTGAAATAATATTCAAAACCTAAGCAAGAAGAATGAGGCACCTTCAGCAAGTCATTTGATAAAGTTCCATATTTACATTAGCTGTACTATAACAGCAAATATAATTAACTTCAAACTTATATAAGCCTGCTAAATATACAGAAGATGTGTTTGGATATTAGTGAGAATGCAAACAGGCACTATTGCATGGGCAACCCTTCCACATTCCATTCAATATTCAGTTCTGCCAGACTCAATAAAACTGAACATCAGGCATGT
The DNA here is from genome assembly GCF_004010195.1 of Chiloscyllium plagiosum. Lineage (NCBI taxonomy): Eukaryota > Metazoa > Chordata > Chondrichthyes > Orectolobiformes > Hemiscylliidae > Chiloscyllium > Chiloscyllium plagiosum. The sequence goes on along the minus strand of NC_057710.1, from coordinate 131,183,733 downwards.
TGTATAATGATCAGATATTATGATTCAGTCTATTTAGCATTCTTGCCAATGTGCGTTAATTTGTTCTTATTCAAAATACACAAAGCATCACGTTGGCTTAAACCGTCAAAATATTTCCTGAAGATTCTTTAAATAGTGGTGAATTATTTACCCATCATGCACCCATCACATTTCATTCTTCTCCCTCAGCTCATCATCGATTCCTTTCATTCATCATTCAATTGCTCTAGTTACAAGCTCCTGGGATATGCATACACATTTATTCCCAAAAGATTTGAAATAGTATTAACCTGCTTTTGGAAATGTAATGACTTCTGTGGACTTTACGAGCACATAACTGTGTTGAAGGATGCTTAGTTATTCTGAAGACCATACTGTCCATACATCAAGTTACAATAACATTCCTTTCATTTACTGTTTTGATAGTTGCAATGTGACTTTCACAACAATTTTTACAACTCATAAAACTGTTAGGCAACTGCAGTGTCGCTGAAATTGTTGTTCATGCTGTGCAATTGGTTGTCCTTGATGCATGGACATTTACATCATAGTGACATTAGCATTGTCAGCACTAGCTATTTGATGCAAGTGAAAGCTGCTCCTTTTCCTTGTACTTCATTACCACAGAATGTCCTTTGCAGGGCTGAGCTTGTACAGAAGTTCAAACCCCAATGACAAACTGGGCAAGGACTTGGCTAGGTAGTTCACATACACAACAAATCCTCAAATAAGGAGAAAGTGAGGTCTGCAGATGCTGGAGATCAAAGTTGAAACTTTATTGCTGGAACAGCACAGCAGGTCAGGCAGCATCCAGGGAACAGGAGATTCGACGTTTCGGGCACAGGCCCTTCCTCAGGAATGAGCAGAGAGTGTTCAGCAGGAGAAGATAAAAGGTAGGGAGGAGGGACTTGGAGGAGGGGCGTTGGAAATGTGATAGGTGGAAAGAGGTCAAGGTGAGGGTGATAGGTCGGGGTAGATGGAGGCGGAGAGGTCAAGAAGAAGACTGCAGGTCAGGAAGGCGGTGCCGGGCTGGAGGGATCCGGCTGAGACAAGGTGGGGGGAGGGGGGATGAAGAAACTGGTGAAGTCCAAGTTCATCCCCTGTGGTTGGAGGGTTCCCAGTCGGAAGATAAGACGCTCCTCCTCCGACTGTCGGGTTGTTGTGGTTTGGTGGTGGATGAGTCCAATGACCTGCATATCCTCGGTGGAGTGGGAGGGGGAGTTGAAATGCTGTGCCACAGGTTGGTTGGGTTGGTTCGTCCGGGTGGCCCAGAGGTGCTCCTCAATCCTCAAATAACCTTTACATATGTTGGTTGCTGCGTCTTCTCTCCACTTGCACCATATCAAGACCACAGTGAAATCTTTATCAGCACATGACCTATGGACTTGACTTCAATCACTTTCTACTTTAGTTTTTTCACTCCTTCAGCTTCAGGTGCATCTGGTGAATTCTCTCCATAGCTCTTAGATAAAGGTTTATACTGAGTTTATAAAGATGGAAATTTACCTCAGAGTTTCAGGAAAAAGTGTGAATATAAACCATGAGTTCAGTGAAATTCTACAACTTATAATTTCACACACACTAACCTATTCTTCAATGACTCAGATAAATCTAGTGCACTAATAATATCTAATATTTCAGATGTACCTTCAGGCATGCTTTGGTATTTTCATGAGATAAATATGGATGAGAAAGAATGCACATTGGTCTATCCTTGCTCATCTTTCCAGAAAGATATTTCACTGCAGCAAACATTTTCTTAAGTATCTCCCTATCCTTCTGGGAATGTAGATTGCATCCGCTAAATTGATGCAACTCATTGGAGATTTAAGAAGTCAAAAACACAAAATCAAGCATGGATTTGTTCGATCAGAGTGAGTTACATATAGGCCCAAATTTTCTATTTGAAATGATAATGCTTGATATTATAAAACTAGAAATTGAGTAGTGACTTCAGGTGACTGCACATGTAGTAAAATACAGGGATCAGAAAGTTGCTTTCATTGATGCCGAGTTTCTCAAGAAGCTTCACTCTAAGTGTATCACCATGAGAGACACATCACCCTTAAAATTAATATAAAGGACTTTCGCATTATGACCAGTCTTCTCCAGGGGATCCTTATGACTGATTGAGCTACTGAGTGAACTGCCGAAGGATGAGTTAGTGCCAATAGACAATACCAAAGAACTGTGAACGAAATTAGTTTCATCTCAGCAACAGGCATGTAACCAGATGCATGGCTTATATGTGGTGATTTCAAACTATTGCTCCATACTCACTAATCCCATCCCTCATCCCAGCCACACACTTGTGCCCTCATTTCTGGGAGAGACTCCGTAGGATATCCATCAGCCCAGAATGGTGGCCTTTAGTTGTAACCATGAAAGCTAACAGGGAGAGCCTGAAGGTTTGTTTGAAGAGCTGGCACCCCACCCTACTGCTCCAAACAGTTGACCTATCTACTTTGCAGTAGAAAACTGGAATCAACTAAAAAATCCCAAACATACTCCTAAGCCTATTTTTCACAAAACTGCAGACAAGCTTAATTGACTAGCCACATCGAGAGTCATTATGAGGACTGAGATCATTGTTATTTTTAAGTCCTGCCTGCCTCCATTTCCAAAGATATGGGACCCAAAGAATCAGCCCAAAATATTTGTTTAACATCTTTGTCATTTCCTTAAAGCTAATTATAGTTATTCTTATCTCTGCCTCTGAGACCAATGCTTCCATTCAATAATTTATGACAATTTTACATACATATAAAAATATATCTAATTTGCTTTGATACTTCTTGTTCATTTACCCCTATTCGATTTTATCTCTTCTTAACAATTTCTCAGTTATCCTTCGCTGATTCTTAAAACCTTTCAAATCCTCCTGCATCTAACTCCTGTTAGCAACAAGATTATTCGAATTTAATAATATTCTTAACTTCTCTAAGTAAGTAATGATGAGTCATTTTCGAATGGTGCCTTTATTGCTCAAGAAAAATTATGTTTGTTGGGAATTATGAACTATTTATCTAAATATTTGTAATTGCTTACCTACCTTTTTGTCATTTAATATAATTTTCTAAACTACCTCCGATACCTTTGTAATTGCTTTTGTTTGAATTTAAGACACAGTTTTTGACTTAACTACATTATTCACAGATTTACTGGGAAATGCAATCATTTTATGATTGGTCTTCTCAAGAGTATCCTTACATTTATGATCAGTAATTAGCACTGTTTTATTGCCAAATATTAGATCTAAAATAAACTGCTCCTTAGCTGGTTTCTCAATATATTATTCCATGCAACTGTTTTTAGTGCATTCCACAAACCTTTCCTGTTTTGTCAACATGTCTTTCTGAGTTAAGGTGAGATTGAAATCCCCGAGGAATACTTCTCTCTTCTTGTTACAAGCTCCTCTAATTTCCTGTTCAAAAGTACAATTATTTTTAGGGTACATATAAATTACCACCAGTGCTTTCTGATCACAGATATACCAATATTAATTCTGTGTTCTGACTTTATGGGTAAAGATCCTTTCTCTCTATGGACCATAGTTCATCCATGATTATCAAGGCTACTCTACCTCCTTTTTAATTTGCCTGTGTTTTCTAAATATAATATTTAGTTTCCTAAATATGGCCACCGCACAACCACATGTTGCTAATGACTAATAGCTCAAACACATTCATTTTTATTTGTGTCAGTAATTCATCTGTTATGTTGAAAGTGCGGAAGAGATCTAACCCAATCTTCCAACTTCCCCACCAAAGATACCCGAGTCATTCCCCACTGACAAACAATTTCAATTTCTCCACGAAACAACCCCTGACTCTACCCCAATACCCCATGGATACCTGATTCCAGCCTCCCTCAACACAAAGCCCTGATCTAACCTCAAACACTGTCAACCCAAACGCTCCATTTCCTATCCTCAACTCCGGCCACACTAAATCCTCTCCAGCAAACCTCTTCCCTGCTCTTTACTCTTCCCCCAAACCAAATGCAACTCATTAAAGACTCCCAATCTCCACAACTCTACCTATGATCTAACCCAAAGCTCATACCTACTTCAGGTTCTCAACACTTATCTGCCACACTACATCCTCCCAACTTTCACCCAGCACCATTGCAAACAGTTCTGTTTTTCAGAGGCAGCAGCAACTCGAAGGGCGGGAGCTTGGACCAGGAGCCTGCTGGGAGCGGTGAGTCACTGATTTGAACCTTAAAAAACTTAGCTCGAGCACGGGACTCCTCCATTTCTGTTTTCAGCGGCAGCAGCAACTTGAAGGGCGGGAGCTTAGACCAGGGGTCTGCCGGGAGTGGTGAGTCACTGATTTGAGCTTTTAAATTTGAAATCAGAAAGCAGAGGTTTCTGGGAAAGGAGGGACGTCTTCTTTTTATTTCCATCCAGCTATACAAGTCGGTGTTTTCTAAACCTCCTCTAACCTTAAAGACCAGGGACACATCAGATAAGCATCTCTTCTTTTTTATTTTGTGATAAGGGGATGAGCAGGGATGGTAGTGCAGGGAGAGCAATGTTCCTCCTGCATGATGTTTGAGGTGAGGGAAGCCATTGGTGTCCCATCCAAGTACATCTGCAGGAAGTGCACTCAGCTCTCACTCCTCCAAGACCGTGTTAGGGAACTGGAGCGGGAGCTGGAGCTGGATGAATGTAGGATCATTCGGGAGGCAGAGGCTGTGATAGATAAGAGTTACAGACAAGTAATTACTCCTAAGCATGAAGAAAGCTAGGTGACAGTTCGAAGGGGGAGAAAACAGTTAGTGGAGGGATCCCCTGTGGTCGTTCCCCTGAAAATAATGTATACTGTTTTGGATACTGTTGAGGGGGACAACTTACCGGGGCAAGCAGTGGGGCCCAGGTCTCTGGCACAGAGCCTGTCCCTGTTGCACAGAAGGGAAGGAGGGAAAGGAGGAGAGTGTTAGTCATTCTGGACTCAATAGTTAGAGGCTCAGATAGAAGGTTTGTTGGGAAGAAACGAGACTCATGGATGATGTGTTGCCTCCCAGGTGCCAGGGTCCGTGATGTCTCGGATTGTATCTTTGGGGTCCTGAAGGGAGACGGTGACCAGCCTCAAGTCATGGGTCCGTGTAGGTACCAACGACATAGGTAGAAAGAGGGCTAGGGATGTAAGGCAGGATTTCAGGGAGCGAGGGTGGAAGCTGAGAGCTGGAACAAACAAAATTGTTATCTCTGGTTTGTTACCCGTGCCACATGATAATGAGGCAAGGAATAGGGAGAGATACCAGCTGAACACGTGGCTGCAAGTATGGTGCAGGAGTGAGGTTTTCAGGTATTTGGATAATTGGGGCTCATTCTGGGGAAGGTGGGACCTGTACAAACAGGACGGTCTTCACTTGAACCAAAGGGGTACTAATATCCTGGATGGGAAATTTTCTGGTGCTATTCGGGTGGGTTTAAACTAGCTCAGCAGGGGGATGGGAACCTGAGGTGTAGTTGCAGTGCACAGGAGGATGAGAGTAGGAAGAACAGGGACAGAATTTCAGGTTCACAGGAATGTGCTGGTAGACAGCAAGCTGGTTTGAAGTGTGTCTACTTCAACGCCAGAAGTATCCGAAATAAGGTAGGTGAGCTTGCAGCATGGATAGGTACCTGGAACTTCAATGTTGTGGCCATTTCGGAGACATGGTTAGAGCAGTGTGAGGAATGGATGTTGCAGGTTCCAGTATAAAGATCTTTCATTAAGAACAGGCAAGGCTGTAAAAGAGGGGGAGGTATGGCATTGTTAGTCAAGGATAATATAACGGTGGCTGAAAGAACTTTTGACGAGGACTCGTCTACTGAGGTAGTGTGGGCTGAGGTTAGAAACAGGAGAGGAGAGGTCACACTGCTTGGAGTTTTTTCTAGGCCTCTGCAAAGTCCCAGGGAGGTGGAAGAGAGGATTGGCAAAATTAGTCTGTACAGGAGTGAAAGGAACAGGGTGGTCATTATGGGGGACTTTAACTTCCCCAACATTGACTGGAAATGCTATAACTCTAGTACATCTGATAGATTAGCTTTTGACCAATGTGTACAGGAGGGTTTCCTGACACAGTACGTCGAAGGGCCGACAAGAGGGGAGGCCACACTGGATCTGGTGCTTGGTGATGAACCAGGCCAGGTGTTTGATTTAGTTGTAGGTGAGCACTTTGGAGAGAGTGACCTAATTCAGTTACATTTAGTTTAGGGATGGAAAGGGATAGGTACATGCCACAGGTCAAGAGTTACTGATGGGGCAAGGGCAATTATAATGTGATTAGGCAAGAATTGGGATGCATAGAATGGGGTAGCAAAATGCAGGGGATGCAAACAATGGAAATGTGCAGCTGGTTTAGGGACAGATATTGAGTGTCCTTGATAGATATGTCCCTGTCAGGCAGGGAGGAAGCAATAAGGCAAGGGAACCGTGGTTCACTACAGAAATTGCATTTCTTGTTAAGCTGAAGAAGGAGGCTTATGTGTTTATGAGGCAAGATGGTTCAAATGAGGCGATGGAGAGTTACAGATCAGCAAGGAAGGATTAAAAGAGAGAGTTAAGAAGAGCAAAGTGAGGACACGAGCAGTCTTTAGCAAATAGAATAAAGGAGAAACCGAAATCTTTCTATAGGTATGTGAGGAATAAGAGGAGGACTAGGGTAGGAATAGGGCCAGTCAAAGACAGAAGTGGGAACTTGAAGGTGGACCCTGTGGAGATCGGAGAGGTGCTAAATGAACATTTCTCATTGGTTTTCACTCAGGAAAAGGAGAATATTGTAGAGGGGAAGAATGAGGTACAAGATATTAGACTAGAAAGGATGGAAGTTAGTTACGAACAGGTGTTATCAATTCTAGAAGGAGTGAAAGTAAACAAGTCCCCTGGACCGGATGAGATCTATCCAAGGATTCTCTGGGAAGCGAGGGAGGAGATAGCAGAGACTTTGGCTTTGATATTTGAGTCATCATCGTCTACAGGTTTAGTACCAGAGGACTGGAGGATTGCAAATGTTGTGCACTTGTTCAAGAAGGGCAGTAGAGATGACCCAGGTAATTATAGAGCAGTGAGCCTTACTTCTGTGTAGGAAAGGTTTTGGAAAGGATTATAAGAGATGAGATTTATAATTATCTAGCAAACAACTATTTGATTTCAGATAGTCAACATGGTTTCGTCAAGGGCAGGTCGTGTCTCACAAACCTCACTCAGTTTTTTGAGAAGGTGACCAAGCATGTAGATGAAGGTAGAGCAGTTGACGTGGTATACGTGGACTTCAGTCAAGCCTTTGATAGGGTTCCACATGGTAGGCTATTGGCGATAATGCAGAGGCATGGGATTGAAGGTAAATTAGCAGTTTAGATTAGAAACAGGCTTTCTTAAAGAAAACAGCGAGTGGTGGTTGATGGAAAATATTCAGCCTGGAGTCTGGTTACTAGTGGTGTGGCAAAGGATCTGCTTTTGGACCACTACTGTTTGTCATTTTTATAAATGACTTAAATGCAGATATAGGTGGATGGATTAGTAAATTTGCAGATGACACTAAAGTCGGTGGAGTAGTGAACAGTTTAGAAGAATGTTATAGGTTGCAGGAGGACTTAGATAAACTGCAGGATTGAGCTGAGAGGTGGCAAATGGAGTTCAATGCTGCTAAATGAGAGGTGATGCACTTTGAGAAGAATAACAGGAAAGCAGAGTACTGGGTCAATGGAAAGATTCTTGATAGTGTGGATATGTAGAGGGATCTTGGAGTCCATGTACATAGATCCCTGAAAGTTGCCACCCAGGTTGATAGTGCTGTTAAGAATTCATATAATGTGTTAGGTTTCATTTGTAGTGGGATTGAGTTCCGGAGCCACAATATTATGCTGCAACTATACAAAACGTTACTGAGGCCACACTTGGAATATTGTGTACAGTTCTGGTTGCCATATTTTGGGGAGGATGTGGAAGCATTGAAAAAGTGCAGAGGAGATGTACCAGGATGTTGCCAGGTCTGGAGGGAAGGTCTTATGAGGAAAGGCTGAGAGACTTGGGTCTGATCTCATTGGAAAGAAGAAGGCTAAGAGGGGATTTGATAGAGACATACAAGATGACCAGAGGATTAGATAGGGTAGACAGTGAAAGTCTTTTTCCTAGGATGATGACATCAGCTTGTATGAGGGGGCATAACTACAAATTGAGGGGTGATAGTTTTAAGACAGATGTCAGAGGCATGTTCTTTACTTAGAGAGTGGTAAGGGCATGGAATGCCCTGCCTGCCAATGTAGTTAACTCAGCCACATTAGGGAGATTTAAACAATCCTTGGATGAGCACATGGATGATGATGGGATAGTGTAGGGGGATGAGCTAAGAATAGTTCATGGGTCGGCGCAACATTGAGAGCCAAAGGGCCTGTTTTGCGTTGCATTGTTCTATGTTCTATGTTCTAACCTCACCCCTGGCCACCCCCAGCCTGGCAGTTGTATTCCTCACCCAGCTGGCACTCTACTCACTCACCTGGCACCCTACCATTACCCAATTACCACTCTAACCCCTCAGTCACCTGGCACTTTACACCCTCAAACATTTGGCAGCCTACCACTCCATCCAACCTATCCCTTTCATCCACATTGCACTGCACATTTGCACTTAACTTGCAAACTTAACTATCCTCAGTAGTTGTCAAAGTGGCTTTCAACCTATAATCTATGCTTATATTGCTGTAAAAGAATGGCATTGTTTCAATGTTGATCCTCTCTGCTCCTGCTACTTTGGATTGCTACACCAAAGAAAGAAAAAAGAACAATACAGCACAGGAACAGGCCCTTCAGCCCTCCAAGCCTGCACCGACACATTTTACCCTTCCGTACTAAAACTACACTTTCAGGATCCTTATGCCCCCATTCCCTTCCTATTCTTGTATTCATGCAGGTACTCCTTGAATGCTGCTATTGAGTCTGCTTCCACCACCTCCTCTGGCAATGCATTCTAGGCACTCATCAAACTTTGTGTGAAAATCTTGCCTTACACATCTCTTTTGAACATCCCCTCCTCGCATGTTGAACCTGTGTCCCCTTCCACCACTACCCTCTGTCTCCTATGACTAAGCCAGTTCTGTATCCAAAAGGCCAGCTGACCCTTGATACGTTGTGACTTCATCTCTTGTACCAGTCTGCCATGAGGGAACTTGCCAAAGGCTTTACTGAAGACCATGCAGACAACATCAACTTGCAACATCAATCAACTGCAGCATTTTGGTTGGCAAGTCTTCTCGGCTGCAATTTTACCCAGGAAACTCGTCCAATGATTAGCAGACAACCTTTAGTCTTACCTGTGTCAAAAATAAGATCTGAAGATTTGGACTTTAAATTCCCTGCCTAACTAAATTTCCATGAAACCCTGCTAAATTACCATTTCGAAAGGTACACATGAATCAAGTACAATCAGCATGAACTTATTAAAGAAAGGTCATTTCTGACAAATTTGATTGAACTTTGGATTGATGTGGATTTTTATATTCTTGACAAGATCTTCTGTCAGGCTGGTCAGAAAAGATAAAAATCCTTAGACTCCAAGGGAAAGTGGCAAATCGTAACTAAAATTGGATTAGTGGCAGGAAGGTAATGGTCAATTAATACTTTTGTAGCTGGAAAGTCATTTCCAGTGGAGTTCTGCTTGGTCTCTTACCTTCCATGGCATATATCAATAACTTGATCTCAAATCAAAAAGTTTGCAAATGTTACAAATATTAGCCACGTGATAATGAGGAAGAAAGATAAAGGCTGCAGGAAAATGTACATGGCTAGGATGGAATTTACCTCAGAGATGCGAGATAGTGCATTGAGGAAGACTAACAAGACAAATATGGAGAAACAGATGGATGGTGGAGTGCCTGTCCACAGATCCCTGAAGGTAGCAGAACAGGTAGCTAAGTGATTGAGAAACCATTTGGAATGCTATGTTTTTAAATTGGCTGAGGCTAAGAAGACAGGGAGACTGTATAACTCAGTAGGCAGGGCAATAGCAAGAATACTGTGCACAACTGCGGTCACTTCATTTTAGGAAGCATATGATCACACAAGTGAAAGCAGAGGAGAGCCACATGGATGTAACCAGGACTGGGGAATCTTCACCACGAGAAAAAAGATTGGTTGGGATGGTGTTGTTTTCTTTGAAACAGAGGTTGCTGAGGGGTGATTTAAAGGTATGTTCTGTACTTTTAATTGTGGACTAAAATGGGAGGACTGCTTTAAAAAACAAAGATTGTGGAAGGGATGGCTTCACTTTTGAAAAAGTGAGCTGCAACATCATTGTAATTGCATTGCTGTTTGTTCAAGCAGTGGGGGCAGATTTGAGCAGCAACAAGGAGCTGATTGGTGACCAGTTGTCAATGACAAAGGCCTTCTACCTGCCAACATCTATGTGATTTGCTTTCAGATAGCTGCACAGCTTGGGGTGAGAACAAGATCAGTACAATTTGGTTATGTTTACTTTAGTGATGGACGTTTCGGGCATAAGCCCTTCTTCAGGAATGAGAAAAGTGTGTCCAGCAGGCGAAGATAAAAGGTAGGGAGGAGGGACTTGGGGGAGGTGCGTCAGAAATGTGATAGGTGGAAAGAGGTCAAGGTGAGGGTGATAGCTCAGACTGGGGTGGGGGCGGAGAGGTCAGGAAGAAGATTGCAGGTTAGGAAGGCGGTACTGAATTCAATGGATTTGACTGAGACAAGGCGAGGGGAGGGGAAATGAGGAAACTGGTGAAATCCGAGTTCATCCCTTGTGGTTGGAGGGTTCCTAGGCGGAAGATGAGGCGCTCTTCCTCCAACCGTTGTGTTGTTGTGGTCTGACCTATCAGAACACTATTCCAATGAGCCACCACACACTGCAGCACAGACGAACTTCGGAAGACAGAGGAGAATCATCTATACAATGTATTCAAGAAGAACGGATACTCAAAAAATACAGTCCGCAGATTCCTCAAGAACAAACCACGATAAGCAGACCAAACAGCCAGAAACCCTAACCACCTTACCATACATCAAAGAAGTTTCAGAAATGACAGCCAGACTACTAAGACCCCTCAGAATCCTA
>NC_057710.1:131138486-131171775 GCF_004010195.1 Chiloscyllium plagiosum | reverse complement strand
GTGTCAAGGTATGCGGAGATGAGTTCGGTGGGGCAGGAGCAGGCGGAAACAATGGGTCGGCTGGGGCAGTCAGGTTTGTGGATTTTGGGCAGGAGGTAGAAGCGGGAGGTGCGCGGTTGTGGGACTATGAGTTTGGAGGTGGTGGATGGGAGATCCCCCAAGGTGATGAGGTTATGGATGGTCTGGGAGATGATGGTTTGGTCATGGTCAAGCGGGCAGTAGGAGGAGGTATCTGCGAGCTGGCGTTTGGCCTCAGCGGTGTAAAGGTCGGTGCGCCAAACTACTACCGTGCCTCCTTTGTCTGCTGGTTTGATACTGAGGTTGGGGTTGCAATTGGCTATGAAATTACCTTTTATCTTAGCCTGCTGGACAAACACTCCTCATTCCTGAAGAAGGGCTTATGCCCGAAATGTCGATTCTCCTGTTCCCTGGATGCTGCCTGAACTGCTGCGCTTTTCCAGCAACACATTTTCAGCTCTGATCTCCAGCATCTGCAGTCCTCACTTTCTCCTTATTTTAGTGATGGAAAGGGGTAGGTATATACTGCAGGGCAAGAGTTATCGCTGGGGGGAAAGGCAATTGAGATGCAATTGGGCAAGATTTAGGATGCACAGGATAGGGAAGGTAACTGCAGGGGATGGGTGCAATTGAAATATGGAGCTTATTCAGAGAACAGCTAATGCGGATCTTTGATAAGCATGTATTGGTCAGGCAGGGCGGAAGTTGTCAAGCATGAGAGCCGGGATTGAATCTCTTGTCAAGAGGAAGATGAAGGATTATGTTTGGATGAGGTGTGAAGGCTCAGTTAGGGCGCTTGAGAGTTATAAGTTAGCTCAGAAAGACATAGGGAGAGAGCTAAGAAGAGCCAGAAGGGGACACGAACGTCGTTGACGAGTAGGATCAAGGAAAACCCTAAGGCATATCAGTAATAAAAGAATGATTCGAGTAAGAGTAGGAGCAATCAAGAATAGTAGTGGGAAGTTGTGCATTTAGTCAGAGGGGATAGGAGAAGTGCTAAATGAATACTTTTTGTCAGTATTCACACTGGAAAAAGACAATGTTGTCAAGGAGAATACTGAGATACAGACTACGAGACTAGATGGGATTGAGGTTCACAAGGAGGAGATGTTAGCAATTCTGGAAAGTGTAAAAATAAATAAGTCCCCTGAGCCAGATGGGATTTATCCTAGGATTGTCTGGGAAGCCAGGGAGGAGATTGCAGAGCCTTTGGCTTTGATCTTTATGTCATCATTGTCTACAGGAATATTGCCAGAAGATTGGAGAATAGCAAATGTTGTTCCCTTGTTCAAGAAGGAGAGTAGAGACAACCCTGGTAATTATAGACCAGTGAGCCTTAATTCCGTTTTGGGTAAAGTGTTGGAAAAGGTTATAAGGGACAGAATTTATAATGATCTAAAAAGGAATAAGTTGATTTGGGATAGTCAACATGTGTTTGTGAAGGGTGAGTCGTGCCTCACAAACCTGATTAAATTCTTTGAAAAGGTGACCAAACAGGTGGATGAGGATAAAGCCGTTGATATGATGCAAATGGATTTCAGTAAGGCATTTAATAAGGTTCCCCATGGTAGGCTATTGCACAAAATATGGAGGCATGGGATTGAGGGTTATTTAGTGGTTTGGATCAGAAATCAGTTAGCTGAAAAAAGACAGAGGGTGGTGGTTGATGGGAAATATTCATCCTGGAGTTCAGTTACTCGTGGTGTACCACAGGGATCTGTTTTGGGTCCACTGCTGTTTATCATTTTTATAAATGACTGGGATGAGGGCGTAGCAGGATGGTCTAGTAAATTTGTGGATGACACTAAAGTCGCTACAGCTGTGGATATTACCGAAGGATGTTGTAGGTTACAGAGGAACATAGATAAACTGCAGAGCTGGGCTGAGAAGTGGCAAATTGAGTTGATTGACTTTGTAAGGAGTAACAGGAATGCAGATTACTGGGCTAAAGGTAAGATTCTTGGTAGCATAGATGAGTAGAGAGATTTCAATGTCCAGGTACATAGATCCTTGAAAGTTGTCACCCAGGTTGATAGGGCTGTTAAGAAGGCATACAGTGTGTTAGCCTTTGTTGGTAGAGGAATTGAGTTTTGGAACCATAATGTGATGGTGCAGTTGTACAAAACTCTAGTGTGGCCGCACTTAGAGTATTGCATACAGTTTTGGTCACTGCATTATAGGGAGGATGCGTAAGATTTGGAAAGGCTTCAGAGGAGATTTACTAGGATGTTCCCTGCTTTGGAGGGAAGATCTTATGAGGAAAGGCTGAGGGATTGAGGCTGTTGGAAGGAAGAAGGTTGAGAGATAACTTAATTGACACATAGATAATCAGAGGGTTAGATAGATTGGACAGTGAGAGCCTTTTTCCCGGATGGTGATAGTTCGCACAAGGAGACATAGCTTTAAATTGAGGTGTGATAGATATAGGACAGATGTCAGAAGTAGTTTCTTTACTCAGAGTAGTAGGGCTGTGGAATGCACTGCCTGCAACAGTAGTAGACTCCCCAACTTTCACAGGTCAGCGCAACATCGAGGGCCGAAGGGCCTGTGCTGCGCTGTAATGTTCTATATTCTAAATAAATCAAAATCCATCAGAACTCCAGAAATGAAAATGCTGTCTTTGACTTTGCAGTTAAAAAAAAATGAAACTGAAGAAAGCCAGTTTATTTTCCTTCCTTCACCACATTCCATGAGCTACTGCTTTTAACCAATAAGTCAGAGACTTTTTCATTTTTGGAATTGTCCCTCTATGCCTCGTGCCAACAAGTGAACAGTACCTGGAGAAGAAACAAAGATTGGGAAGCAGCAAGTCATGACAAGCGAAAAGGACCATCACAGTCAATCTTGTGGTCAGGAACCATTCAACTGCCTTCCTAGTCCCCCACGCCTCACTTGCACACACACATATTTTTTGGTCTGTCTATCTTTATGAAGGAAAAGTTTTATAAGGAGGTTAGAGTCACATCTTGACAGTTCATAACTATTTAGCTGTAGGTAAAATCTACTTACTTGTAATAAAGTGTAATTTTTGTTTAGTAAGGAAACGTGGCCAGTGTGTTCTCTCAACTTGAGACTAAAAGATAAGCAAACCGGGGAATTTTTGTGTACTTTTATAAAATCTTTAACTTTTGTGATGATTCTGGCAATATTTGAGCTTGATTTCCAGTAACTGAGGCGTATAGTGGACATGATTTGCAAATTATTGGAGAAAGGATGAGAAGAGAATTGAAAGACCTTTTCACCCGAAGTGATCTGGAAACCTCTGTCTGAATGAATTATGGAGACAGAAATCCTTATTGCATTTAAGGAATTATTTGTATGTGCACTTGAATTGTTTCAACCTACAATGCTCTAGAGCAAGAGCTGAAAAATTGATAGATACTTTTCTACCAGCACAAACAAAAGACTGAATAACCCCCTTCTGTAATTTTACCGAAGGTAATCAAAGCAAGAGCTAACTATGTACATTTTAGATGACTCTGCTCGGCATCCTTGCATTTAGGGTTAAGCATGTTTTCTGAAAATTTTAATTGGATTACTGCCTTGTAACTCAGAAAAATTATTCCACAAGTTATGTCATTCCAAATGGTGTGTTACATGAAGCGACGTCAGCTTGACCTGAAGATGAACAATGCATGATGTGCAAAGATTGCGTGGAGACAACAGTTTGAGCTGCTTTAGTTATCACAGCCAGAATGAAAGATTAGATGCTTTGGTATTTATGGAATTGAAGCTACTTTTTGATCTTCAAAGGCTCTAGATATTCTGGTTCACTGCTGTACTGATTGTCTTAGGGTTAACTAATGGATGCCTGTTATAAGCCATAAAATAATACTGGCTTGGATGTTCACTCACATTTGAAGGACCATTGCTGTGATGTTAACAACTTGGGATCACTGTGTGTTGGTCAACGAATTTATTAAATCCACATCTGCTCCAATACCACTCATCTTGAATCTTTCATACCGATGATAAACATATTACTCATCCATTATAAACAAGGCAACTAATTTGTGACTTTTGCAGATAAATGAATGCAATCACATGTCATGATCCTCAAAATCCTATGTAATAAAAATAGAATTTTTCTACTGAGGCACTGCAAACCAACAGGCCTAATAATAATTGACGAGGATTACAGAAAGTAATTATGAGTAGATGAGTAAAAATCCTTCAATCCAATGTAAGGGAACCATTTGAGATATTATTTCAGCATAAAACAACGGCTGTAATGATGAGTCTATCTTGGTTTTGTGTGGTAATATAAATTAACCCACAGATGACTTGAATTTTCATCACAAAGTACATTGCCATTTTCAACGTAAAATTGTGTGCCTGAAATTTAATCTATTCCTGACATGTAAAGGTTTATTGTAGAAGAACTGAAGATGAAAAAAATACTCATGTAGTGCAATTTGTACAAGATTCATGCTTATCATAATGGCTGTATTTCAACAACAGCCATCAGAAGCAAAGACTACAGACTGAGGTATATTATTGGAATCATAGACATGTGTGTCAAGTAATATGAGATCATTACACTCCACAGTCAGATAATCCATATTATCTTCTTGTTATCATTATTTTTATTATGTATCCTGTTAGATGTATGCTGTCAATGATCTGAGAATCTTTTTACTTCCCCTTTGTGCTAAGCATTTTTTGAAAAAAGAATTGCTTTGCTTATTGCTAATTATCTCATAAACACTGCTCATTTCTGTGCATTCTTCAGTTAAAAACATACTTCTATGACTGTATTGAATTCATTTTCAATGCCCTTTTGCAGATTTTAAAGCATTGTATTTGAAATTAAATGGTAAGTTACACAGAGAATATCCTCCGGAGTTTTACCCAGGTCTCATACGATTTGGCATTGCCCAATCAGGTTTGACAGCAAAGTGATTGGTTCAAGGAATTCTGTGCAAGGCAGGATCATGGAATACTGGGATCAGTCTCGAGGAGAGGACTAACCTGCTTCATTCAGATGGGCTTCAATTAAATACGGTTAGAACAGTATTTCAATGACTTGAATAACATTGCAAAAGTAAATGTGAGCCTTTTTGATAAAAAAAAGCAGTAGGCACAGCATTAAACTACAGAAAGAAGATTGGAGTAAGAATGATAATTTGCATAAAAATAAGCAGACTGGGTCAGGAAGGGACAAATAGTTTTACAAAATTGATGAGGCCGTATAAAATAAGGTGACATCAGAGAAATGTAGAAAATTCTGAACTTAAATGTATTATCTTTGAATGTGTGAAACACTCACAACCAAATAGGTGACTTAATTCCTCACATAAAAATTAATGGTTTTGATTGAGTGCTTATTATTGATGAAACTTTATTGCTGGAACAGCACAGCAGGTCAGGCAGCATCCAGGGAACAGGAGATTCGACGTTTCGGGCACAGGCCCTTCCTCAGGAATGAGCAAAGAGTGTTCAGCAGGAGAAGATAAAAGGTAGGGAGGAGGGACTTGGAGGAGGGGAGTTGGAAATGTGATAGGTGGAAAGAGGTCAAGGTGAGGGTGATAGGTCGGAGTAGGATGGAGGCGGAGAGGTCAAGAAGAAGACTGCAGGTCAGGAAGGCGGTGCTGGGCTGGAGGGATTCGGCTGAGACAAGGTGGGGGGGGGGGGGATGAAGAAACTGGTGAAGTCCAAGTTCATCCGCTGCGGTTGGAGGGTTCCCAGTCGGAAGATAAGACGCTCCTCCTCCGACCGTCGGGTTGTTGTGGTTTGGCGGTGGATGAGTCCAATGACCTGCATATCCTCGGTGGAGTGGGAGGGGGAGTTGAAATGCTGTGCCACTGGTTGGTTGGGTTGGTTCGTCCGGGTGGCCCAGAGGTGCTCTCTGAATCGCTCCGCAAGTAGGCGGCCTGTCTCCCCAATATAGAGGAGGCCACACCGGCTGCAGCGGTTGCAGTAGATGATGTGGGTGGAGGTGCAGGTGAATCTGTGGCGGATATGGAAGTTTCCCTTGGGCAAAAGCTCTTCATCAGGGCTTCTGCTCCCCCCTTCTTTACCCCCCCCCCCCCGCTTATTATTGAGCCATGCTTTCAAATAATGAAGGCTAACTGAAACATTTCAAGATTTTTGACTTTTAGAAGAGATGGCAAAATGTGGAAGGAAGGGAGTTACATTAGCCTTGATAATAAAGAATAGATAAGGACAGGAGAGAGACAGAAAGTTAGTTCAGAAAATCAAGGTGTAGAACTAGTTTGGTTTACACTCAGAAACGACAAAGGCAGACAAAGGTTTTAACTGTCGAAATGGGGTAAGTGCAATACAAACAGGTTGGGAGCTTAATACACCAAGGCTCAAAAAAATGAAAATATAGAACAGTAGATGGAGAAATTTATATAACGTGTGAATTAATCGAAACAGAAATGGAAACAAAAACAAGATCATAGAAAGGACATTGATCTTATCAGTTTGTAAGGAAACAAAAACTGAACTCAAGGTTTGGAAACCACATTTCTGGGTAGACTAAAATGAATTGAAGCTACAAAGGAATGCATAACAAACCGACCGGAAATTGTAGCTGGTTGTGGGTGTGGTTTTGGTTCATTAGTATGTAGCTGAAGTAAGTGATGAAATGATGGATCTGATCTGTAAGCAGGTCTGAAAACTAACTTCATCATTCACTGCATAGAATATTCTAGAGACTTGACCTTAATTAGAACTTTGTGGAAGAACAGAAGCTTTCTAGTTTCCATTGATCAGATTTAAGATTGAAGGTTCCTTTAGTAAAAGGTCATTAGTTAACTCCTTAACAACACTAGAGCTGAAAGAGGTTTTTGGCAATTAGATATTTGATATTCTGACTCACAGAATTACAGCTGGAAAATTCCCTGGTTTGAAACTAGTGGAAGAATCTACTCATCAGCTGTTGTGCCAAAAGAAAGAATTAATAGACTAGTTTGAAAGCATTGACAAAGTAACCAGAACAGTGACTGAGGTATCTAGAGTCAAGAGATGATAAATGGATGTTTTACCTCTGAGAATAACTGCAACAGAGAAAAATTAAAGTCGTCTCCTGAGGAATGAGGCATACTTATTGCTTTTCTCTATAGAAGTAAATCACTTTATAGAAACAAAGAAGATAGGAGCAGGAGTAGTCCAGTCAACCCCTCAAGCCTGCTCTACTATTCAGTTAGATTGTGATTGAAAATTGAGCCCTAATCCTATCCCTGCCACCACTGTGCATTGCCTCCCCCTGCCATATCCCTTCAGCCACAATAGGTACATCTACCTTCTTCTTGAAAACACAATGTTTTGGCCTCAACCACTTTGTATTCCACAGGCGTACCACTCTCTGGGTAAAAAAAAAAGTCTCCTCCTCGTCCCAATCCTAAAAGGTTTACTCCTTATCTTTAAACTATGACCCCTGTTATGATATGATGTTGTACAAGAGAACTCTTGGGAGAATTTAAAAGTAAAGCAAGGAGCTACTTTATGTGGATATAAGCCATAGTGCCAATTGCATTTGTTTTGTTTAATTTATTCTACCTATATTAATGTTTCTGTTCAGCTTTAAAAAAAAATGAAATTTTGTGTTATAGCTATATTGGTCAAAATAAGGAACTTTGATGCCTCTTTCAATGTTAATCGTCCTGAATTTGTTTGTATCAGTGAGGTACAATAGTTTTGTAAATCAGAAATATCAAGTATCCAACCAGTGACAAACCCTTTCAGTTCAACTATAGTCCAACAGTGAACTAATAACATTGTCCTTAAGGAGCCTTTAATCTGAAATCAGAACGAGGGTAACTAGAAAGGAACACAGGGTAAGCTAAATTGGAAAACTATGTTTTTCCTTAAAAGTTGGTTATCTCGGTTGGCTAAATGACTGGGTGTGTGATTCATAATATTGCAGCCAATGTGGGCTTGGATCTCATTCCAGCTGAGATTTGGGACTTAGTACTTGTCTTCTTACCCTATCCCCGAGATTGGAAGACAAAGGCAAACCACCACTGACAAAAGTTGCCAAGAAAGGTTTCAGGATGCAGCATCAGACAATGAGCCAAGGACCATTCTTTGGGTGGACCCATGCGAATGAATAAAGGTACACATTCCCTCAAGTAGCAAACTCCTGAGGAACATGGTCCAACAATGGCGAACAAAAGAATTTGCCGATAATATTATGAGGGTCTCCTTTTATTCCAAAGTTACCTTAAAGTTTAGCCAACCAAAGAATTGGGAGGATTTTAGAATATACCAAAGTGGAGAGAAGAAAGCATGACAGCAATCCAGCAAGTGACATAACAGACTGATGCTCCTACAGATTTGCAAATAGGAAGTGATTTGCAATATTCAGTGTGGGCTCATTTCAGACAGGAATAAAAGAATTTTAAGTGAACATGTTAAAAATTGGCAGTAATTAAACAAATTCTTTGGGCTTGGGCTAAATCTTAAGTTTCTATGACTTAATGTGAGTTTTGTTAGGTTTTGTCAAGTTTTGTGGGGGATGTCTGTCCATTAGACCTTGTATGCTTACTAGACACTTCTTACTAAACGCACCTCATTGATAAAACCAGCATCTATTGTACCCTTTCACTGACCCACCACCCAATATTCCTGCAATGCTCATCACTCAACAGATAGCTGCCAATTTTCATGTTTGCATAAATGTCAATGGTTTTTCAATGCGTCTGTTGAGTGTCTGTGTAGCTTCAAATGTAACAGTGCCAGCATGATGCCAAACTTCATTTCCATGCAGGATGCACCATGGATTAATGTATGTGTTGAAGGGCTGCTGCAGCATATTGAAAGAATATGAACAAGGTGTACATAGGCCAATGGGTTCTGTCGGCACCATTGGCCCTCACGGTTTGTGGGCGGCACGGTGGCACAGTGGTTAGCACTGCTGCCTCACAGCGCCAGAGACCTGAGTTCAATTCCCGCCTCAGGCGACTGACTGTGTGGAGTTTGCACATTCTCCCCGTGTCTGCG
The DNA here is from genome assembly GCF_004010195.1 of Chiloscyllium plagiosum. Classification (NCBI taxonomy): domain Eukaryota; kingdom Metazoa; phylum Chordata; class Chondrichthyes; order Orectolobiformes; family Hemiscylliidae; genus Chiloscyllium; species Chiloscyllium plagiosum. The sequence goes on along the minus strand of NC_057710.1, from coordinate 131,162,808 downwards.
TGAGCTTCCTCTGGGTGCTCTGGTTTCCTCCCACATTCCAAAATGTGCAGGTTAGGTGAATTGGCCATGCTAAATTGCCCGTAGTGTTAGGCGAAGGGGGGAATGGGTGTGGGTGGGTTGTGGGTCGGTGTGGACTTGTTGGGCAGGGCCTGTTTCCACACTGTAAGTAATCTACTCTAAACATCTTGACTCTTTCCCTGTCCTGTGTGTATTTTGATGTGAATGAAATGGTCAGTGATGTGTGGACCACTGAAGGGTACAGTGTACAGAAAGTCAATGTTTTAGGATTCAGGGACTCCTAGGTCTGTCTCCAACACAGCGCATGGGCCTGTGTGTAATTTTCTTGTCCTCTAAAAGGCCTCACATCAGTGGGTCTTGTAACCCCCACCCTCACATGTTCAGGCACTTGCTACTCCGGGTATGGTCACTGCCATTTTCTTTCCTATTGTGCCCTTTCAATCTTCAAGACAGTGGAAGGTAACAATGAAGGCTTTCCAAGCATGGTCATCACCCTCTGCTTCTACATGTTGGTGATGCTCCAAACATCCTGATCCCTTTCCTGATAGCCCTTCCTGTGAACCTTTACTGGCTTTGCACTTCTCCAGGTCCACATTTAAACTCATCAACATAAGTCTGCACATACTCATCTGTTCATCCTGTAGCCTCGGACAAATGATGTGACCATGCCAGGTTTTAACATTCACTGTCCTACCGTTGAAGCTGGAGTTCTCCTGATTGTGGATGCACCCCATCCCTCATTACCGTAGTCTTATCCCTCATACAGCCTCCGGCACAAAGTGCCCAGAACCCTGACTGATGTCTGTACATGACACTGACCACATTAGCTCTACCTTACTGAACTGGCTGATGTAGAACTACAGGACTTCCTGTGATTCACTTTGTAGATTGCAGTGTCACAGATCCCCTGACCAGATACCTGAACATGACTGTTCCCCTTGGACTGATATGGGAAACTGCCCTTGACTTCATGTGCCAGGACCCCTGACTAACAGGTTCCCTCCATGGACTTCAGTGAGGACTACCTTCCTAAATCCTTTGCGACAAGACTGCTGGCATGCTGTAACTGCAGTGTGCTTGCCACGTAAGCTGCAGTCATATAGTGCAGGCATGAGATTGAGACAGCACACTGCCATATAGCAAGTTGTGCAACCCCTTAACTAAGCAATTTGGTGTCCAACGGTGTTAATACATACAGCAAGGCAAAGCAGTGAACATCCAGTAGACACTAAATGAGCAAGCACTAAGACAGCAAGCAAGCAGCCTGGTCCAATTATTCAACTGAGTGCCTTATCCTATTCTTGCAGCAGCGTTTCAATGCTAGATGCATCTGCACCCTGAAATGTTTAAGGGAGTAGCAACTACCTAAGCATCCTACAAGCAGATGAGAGAGGTACTGTGAAGATCCTGGGAGGTTGGCAATTATGGGATAGCAGTTGACAAAGTGTGTGTGCAGCTGGTGTCCATTGATCATGCCAAGATATTGAGTGGAAGGATCTTGGAATTTCTGCACAGCAGTGAGCTAAAGTCACCAGGTAACTGCTCTGATATCTCAGCGTCCAGTTTACACTTGGGTGCTGGGATAGGAAGCTGCATATTAGTCATTAGTGTGATGCCAACACCGTGGATTCAATTCTCATCACCGGTTTGAGGTTGCCATGAAAGACTCTCCTTCTCAACCTCGTTCCTTGCCTGAAGTCTGGTGGCTCTCAGGTTAAATCACCACCAGTCACTTCTCTCTAATAAGAAAGAACACTCTATGGTTCTGGTGAGACTATGGCGACACAACAACAACAACATTAGTCACTATCACCACGTAAATCGAATTGATTTTGAACAGATTTAGCAGTTTGAAGACTGGGCATCCATGAAGTGCTGTGGGCCATCAGCAGCGGCTGAACTGTACTCCGACACTATCATGATCTGACATATCCCCCACTCTACCATTACTGTCAAACCAGGGGATCAACTGTGTTTCCACAAAGAGGGCATGCCCAAGGGCAGTACCTGGCATCCCTAAAAATGAGGTGTCAACTTGCTGAAGATGCCAAATAGAACTCCTTGCAGACCAGTTAGATTAAGTGGCAAGTGATAGATGACACAACATGGTTCCACAGCCAGTGGGTCAGAACTAAGATCTTCTGCCACATTCTTTCATGAATTATGGTGAACAATTAAACAATTCACTAGAGAAGAAGGCTCCACAATGAACCCATACTCAATAATCATGTAACCCAGCATATCAATGCAAAAGATAAGGCTGAAGCATTTGCAGAACTAGGACTGCAGAGTGGATGACCCATCTCGGTCTTCTCCAGAGATCTCCATCCTCACCAATGCCAGTCTTCAGCCAATTCAATTTATTTCACATGATATCAGAGGTATTGGATTCTGAAAACACCATTGGCATGACAATATTCCAGCAATAGTACTGAAGACTTGTGCTCCAGAGTGTGTCCTGTCCATACCATACCTGTTGCCAGGTCATTCCAGTACAGTTACAACTGACATTTACCTAACAATATGGAAAATTGCCCAGATAGTCCTGTACACAAAAAGCAGAACAAATACAATGTTTCGTCCCCTGGCTAGGCGACATCATCATTCAAAAGGGCCACAACACACAGCAGTACACCAGAACTGCAAAAAGAGGAAGAGGAAAACCTACACAAGGTATTCGCCAAAAACGAATATCCGCGCAACTTCATCAACAGATGCCTAAGAGAAAGACCACGGAACGAGGACATACCACAACCAATTCTTATGGTCTTATCGATTCCAACAATTTCCTAACATCACACGTTAATCTAACCGGAAGCGGCAGGGACAGACCATTATAAACACCGGAGGAAACATCAAAGAAGCGCTTCGCAGGAGGCTCCCAAGCACTGATGATGTCGCCTAGCCAGGGGACGAAACGTTTGCAACAAAAACTTCCAGCTCGGCGATCAGAACCACAACAACGAGCACTCGAGCTACAAATCTTCCCACAAACTTTGAACAAATACAATCCGACCAATTCCTATTCCATCAGTCTAATCTCAATCATTAGAGATTCCTAATGAAGGGCTTAAGCCCGAAACATCAATTCTCCTGCTCATTGGATGCTGCCTGACCTGCTGTGCTCTTCCAGCACCATATTCTCAACTCTAGTCTCAATCATTAATAAAATGATGGAAAGTGTCATTAATGGTGCTATCAAGCAGCATCAGCTTAGCAAAAACTTGCTGATTAATGCTCGCATTGGGTTCTGCCAAGGCCATTCAGCCCCTGAGTTCATTACAATCATGGTTCAAATTGGGACAAAAGTGCTGAATTCTAAAGGTGAGGAGAGAATGACTGCCTTTGACATCAAGGCCCCATTTCATTAAGTGTAGCATCAAGGAGTCCCAAGATAACTAGAGTCAATGGCAATCAGGGGAAAATCTCTCCATTATTGGAGTCCTATCTGGCAAAGGAAAATAATTGTTGTCGTTGTGGGGTCAGTCATTTCAGCTCCAGAACATTTCTGCAGGAATTCCTCAGGGTACTTCCTTGGGCCTAGCCTTCTTTAGTCCCTTCATTAATGACCTTCCCTCCATCATAAGGTCAGAAGTTGGAATGTTCAACATCATTTACAAGTACTCAGGTACCGAAGCAATCCACGCCCTAAATGTGTTAAGACCTAGACAACATCTAGGTTCAGGCTGACAAGTGGCAAGTAATATCATGCCACACAAATGCCAGACAATGACCATCTCCAATAAGAGTGAATTCAACCATTACTATTTGGCATTCAATGGCATTACCATCACTGAATCCCCTTCTATCAATACTCTATGAGTCACCATTTACCAGAAATTGAACTGGATTAGCCATATAAATGTTGTGGCTACAAGCACAGTTCAGAAGCTAAGTAGCAAATAATTCACCTCTTGACTCCTCACTGCCTGTCCACCATGTACAAAGCACAAGTCAGAAGTGTGATGGAATACAGTTCTTCCCACTTGCTTGGATCAGTGCAGCTCCAACATTCAAGAAATTTGACGCCATCCAGTACAAAGCAACATGCTTGATTGGGCCACAAACACAGTCACCCACAGACTCAGTAGCAGCAGTGTGTACCATCTAAAAGATGTTTTGAAGAAATTCATCAAAACTCCTTAGACATGAAATAGCATCTTCCAAATGAAACTACTATCTAGAAGACAAGGGCAGTAGATAGATGGGATGACCACCACATGCAAAATCCCCTTCAAGCTACTTACTATCCTGAGATGGAAATATATCACTGTTCCTTCAGTGTCTCTGGATTAAGTTCATGGAATGCCGTCTCTGTCTACACTCTGCCGGCCACACTAAATGGACTGCAACAGTTTACAAAGGCATTCTGGATCAGTGGTGCTGGAAGAGCACAGCAGTTCAGGCAGCATCCGAGGACAGGCAAAATCCGAGGACAGGCAAAATAGAAGTTTCGGGCAAAAGCCCTTCATCAGGAACAATTTATTCCTAATGAAGGGCTTTTGCCCGAAGCGTCGATTTTGCCTGTCCTCGGATTTTGCCTGTCCTCGGATGCTGCCTGAACTGCTGTGCTCTTCCAGCACCACTGATCCAGAATCTGGTTTCCAGCATCTGCAGTCATTGTTTTTAACCTAGTTTACAAAGGCAGCTCACCACCAGATTTACATGAGCAGTTAGAGATGGGTAATAAATGCTGTGAACCTTGCCCACACCCCAAGACTGAAAAAAAAGAAATGCAACATGGACAGTTAATAAGGTCATAACACGCAATAATCTCCCTTAATAAGCAACTTGCTGCTACCTGGCTGGATTCACCCTTGACACCCAGAACTTGGCGCAAAAATGCAATGAGTTGCTCCCAACATCATAATCCATCTCGCTCGACCTGTCACATGATTCTACCATATTTCTCACTATAGCCCATGTTATTCAGATCTGTATAAGTTTCCATGCTTTATATCTGTCCTCAGTTTGAAGACAATGAGAAGCATTCTGAAATAATGGCTTACCAGAGGTTTATGATAGTGAGCTCATGGAATAAATATATTAATGTGGATTCAAAATCTGTTGCGTGATTGGAAACAGAGAGTAATGTGCCAGGTTTTTTTTTAAGTATAGGAGAAGATTTCTAGTGGAGTTCCTCAGGGACCAGTGCTTTTCCTGGTATACATTAAATGATTTATATCGGAGTTTGTTGGGGACAATTTCAAAGTTTGCAGATGTTATGAAACTTAAAGCACTGTAAATAATGAGGAGACCTAGGGTGGAGTGGGCAGATACTTAGGAGAAGAATCACAATACATAGAAATGCAAAGTGAAACTCTTTGGTGGCAAACATAGGCCATTCCTGAAGAAGGGCTTATGCCCAAAACGTCGATTCTCCTGTTCCCTGGATGCTGCCTGACCTCCTGTGCTTTTCCAGCAACACATTTTCAGCTCTTTTATAGGCATATAAAATAAGGTGTACAATTCTAAAGGAGGTGCAGAAACAGGGGGAGCTGGGTATATATCTGCACAGGTCCATGAGATGACAGAAGGTTTGGAGAGAGCAGTTGATAAAGCAAACAGAATCCTGGGCTTTATTAATGGGGACACAGAATACAAGACCAATGAGGTGATGTTGAACTTTAATAATAAGTTTGTTAGACCTCAGCTGGAGTATTGTGTGTGCAGTTCTGGAACCATATTTTAGGAAGGACATGAATGCATTAGAAAGAGTGCAGAAGTGATTTATGAGAATGGTTCCAGGGATGAGAAGCTTCAGTTATGATGTTACATTGGAGGAATTGGGACTGCCATGCTTGAGAAAAGAAAAGCTGAGAGAAAGTCAAAGTTTTTCAAATCATTGGGGGGGGAGGGGGGCTGGATGGAGTAGACATGGAAATATGGATTCCACTCATAAAAGGATCAAATCGAGAGGGTATAGATTTAAATTGATTTGCAGAAGTTAATACGAGGTGAGAAAATACATTTTTCATACAATGTGTGACTTGGTTTTGGAATGTACGGCCTGGAAGTGTGGAAGGAACAAGTTTAAATGAGGATTTTCAGTGGCTGTTGCATTATTGTTTCTATTTAAGTCAGAAAGGATGGAGAAAAGGCAGGATAATGGCTTTAAGTCAAGATGCTCATTTGGAGAACCATTGAAGACGTGGTGGATGAATGATCTCCTTCTGCACTGTTATACGTCTGTGGTGAGGATCATAAAATGTTATCATTTGCAAAAAAAATGAAACTGGAGTAATTAGTAGGAATAAAGTTTCACAAATTCCTTGTCATTATGACTTGCATTTTTAGATATTAAAAGAGGTGCCTGCAGATAGTGAATGTATTGGTTTTGATGTTTTAGAATTGCACCGCACCTAAAATGGACCAAATAGATTAAAAGGCACCAAATGCACTGTTCAAGAAAAAGAGACAAAAAATGGAAATTAATGGCCAGTTAACATAATATCTACTAAAAGGAATATGGTAAGAAGGCACTTAAGAAACCAAAATAAAGCGGAATCATATATACTTATGAAAGTGAAACGTAGCTGGTCAAATTGATGAGAGTATTTTTAATGATGTAGTTTACAAGGTAGGTAAGACAAAATCAGCCTTAAAAACATATTTAGAATTTAAAATAATATTCAATAAATGTGCCACACAAGAGATTATTACACACAATTAGGGTTTATGTGACTAGAGGTAATAAAGTGGCCTAAAGTAAGAATTAATGAACAAACAGTGACAGAAAGTAGATAATAAACATGACATTTTCAGGTTGCTAGGCTGTAACTAGCTGGCTATTGCAATATTCATTGCTATTTGCAATCTATTTCAATTACTTCAACAAGGTAACAATCTGAAATGTATTCAAGTTTGCTTATGATTCAAAGTTGAAAGTAAAGCAAACTGAGGAAGAAGCAAAGGGGCTGGAAAAGTTTTTAGATTTATTGAATGAGCAAGCATGAACCTGTCAAATAAAATATAAAAATAGAAAAACAGTTTTATTTTTATGGGGTGACTGAGAAATGTTGTATTCAAAGGAATATGGGTGTTCTTGTACGTGATTTGCAAAAATGTAAATTGTGGATGTGCAGCAATGAATTAGGCAAATGTTCCTGTAGCCTTTATGACAAAGTAATTGGAATATTACAGGATACTAATCTTACTGTAGTTATTTTGGGATTTGCAGGCACCACACCAGAATACTGAGGACAGCTGTGTTCTTCTTACTTAAGAAATGACTTGTTTGTTGTACAAGAGGTGCAGGAAATGTTCACCAGACTGATTTTTGGGATAAAGGAGGATTGACTGGGCTATGCCTATATTCGCTAGAGAATGAGAAGTGACCTAACTGAAATAATTATATTATTAAGGGGTTTGAAAGGGTTGGTGATGAAGATGGCTCCATTGGCTTGGAGTTAGGGGTCACAAGATCAGAACAAGAGGCTGGCTATTTAGAAATTTGGTGAGAAAAGTAAATGTGTTCCTAATTGGTAATAGCTACCCTCTCAGGGCCTGGATAATGTTACCAATAAGAAGCCATCATTGCAAGGCTGAAAAACATTATAGAGCCAGAATAAGGGCAATCATTGATTAGGCTTTCAGTTTTCTCAAAATAAACTTCGGTTTGCTGGACTGTCCTGGGTGAGCTCAGACTCAGTGTGACTTAGGGAGAGTACCACGCATTGATGTCTCTTGTGCCATATCCAAACTGGTGGAGCAAAGGGGAAAAAACTCTGCATTCAGAGGGGCATAGTGGAGATGCAGCCTTTAGCAGATGAGGATGTGGGAGAAGAGGAGGTTAAGAAGGCAGACATGCATCGTCTTCTGCTTGAAACAGATGAAACGGATGGAGACGTGTCAGGGAGTCCTCAAAAAATTCATCCTTACCCACTTCCAGCCATAATCATTGTCATGGATGGGCAGCTATTCCCAATGGACTGCATTGCCATTCTAAAACATCATGTTGACTCAAATCAATGCAATCTCATCACCCAGTATTTGCTTATAACTTGCTCCATTCCTCAAAGAAGACCATTCCTAACATACGTGTGGCATCCAAGAATTCTGTCAATCAGTAATTAAACAGCTATTACAAAATAAATATCACATTCTGATGTAATCATAGAGAAGCAACAATTTCTTAATGTCAGCCATGCCACCCTGGTACATCTAATTTTTTTTTTTTAAATTAGGGTTGCACAGCAAAAAAAATGCTGAAATCACCAATATCTGCAGCCAAGGTGGACTCAGGCTGTTGATCTTCATGTCCTGTGACTCATGATGCCCATGATGTGTGACCTCTGGATACTGGAGGCCTGAAGGGGTCCAACAAACTGAAAGGTTCCTGAGTCAGTGCAGCAACTTCCTCTGCAGCAATGTCTGCTCGAGGAGTAGAGCTCCTGTCTCCCATCAGAGCACTGTGAGATGGGCCCTCAGATGTATCAGACTGCAGCTCACAAGGGCACTTCCATGTTTCCCATGGATGGAGACGCTTGGGAGAGGTGTTTATTGGCATTGCCCACCTCTTGCTGACCCATTTCTGGTGAGCTCACAGCTATGCATTGCAGTTTAGCACGGACTCCAGGCATCTATAGAGTGCTGCCTTAGATAGGACTCTCCACGACAGTCACTAGCCTTTCCATAAAAACAGCCATATACTGACACCATGACAATGCCAGAAGGTGTTGATTGAATGGACACTTCCATTGTATGTGTCCATCTGCTCAATATCTCAGCAGACCAGACAGACTCTGTCCTGTTTGTCACTGCAGTTTCAATGGATTCAGTGTGATCAACACTTGAGGTCCATCATCAGCCAAGAGCACAGTATCGGCCTGGCCTCCAGCGGTCCTTACTATTCAGGAGTAAATCATAAAGTAATATCCACTTATTTCACACGCACAATTAAACACAGAAATTAAGAAGTTACTATTTGCTCTGCTCCAGAAGCATCATTTATACCATTATCTTGTGGGACTCACCATCACAAAATGTGGACATACTTGATAACACTGTAGTTGTTTGTTAGATACTATCAAACACATGAGAAAATGTTCGTAATTCTCCTTTGCAGCAGAAGTAAATTTTTAAATGGCATGATAAGTTTTAATTATTGCCTAACAATCTATTTTCCACTCTATCCTGTGATGTGGACATTACTAGCTGAGCCAGCAGTTAGTGTCCATTCTCAGTTGCCCTGCTAGGCCATTTCAGAGGCAGCTAACAGTCATTCACATTGTTGTGGTTCTGAAGGCACATTTTGGCCAGACAAAATAAGGATGTTAGATTTGGGTTCAAACTTCTAATTCTACCTGAGATATGGTCATTATCTTCAAAATGCTCCCTCATTGCTTCTACCTGCTTGGGCTCATTTCCAAGCATTAAGTCCAGATCTGACCCTCCCGCATGGGCTTCTTATGTCCTGGATAAAAGTATTCTCCTGGATACAGTTTAAGAATATTGATCCTGTTGTATTAGGAAATTAAAAAGTAGCCCAGTTAATATTTGGGTAGTTAAAATCCCTTCCCATTTTTACCTTATTAGTCTACACGTCTCTGAATTTCACTGACACATTTGATCCTCTACCTCTCCTTCACTCTATACAGGCCTATAATACAAACACATTATTATCCTTTTGTGTTTCTTACTTTCAGTCATATGACCTCATTTGATGACCCTTCCAAGATAATTTCCTTCCTCAATGCTCCAATATATTCTTATTGCCCATGCCCAAACCCCACTACTGATCTTCCATCATTTGTCCCAACATGGACGACAGCATCTGGCTGTTCATCCTAGCCAACCCTTCAGAATGTCCTGTAGTAATTCTGTGAAATCCTATACCCTGGCACCCAGGAGACACCATACCATACTGGAGTCACATCAATAGCTGCAGAAGAGCCTGTCTATTCCCTTCACTAATGAATCGCCTATCACTATTGTCTTTTCACATTGTTTCCTCCATCCCATCAACAGCTGGGCTACAGTCTTGATTGTGTCTGGTCTCTACAGAGGAACCACCCTGTTTTCCAAGGCCAAAAAATGGTTTGCAAGCGAGATGTACTCATGGGATTCCCTGACTACCTGCTTGGTCCCCTTCTTCTATCTGGCATACACCTATTGCTGTTCTGCCTACACTTCCTTAAGCTGCATGGTGACTACATCCTGAAACATCCAATTCACAAATCTCTTTCCATCATGAATCCACAGTGGTGGCTCCAGTTGCCATTCAATGCCCAAAATCAAGACAGCTATGAATATTTCGAATTTCCCACATAGTGCAGGTTTTTCAGATTAAAGTCTTAAACTACCCCAGACATATCTTAACTAAATAGAATACGATCCTTGCTTTTATTTTAGTCTTTATGCTATTTAAGTGCAATAGAAAAAAAATTGTTTGCATTACACAAACAAACAAACAGCAACCCTTAACACTATTAAGTGAAGAAATTAACTTGAGGTTCCAAATTATCAATTAGCAATTTTGAGTTTTTAAACAAGCTTATGGTCTTATTTAAATCAATATCCAGTCATAAGATACAAGAGAAAGTCTATCATCTGCTCTTCTCTAATATCACATTATGATTCTGTTGAATGTGCTTCCCCACTGGTTTGTCTTCTTCTGGGACCTTTCCGGACTCACTGCTACTTTTAATCTCACTGCTGACACTCCCCAGTCTCACACAGGTCTGCCCTGCAGACTTTGCCAAAAGCAGGAGTACACTATTTATTTGTATCCACTGAAATGGCACAGCATGCCTCGATCAGACACTTTTACTCGAACCAGCTGCACTATGTCTTTAGATTAGATTAGATTCCCTACAATATGGAAACAGGCCATTTGGCCCAACATGACCACACTGACCCTCCAAAGTGTAACCCACCCAGACCCATTCCCCTATCCTACATTTACTCCTGAGGAATGCACCTTTACATACATATCACTTATTTCGGAAACGTAAATTAACTAAAGACTATTGCAGCACAGTTTAAACATGTTCGACAACGTTTGTATGTTTCAAGAAATTTTGTAATGCTGGTGCATCTTGCAAAAAGAAAACCTGACTCATAGTCTGAAACATATTTTGGGAAACCTTATGTTATTTTATTATTACTCTTCAGCCTGGGGTCACCTCATTAAGTTGTTTATGATTACTGGAAAAATGAGTTGCATATCATATGCGAGATGACAAATAGGAGATGAATATCCAACCTGAAGCATCTAATTGGACCAAAAATACTGGAATCAGAGTATATAACATATGTATGAGCTTCAAGGTATCTCGCACTTCCACAATCCATGAGGTTAAACAAAATATTCCAAGAAATAACAGCCATGTTTTGAAATTTTCAAAGGGACTAGGGAGTGACAAACTTAAGCTATTTCACCTTGTCCAAAACAGTGAAGCCTAAAGTGCTGGCATTACTTCTCTGGGGATAACCACACATACTGTAGGGAAATAGATGGCGACATCTTGCAAAATGTCCATATTACAGAGGATGAAGTGCTGGATGTCTTGAAATGGATAAAGATGGATAAATCCCCAGGACCTGATCAAGTATACCCGAGAACTCTGTGGGAAGCTACAGAAGTGATTGCTGGGCCTCTTACTGAGATATTTGTATCATCGATAGTGCAGGAAGACTGGAGGCTGGCTAACGTGGTGCCACTGTTTAAGAAGGGTGGTAAGGACAAGCCAGGGAACTATAGACCAGTGAGCCTGACATCGATGGTGGGCAAGTTATTGGAGGGAACCCTGAGGGACAGGATGTTCATGTATTTGGAAAGGCAAGGACTGATTAGGGATAGTCAACATGGCTTTGTGCGTGGGAAATCATGTCTCACAAACTTGATTGAGGTTTTTGAGGAAGTATCAAAGAGGATTGATGAAGGCAGAGTGGTAAATGTGATCTATATGGACTTCAGTAAGGCGTTTGACAAAGTTCCCATGGGAGATTGATTAGCAAGGTTAGATCTTACGGAATACAGGGAGAACTAGCTATTTGGATACAGAACTGACTCAAAGGGAGAAGACAGAGGGTAGTGGTGGAGGGTTGTTTTTCAGACTGGAGGCCTGTGACCAGTGGAGTGCCACAAGGATCGGTGCTGGGTCCTCTAATTTTAGTCATTTACATAAATGATTTGGATGCAAACATAAGAGGTACTGTTAGTAAACTTGTAGATGACACCAAAATAGGAGGTGTAGTGGACAGTGAAGAGGGTTACCTCAGATTACAACAGGATCTTGACCAGATGGGCCAATGGGCTGAGAAGTGGCAGATGGAGTTTAATTCAGATAAATGCGAGGTGCTGCATTTGGGAAAACAGATCTTAGCAGGACTTATACACTTAATGGTAAGGTCCTAGGGAGTGTTGCTGAACAAAGAGACCTTGGAGTGCAGGTTCATAGCTCCTTGAAAGTGGAGTCGCAGGTAGATAGGATAGTGAAGAAGGCATTTGGTATGCTTTCTTTTATTGGTCAAAGTATTAAGTACAGGAGTTGGGAGGTCATATTGCGGCTGTACAGGACATTGGTTCGGCCACTGTTGGGGTATTGTGTGCAATTCTGGTCTCCTTCCTATCGGAGAGATGTTGTGAAACTTGAAAGGGTGCAGAAAAGATTTACAAAGATGTTGCCATGGTTGGAGGATTTGAGCAGTAGGGAGAGGCTGGGGCTGGGTCTGTTTTCCTTGGAGTGTCGGAGGCTGAGGGGTGACATTATAGAGATTTACAAAATTATGAGGGGCATGGATAGGGTAAATAGGCAAAGTCTTTTCCCTGGGATCGGGGAGTCCAGAACTAGAGGGCATAGGTTTAGGGTGAGAGGGGAAAGATATAAAAGAGACCTACTGGGCAACGCTTTCACACAGAGGATGGTATGTGTTTGGAATGAGCTGCCAGAGGATGTAGTGGAGGCTGGTACAATTGCAACATTTAAGAGGCATTTGGATGGGTATATGAATAGGAGGGGTTGGAGGGATATGGGCCAGGTGCTGACAGATTAGATTAGATTACTTACAGTGTGGAAACAGGCCCTTCGGCCCAACAAGTCCACACCGCCCCGCCAAAGCGCAACCCACCCATATCCCCTACATTTACCCTTTACCTAACACTACGGGCAATTTAGCATGGCCAATTCACCTGACCTGCACATCTTTGGACTGTGGGAGGAAACCGGAGCACCTGGAGGAAACCCACGCAGACACGGGGAGAACGTGCAAACTCCACACAGTCAGTCGCCTGAGGCGGGAATTGAACCCAGGTCTCTGGAGCTGTGAGGCAGCAGTGCTAACCACTGTGCCACCGTGCCGCCCACAACGGTGGGACTAGATTGGGTTGGGATATCTGGTCGGCATGGATGGGTTGGACCGAAGGGTTGGTTTCCATGCTGTACATCTCTATGACTCTATGACTCTTTAAATGAAGGACAAAGAAGCTCCAGTCTGATGGGTATAACCTTGAATCCTTCCAGTGACTTTTATGGTTTCCACTAACAACAGCACATTTGAACAGCAAAACTCTAGCCTGCAAATTCCTGGCTTTTTATATGTAATTTATACATACGTAGAACTAAATTTTACCAGAAATCAGCTAAGAATCAATTTTGGGAATTTCACTGTGTTTCTCAGAGGTCTAGCCAAATTTCTCATGCTAGTCTCTGAAACTTACCTTATTACCTAAACACTACGAATTTTTCCTATGCATCCCACCTACCCTCTTGCTAAGAGTAAAAGCATATACCATGTCCAAGACCAGTTGCATCTCACTGTGTACCCAGTGGGAGGGAAATCAAAACAAAATGCTTTGTATTGCACATGTACGTTGCAGTTGACAGTTCATTGTGAAGGCAGGTGCACATTTGTCAATGTGTTTCTATCTAAGAACTGCATTACAATGGTTACCTGCCATCCCATCTTAGCACCCTTTCTAAGGGAATGCTTACACATCCCTCAAAGCCCAGCTTAGTTGGTCATCCCATTGAGCATTCTGCACCATTCCCATCAAAACCAGGGTGGTTGTGACTGTTGATGAGACCCCCTCTTGCAGTAACTCATGTCCTCCAATACACTATTATCTCCACCCTCTTAAAATGTTAATCTCCTCTTTCACAATTATTGTCCCTTCTGTTGCTTTCAAACTCCACAACTGACTTTCTCAACTGTTCTACCAGACCAACGGACCCAATATCCCCCTCTTTGACTTTTATTAAACTGATCCGCAGGACCATGGTTTATATTATCACACCCGTACCTCCTACCTCCCCAAGCTCTCTCCAGCACTAACAAGAGTAGGACGCTTGACCCTTTGAGTTTGCTCCCCAACATTGCTGATCTGATCTTAACTCAACTCGACATTCCTGCATATCACTGATAACCTTTCCTCCCCTTAGGAATCAAGAATCTATCTACCTCAGTCTTATTATTATTAAAGTTCCTGCATCCACCATGGTTTGAGGAAGGAAATTCCAAAGACTCATAACCCTGAGAGAAAAACATGTTTCATTGTCTATGTTTTAAATGGGTGTCTTAACCCTTACTTTTAGGTGTCTTGACCCAGATTCTCCCAAAAGAGGAAACATCCTTCCAATATCCACACAGTTGAGTTCTTGCAGGATTTTATATCTTTCATTCACCAATACCCAAGGGCTGGGAAGATTCTCCCCATTGAACTTTTCACTCCACTTTCTCTCGCACCACATCCAAATAACAGTGAATCGAATACACAGCAGCACAATACTTACTATTCTGATGTTGGGTTTAACCTAGATTGCAAATGTCATTGGAAAATGTATGGTTTAAAAAGATTGACCTAAATTGGTACAGAAGGAAAATTTAAGCTCATAATTATAAGTGCGGGAGTTGCAAATAATAATGTACATTGAGCTTCTGGTGATCCCATTACAATAAATGTTCATATGTCATGTTGCTGCATTTTCCTGTTTCGATAGGAGTTGTGTCATTGGTTGTATGTCATTCCTGTTATCTGAGAGAGTATGAGAGAAAATATTCACATCTCTAGTGAAATGTGAGATTGCAGGTACATCATGAAATCTGCAGCAGACTTTGCAATGGGGAACTAATGTTCATATGTTAAAAAACATGATGATTTTGTATAACTTGTACTTTCAATTATCTAAGGAACTTTGATTTATGAATTTATTTCCCTTTATTTTCCCAGTCCATTTTCTCTTTAGCATTTGTTTTCTTTACATTTATTATTCTTCGTAATATCCAAAGGGTAACTGCATACGATGGATTGTGTGAGAATTGAGATCCACAATGATAATTACAATGGCAAAAGGATACATATCAATTCGAGTGTGTGTTACATATGTGACCGCAATGTGGATGTGGTTAGAATGCTCGCGAAGCCTATGAGAATATGGCTTTCAATTCCCAATTGCCTTTTAAAGTTCTTTTTTAACTCAGTGAATTTAATTTAAAAGCTTAACTAATGCAGAGTTAGAAATTATTACTTAAAATGGAATTATCAGACAGCTTGTACTAAAGTGTATGTGTTGCAAAATGACAAACTTCGGAATATTTATTTCTACAAGTATTTATAAAAAATCAAATGCAGAAGACAATTTTGAATATAGTGCAATAGAGCTATCACTTTGGAAGCAATTAGAAAAGTGCTATAACATACACTCAAAATTAGGTTGAATAAGTTTCAGTTCAAGTTTCCATGTAAATTAAATGGCGTAATCACAAATGCAAATTTCCTTTACGATCACATGTCTAAGTAGAGTGTAATAGTTTCAAATATGCATGAACCTACATACCTTAAAAAAAGAGAAAACTTGCAAGTGGTATTATGAGGGCTAACTTAAGAGGGAAGGTGCAAAAGTAAAAAGGCATACAAATTGGCAATTTAAAAGTCAGCAAAGGAGGGCCAAGCAATTGATTAAGGAGAAAATAGAGCATGATTGAAAGTTTGCAGAGAACATAAGAACTGATTGTAAAAATTTCTATAGGTACGTGAAGAGAAAATGGTTGCTGAAAATTAATGTAGATCCCATACTCTCAGAAATGGGGGAATTTATAATGGGGAACAAAGAAATGGCTAGCGAACAAAGTTCATAATTCATTCCTGTCTTTACAAAGGAAGACAAGAATAATATACAAGAAATGATGGGGAACACAGGGTTTAGTGAGATTGAGAGAACCTGAAGCAAATCTGTACTAATTGAGAAATTGTTGCAGATGAGTCAAAGCTGGGGGACTGTGAAGCAGATATAGTATCATGTGGATAAATGTGAGGCCATCCAGTTTGGCAGCAAAAATAGGAAGGCAGATTATTATTTGAATGACTGTAAATTGAGAGGAGGCTATCCTCATGCATCACTCACTGAAAGTAAGCACTCAGGTGCAGCTGACGGTAAAGAAAGTAAACTGTATGTTGACTTTCATAACAACAGCAATCAAGTACAGAAACAAACATACCTTGCTGCATTGGTGAGGCCACACCTGGAATATTGTGTGTAGTTTTGGTCTCCTTATCTGAAGAAGGATGTTCTTGCTATAGAGGGAGTGCAATGAAGGTTCACCAAGTTGATTTCTATGATGAATGAACTAACATATGAGGAGAGATTGAGTCAGAATTATATTCACTGGAGTTTAGAAGAATGAGGGGTGTCTCATAGAAACCTATAAAATTCTAACAGAGATAGAGAGGTTAGATGCAGGAAGGATGTTCCTGAAGGTAAGGGAGTCCAGAATGAGGGGATATAATTTAAGAATAAGGGGTAAATTTGTTAGGACTGAGATGAGATGAAATCTCTTCAACCAGAGAGTGGTCAGCCTGTGGAATTCACTATCACAGAAAATGGTACAGGCCAAAACATTATGCTTTCAAGAACAAGGTGGGGGTGGGGGTGGGGGGTTGTCATGGAATTAAGGTTTTAAATTTGATAATTAGCCATGATCATATTGAAAACGGAACAGGCTCAAAAGGGTCAAATGGCCCACTTATGCTTCGATCTTCTAGATTTCTGTGAGAGGCTTCCATAACCCATGCATTCATACAATTTTTGCCCTGGGTGCAGGGCTAGTTTGGCAAACAGGGTTTGAGTTACACAAATGAAATCTTAAACTTGTATCATGAAAAACTCAAATGAGCTGGGTCCCAAAATATTTGTTTAAAATTTCTGATTCTTTTGACCTGTCTCTATCTGGAAGAGAGAAGGAGGGTGAGAAAGGTGGAGGGTAGGAAAGACAGAGACAAAGTGAGAAAAAAAAGGACAGTGAGATAGAGAGAGTGTAGGAACGGGAGAACAAATGAGAAAATAGAGGAACATAGTGGCTGGAGTAGGCCATTCAGCCCCTTGCACCCTCTCCATTCTAGATCATGACTGATCATTTCTCACCATTGTTTTTTCCAAAGCTATTCCCCCTATCCCTTATTGTCATCAATATCTAGAAACCTATTTCTCTCCTGAGCATGCTCAATGACAGCACAGCTACAGCCTCAGTGGCAGAAAATTCCAAAGATCTACAATCCTCTGAGTGAAGAAGTTCCTCCTGATCTCAGTGGTAAATTACTTACCATTTATTCTGAGACTGTCCCTTAGTTTTAGACTCATGGGGAAGTACCATTGCTGTGTCTATCCTGCCTAGCCCTTTTAAAATTGTGTACATTTCAAAGAGATCATCTTTCGTTCTTTTAAACTCAAGAATACCAACTCAATTTCCTCATTGGATATCCCCATCAAAGCAAAGATTAGCCTGTTGAATCTCCACTGTACTCCCTCTACGGTAACTACATATTTCCTTAAGTAAGCAGGGGAAAATGCGCACAGCGCTCTTAGCACAATTTCATCAGGATTCTGTACAACTGAAGTATACTGCTGTACTCAAATTCTTCTCTAATAAAGATCCATATTATATCTGCCTTCATAATCTACCTTCTGTTTACATTGAGATTAGTGGTCTTCCAATTTATAATTGCTTCTGTTGTAAAGATACTACAAAATAAAGGGAAATGGCCTTTGTGGATAAATAGCTGAAATTTAAGTGCCCAGGTGTGATGTTGGCAGAGGCAGTTGGTAGAGAGGGATAACTGCAATATATTTGGTGACAATCCCACCTTTCTGCCATTTTCAAACTGATCCCATTATACTCGACAGTGCCAAACCCAACAGCTTGTGAACCATATGTAAGAGAATAATGAAATCTCAATATGGCTCGTTAGCAACGGTATTGAGTCATATAATACACTGCCACATCATAATACAGTTGCCATTTGGAGGCTGGCGAGAATAGAAGGCTGCTTTTTAGTGGTCTAGATTTTAAAAATGGACAAAAAGGAAGGAGACAGCTCATTCAGGGTGGATCCTGAATTCCAAGATGTCGCTGTCTCCCCAACCCCATCTAAAACCTGCTCCCCAAACCCCTCTCCACAGATTGATGCTTTAACCTGCCGCCGGCGTGTTATGGCGAAGGGCTGAGCTTCTCGTAGTATGGCAGCTGCTAGCCAACTTTCTTTCAGTGAGGTGGTGGGGTGGAGGGAGCACAGGAAAATCTTCCTCAGCAAAACCTAGCCCAAAGATGGAATGCACTGAGAATAAAAATGCCTGCCAGCCCATCAAGGTGACCATTTGAATGCGCCACAGTCTTGACATTTAAATCATTGGAAACAATCTATTGAATTAATTACAAGTGATGAAATGTCATCTGAAATCAAGAGTAAAGAAACAAAATGTTCATAACATCTGAGACGAAATGGGGAATATTACATTGCAACCTTGAAAACATTGTAGGTCATTTTTTTGTGAGTTGGACAATGACATTTTTTTCCAGTTTAAAAATGATGTAGCTAATGACATCTGTAAACCAGTATGAGAGATTGTGATTGAGGATAGGAAAGAGTATTAGAAAGATAAAATGTAACACGAAATGGAAACCAAAATAGCTTACCCTGGCTGTACATCTCTTTTTTATGTTAGCCTGGTCTTGATGTACATTCTCATGAAATAAGAGGAATAAATTGATACCTATTTCTCTGGAGATGTTTGTGTGCTTTTCTTGTGAGTATTTAAGACAATATGGCTCCTATTCCAAAGATCTGAACATGCAGGGAGAAATAGACAGGATCTTTAAAGAGGCACAGCTTTGAACTTTCAATAAGACTACTTGATTGGCAGGTTTCTGCTATACTAATCGTTGAAAGCTGAATGTTACATTGTCATAAAAACATAGTCTTATGTTCGTTGCTTCCATACCACTGACTGTGAGAATAAGGTGGTCCCATCTGTGCATAGCTGTCCTGGATTTTAGATATGGTTTAATTTTATTACCAGTGTAGATAAGCAGAAAATCCATTCTAAAGTATTCAGATATCAAAGTTATTCTCTAGTCATTTTGTTCAGAGATGTTATTACACACCTCTGGAGCTAACAATTGAAAAACAATTGACAGATATTTTGGTGATGAAACGAACTGTTCAGTTGAGTGTAAAACCACTTCTGGATATATTTTTTAAAAATCAAAAAGTTGTAGTATCCTGTGGTGTCCCTCCTGCTGAGCCAGACGGCCTGGATACAAGTCAGCTGATCAGAAGGTACATAATAAAAACTCTAAACAGGTTGACTTAAAATAAAGCACAACCAAAATGTTTGCTTGGTTACAACAACAAAGTCCACTGTAAAATAATTATAAACCAAGTTCATAATGCAGTGGTACATACAGAAGTCAACTAATCACTCGTAACTTATATTAGTTTCTGTTTCCCATATGTTTTTGCCTGCAGACATTTCTCCTATAACGCGATCCCACGTTATACAAAAATTGTACAATACAAATAACATGTAAAATGTTGGCAATGTAATTGTGTTACAGCCAACACATACTTTAAAAGTTCGCTATTCACCCAATCACATTACAGTCAATTTGTGTTAACGAAAGATGCGTTATAGCAGAACTGACCGTATTCCAATGCAACTGTTCTACTATAGTACCTGCAGCATGACTAATAGAAACCTGCTGACTTTCAGTGAGGGAAATTGCAAATAATCTAGGATTGTGACCTTCAAGGTTCTTTGTCTAGAATGCCTGCAACATACTGTTCTATGTTAACAAGTAAGACAGAGGTCTGGGCTGGCTACAGACAACAGGAAGGACACTGATGGAGTACCAGAGCTGGGAAACTGAAAAGACAGAGAAGAAAGTGGAGTCATGTAGTGTGACCACCACTTCCACAAGGTGGCTCCTAAGGATTTCCAGTAATTTGTTGGAGGACAGGTTGCTACACAGCAATGACACCTACAAGCCCCTTTGCATGGTGCATCCACAATTCTATCGGCAGCAGTGTGAGCTTTTATGGCTGTAAACTGACTTCTATCATGTTGTAAGATTGAGTAAAAATTCCCAATATTAAAACATGTGGACAAAACCCTCCACTATCAAAAAAGGAAAGGGACCGCTGGACTGAGTCCTGTGGGAAAAACATGACACAAACAACAGAACAGAGATTACGGTCTGGGACCAGAATTCAGCCTGGAATCCCTGTTTACCCCTCGTCTCAAAAAGAACTATTGACCAAAATCAACAGATCGTAGCCAGAGACAGCTTTTACCCGTCAGGCTACACAGCATAGGCAGTATAGGGTCTACAGGTGTAATGGATGGGCAACCTCGATCAAAACCCATTCACACATTCACTAAACATCTGATAGCCAATTAACTTCAGAGGAGAACATCAACAGCACAGTGAAAACTGATGGGCAGTCAGTATAACTGCCAATCCTGATCTCACCTGATGGAGAGCCTTTTCCAACACGCTTCTGCATGATGAGCTTCCCTGAAAGCAGCTTCAGACCCGAGAACCACGAACAGGGAAGCCAAACCAAAGGCCTCATTGGAACAAAAAACATCCGCGGCAGTGGGAAGCCAACCAGAGAAATCTGAACAAGAGCTTCTGAATAGTGCAGAGATGCCCTGTGGTCGTTCCCTTCAAAAACAAGTATACCGTTTTGGATACTGTTGGGGGTGGGGGTGAGGGGGCGACTAACCCATGCAGATGTCTAGCGCAGAGTCTGTCCCTGTTGCTCAGAAAGAAATGGGGGAGAGGAACAGAGCATTGGTCATTGGGGACTCAGTAGTTAGGGGAACAGCAAGGAGGTTCTGTGGGAATGAGAGAGACTCACGGTTGATGTGTTGCCTCCCAGTTGTAGGGTTCATGATGTCACTGATCGTGTTTTCAGAATCCTTGAGGGGGAGGGGGAGCAGGCCCAATTTGTGGTCCACATAAGCACTAACAACATAGATAGGAAGAGAGATGGGGATTTAAGGCAGAAATTCAGGGAGCTAGGGTGGAAGCTTAGAGCTAGAACAAAGAGAGTTGTTATCTCTGGTTTTTTGCCCATGCCACATGCTAACGAGGTGAGGAATAGGGAGAGAGAGGAGTTGAACATGTGGCTACAGGGATGGTGCAGGAGATGGGTTTCAGATACATGGGTAATTGGGGCTCATTCTGTGGTAGGTGGGACCTCTGCAAACAAGACGGTCTACACCTGAACCAGAGGGGTATCAATATCCTGGGGGGGAGAATTTGCTAATGTTCTTCGAGAGGTTTTAAAATAATTCAGCAGGGGGATGGGAACCTAAATTGTAGTTCCAGGAGGTTGAGAGTGGTGAGGTCAGAAATATAGTTTCAAAGTCACAAGAGTGCACCAGCAAGCAGGAAGGTGGTTTGAAGTGTGTCTACTTCAATGCCAGGAGCATCTGGAATAATGTGGGTGAATTTGTGGCATAGGTTGGCACCTGGGACTTCAATGTTGCAGCCATTTCAGAGACATGGATAGGGCAGGGACAGGAATGGTTGCTGCAGTTTCTGGGATTTAGATCTTTTGGCAAAAACAGAGAAAATAATAAAAGAGGGGGTGGTATGGTATTATTAGTCAAGGACAGTATTACGGTGGCAGAAAGGACATTTGAGGACTCATCTACTGGTTACATGGGCTGAGGTTAGAAACAGGAAAGGAGAGGTCACCCTGTTTGGAGTTGTCTACTATATAGGCACCCAAATAGTTCTAGCAAAGATAATTCTGAATAGGAGTGAGAGTCACAGAGAAGTTGTTATGGGGTCTTAAACTTTTCAAATATTGGCTAGAAATACTAGAGTTTGAGTACTTTAGATGGGTCAGTTTTTGTCCAATGTGTGCAGGAGGGGTTCCTGACACAGTTTGTAGACAGGAGAAAGTGAGGACTGCAGATGCTGGAGATCTGAGTTGAAAATGTGTTGCTGGAAAAGCGCAGCAGGTCAGGCAGTATCCAAGGAGCAGGAGAATCGACGTTTCAGGCATAAGCCCTTCTTCAGGACAGGCCAACAAGGGTCGAGGCCACATTGGATTTGGTACTGGGTAATGATTAGGAGGTAGGTGAGTACTTTGGTGATAGTGATCACAATTCAGTTATGTTTACTTTGGCAATAGAAAGGGATAGGTATATTCCGCAGGGAAAGGGTTATAGCTCAGGGAAAGGCAATTATGGCGCAATTAGGCAAGATTTAGGATGCATAGGATGGGGAAGGAAACTGCAGGGGATGGGCACAATTGAAATGTGGAGCTTATTCAAGAACTTATTGAAGATAAGTCTATACCTGTCAGGCAGAGAGTTAGTGGTCAAGCGAGGGAGCCATGGTTTACTAAAGAAGTTGAATCTCTTGTCAAGAGGAGGAAGAAGGCTTATGTTAGAATGAGATGTGAAGGCTCATTTAGGGCACTTGAGAGTTACAAGTTAACCAGGAAAGACCTAAAGAGAGAGCTAAGAAGAGCCAGGAGGGGACATGAGAAGTTGTTGGCAGATAGGACCAAGGAAAATCCTAAAGCTATAGGTATATCAAGAATAAAAGAAGGACTAGAGTAAGATTAGGGCCAATCAAGGACAGTAGTAGGAAGTTGTGCGTGG
The DNA here is from genome assembly GCF_004010195.1 of Chiloscyllium plagiosum. NCBI lineage: Eukaryota > Metazoa > Chordata > Chondrichthyes > Orectolobiformes > Hemiscylliidae > Chiloscyllium > Chiloscyllium plagiosum. The sequence goes on along the minus strand of NC_057710.1, from coordinate 131,139,889 downwards.
AGTCCGAACATGTAGGGGAAGCGCTAAATGAATATTTTTCATCAGCATTCAAAAAGACAATGTTGTCATGGACAATACTGAGATACATGCTACTAGAATAAATGGGATTGAGTTTCACAAGGAGGAGGTGCTAGCAATTCTGGAAAGTGTAAAAATAGATAGGTCCACTGGGCCGGATAGGATTTATCCTAGGGTTATCTGGGAAGCCAGAGAGGAGATTACAAAGCCTTTGGCTTTGATCCCTATGTTGTCACTGTCGACAGGAATAGTGCCAGAAGACTGGAGGATAGCAAATGTTTTCCCCTTGTTCAAGAAAGTGAGTGGAGACAACCCTGGCAATTATAGACCAGTGAGCCTTACTTTGGTTGTGGTTAAAGTGTTGGAAAGGTTATAAAAGATAGGACTTATGATCATCTACAAAGGAATAAGTTGATTAGGGATATTCAGCATGGTTTTGTGAAGGGTAGGTCATGCCTCACAAACCTTATTGAGTTCTTTGAGAAGGTGACCAACAGATAGATGAGGGTAAAGTGTTTGATGTGATGTATATAGATTTCAGTGAGGTATAGATATAGGACAGATGTCACCATATAGGACAGTTTATTTACTCAGAGAGTGGTAGAGGCATGGAACACGCTGCCTGCAACAGTAGTGGATCGCCAACATTAAGGGCATTTAAATGGTCATTGGGTAGGCATATGGATGAAAATAGAATAGTGTAGGTTAGATGAGCTTCAGACTGGTTCTACAGGTTGGCGCGAAATCGAGGGCTGAAGGACCTGTACTGTGCTGTAAGGTTCAGTGTTCTATGTTCTATCTTCTACTTAAGACAGGCCTCTCCATCCTGACAGCAAACATCTCACCAGCTGACCATGACCATCAGAACGAAAGACTGACAACTCGAAACAATACAAGAGAAAGTGAGGTCTGCAGATGCTGGAGATCACGAAGGAATGGACATCCAGTCCCTGTACACGTCCATCCCCCATCACGAAGGAATGGACATCCAGTCCCTGTACACCTCCATCCCCCATCACGAAGGAATGGACATCCAGTCCCTGTACACCTCCATCCCCCATCACGAAGGAACCTCAGGGAATCTCCCATCCACTGCCTCCAACCTCATCGTCCCACAACCCCGCACCGCCCGCTTCTACCTCCTGCCCAAACTCCACAAACCTGACTGCCCCGGCCGACCCATTGTCTCCGCCTGCTCCTGCCCCACCGAACTCATCTCCGCATACCTCGACACGGTCCTGTCCCCCTAAGTCCAAGAACTCCCCATCTACGTTCGGGACTCCACCCATGCCCTCCACCTCCTCCATGATTTTCGATTCCCCGGTCCCCAATGCCTTATCTTCACCATGGACATCCAGTCCCTATACACCTCCATCCCCCATCAC
>NC_057710.1:131130765-131137441 GCF_004010195.1 Chiloscyllium plagiosum | reverse complement strand
TCAGCACCACCTTCCTAACCTGCAATCTTCTTCCTGACCTCTCCCCCCCCACCCCAGTCTGACCTATCACCCTCACCTTGACCTCTTTCCACCTATCGCATTTCCGACGCCCCTCCCCCAAGTCCCTCCTCCCTACCTTTTATCTTAGCCTGCTGAACACACTTTCCTCATTCCTGAAGAAGGACTTATGCCCGAAACGTCAATTCTCCTGTTCCCTGGGTGCTGCCTGACCTGCTGCGCTTGTCCAGCAACACATTTTCAACTCGAAACAATAACCAACTCGACCGATATCACAAGTCCTCTGACACAACCCAAGGTGAAAACAGGCTCACCAAACCAGCAGAGAGCAAAGAAAACCAGGTACTTAACCGATCTATTTAATACACATCTTACCACTTCAGTGGACTCAACCCAAACTGAAAAACCCAAACAGTTAGAAGTCTTCATCCAGGTTCCTGGTATGGCAAGCCAGAACAGTCAGGTGCACTTCAAAACCGCATTCTGAGTGGTGAGGATAACCTCCCGAGACCCCAAACATCCAAGCTAAGTAGCAAGGAGGGGAAAGTGGTTGGTGACAGTGCATTGGGATCTTATTGGTAGAAATTCTGATTAAGAGTCTAAAATTAAACACTTACTTTCTGTGCCTCAATAAGATAGTGTTCTATTAGTGTTAATATAATTAATAATGTACTGTGAAGTACTACTGCTCTCCTGTATATTAACTGTATTAATTTACTTTGATGTATTGGATTACCTATTTTCTTGTATTATAATACTGTTTGTACCTTAAATAAACACAGTGATTCTTTTACCTTTATACACCTGATTACTGCCTCTTCATTCACATCCCCAAAAATTGCCAACTGAAATAGTTCATTAGGGTGAGTGTTACACTGAAGCTTTAAAGGTTCCTAGTTCAATCACAGGTTTTGGCAAAAAGAGCCCTTCCTGACCAATCCAGCCTTTGATCAGCTATGGTGGAGGAAAGGGATATCCAAAACAGTCCACCTGGCATTGCAGCCTCAAAAATAAGTCCAGTATCCAGAAGCAAGGGGTCTGGGAGTGACTCGAACTGCGTAAAGGTCAGGAAAATAGCTGATTGCAAATCAGAACCCTGCATATCCTCTATCTGAGCTTTCACTGCAGACATTGTTTGTTTGCAGCTTGTGCTGTAAATGGAAGATGAGACATCGAATATTTCAATACTGCATCATAGCTGGGTCCATAGTGCAAGTAGATTGGCCTCTACTTCCGTGCATAAGAGATTGGCTTTTAGGTTTATGTAAATCTCAGTGCAAGGTGGCTCCATGTTCTTTGACAATGATCATAGAATTTCTGGCAGCTTAATCAATGTACTAAGCATTTCATTGTGCACATATAAGGGCGGCACGATGGCACAGTGGTTAGCACTGCTGCCTCACAGCATCAGAGACCTGGGTTCAATTCCCACTCAGGTGACTGACTATGTGGAGTTTGCACATTCTCCCTGTGTCTGTGTGGGTTTCCTCCGGGTGCTCCAGTTTCCTCCCACAGTCCAAAAATGTGCAGGTTAGGTGAATTGGCCATGCTAAATTGCCTGTAGTGTTAGGTGAAGGGGTAAATGTAGGGGGGTGGGTTGCGGGTTGGTGTGGACTTGTTGGGCTGAAGGGCCTGTTTCCACACTGTAAGTAATCTAAATACATATCAGCATTCCTCCAAAGGGTGGTTTATTGAAGACTTCATCTAAAACCTTTTTGGCAGAACATTCACTATCCTTGTCCATTCTGTATCTGCATGTCCCTCATACCCAGTTGGATGGTACTTTTGCACTTTCCTTTAAACAGTAAGCAATATAAGCATTGGAGTTGGTGTTTGTGAGTCTGAAATCAAGTAACAGTGTGACTCCCCCATCATTACCCCCTCCCTCTGTTCCTTCATTGCCTGGGCCGGGTCACAGCTCTTGGACATCCAAAAAGAAGAAAAACACAAGGATGATGTTTTGTCAAAGTTAAAAATCACACAACACCAGGTTATAGTCCAACAGGTTTAATTGGAAGCACACTAGCTTTCAGAGCATCGTTCCTTCAACAGGTGACAGTCATGATGTTTTGTCAGAGGGTGTGCAGGAAAATAATGAAGTTACATCATCTACAGCTTTTAAAGCAGAAACAAGAATAGGTGAGGGGAGATGTGGGACACAAGAAGCAGTAAGAATGAAGATACATTAATCTTTACTTGTTTCAGACTGGCTTTAGCTTCATCGATGCCTATATTAATAATAACTGTACAGATGTAGATATTCCCATTCCATTTAGCTCCTGTTGCCTTCCAGTTATGACTCACATTGTCCTTGGAGGAGGGAATGTCTGTCCATATTGAGAAGGTTGTGTGGTGTTTCTTTAATGATAAGTGCAAAATCTTTCATTGCTCTGTCTGCTATCTGTGTATGGGCTGATTGGATTCAGTTAAAAGATTGACAGTGTGACTTAATCGTTTAAAATTATTAGAAAGTTCAGATGCACCCAAATTTTAAAAAAGTAAACCCACTTATAGTTAGGTAGTATTGAACATAGAGAATATCACTGATTTTGCAAAGTATAACTGGGAGACAATGCTTATGTCCCAGACTTCCTGTTGTCAAAGATTCTGGGCAAACTTGCTAAATTGGCTACGAACAAAGTGACCCTCCAGGCCTCAGAGCACTTTCCTTTCAAATTGTCCCTAGCTGTTCGCTGCTATTGCATTGATTACTGGACAAATTAGCTTTGATTTGTTATGTTCAGTGACTCCAGAGTTCAAGCTTCCTGCTGTGAAATTGTTCCTTGACAAAGCAATGTCCTTTTCTATCAGTTTTGACATCTTCTGCTTTGTGAGAATAAAATAGTCAGGTTCCAGCTTTCAAAGTCCCTGAAATAGTTCAAGGTTTTAGTCTTTAGCAACACGTTTGATTTTTATTTGTACAAATTTCAGGTGAATTTGTGCCAGCTGATTACCCTTACAAACAGCTGAAATTAGTTTTGAACCAGTGATCAATACCCAGTACAAACATTGTAACACATGGCTTAACAACAATACACTCTTTATGTCAGGCACTATTGATTACACCGAAATTGTACCCAGGTGCCTTTTTTTAATGACTGCTTGTTGGATATCAGAAATTAGAGTTAAATTTGGGAGTCAATTAAATGACCAAAAATGCTTATAATTTCTTCTGCAATACGAAATGATGGAGAGAAAATATTTTTGCAAGGGTGAAGCAGGGGAATGATTTTTTTAAAAGTCTGCAGCTCTAAATTTAGCAAACAGGAAAGCGAAGGCCAGGGAGAAAATAATCGGAAAGGTTAATGGAACTGCTCAAAATCAAAAGTTCTTCAAAAGACTATCTGAGAAGATTGATGACCTGGAGAAGAGAAGAAAGAAAAGGCAGTACATATTAAAAAGTCTCAAGTGTACAGCTGATTGTACAATGCAGTGGGAAAACAGTTCCTGAAGAAGGAAGGAGCAAAACCTCATCTTATAAGGAATTTATTAAAAAGAATTGGAGTTGCTTATCATGAAGTTCATCATTGGCTTAAACGAACCAAATCAGTGCTTCCTATCATGATGCTGTCATATATGGTGATAAATTCTTCATGTGATAAATCTAAAACAAAACTTCAGATGCATTCAGAATAAGACAGCACTTAACCTTTATCAAACCTTGTATTTATGAAAGTAAGTACATCCACGACAAGGGATAAAACAAGACATCAAAGGTCAAAGAGATATTCCAATCTCATGTTTCCATGACTACAGGTGATCAAATTGCACCAGAATGAGCATTACCAGCAGAAGAAGAGCCGACTAAAAACATGCACCAAATTCCTTGATTCAACCTTAAGATGGCAAATGCACAGAATTGTTCCCAATCCTTCAGCAATTTCTCATAATTTCCTGTTGCACTCTGGATATTATCCAACCAGAAGAAAATTTCATTGCAATTGCCTGAAATGTTCTGCTTGTCATTCAACTTCTGATCCTCAATTCTGCTCATTGCATTTACGCAAAGTATGTGTTTCACTTTCCTCTTTAGGAATTACTAGGTTTTGCATTGCAACACAGCCTGATACATATTCCCACTGCCTGATATGCAACTTTCTTTACAGCCAACAGTCCTATTTAAAAGAAATAAATATTCAATTAATGTAATGAACATCATCTCTCTTGCTGGCAGCATTTGGTTTCACTTTTGCTCACCATTGGGATAACATTACTTTTGGGCATAAGAGATAATGCATTTGTTTTGTATATGTGTCAATGGATAATTCTTCTGTATGTAAGTAATGACAAAATGTTAATACACTTCTATGCATATTTCCAAAAATTATTTCAAGACCAAACTGCATTGAAGAATATTTATCATAGAATTCCTACAGTGTGGAAACAGGCCATTTGCCCCACCAAATCCATATTAACCCTCAAAATAGCATCCACCCTGTCCTAACACCTCCTGCTCTTTCCCTGTAACCCTGCATTTCCCATCATGAATTCACCTAATCTACGCATCCCTGGACACTATCAACAATTTAGCATGGCCAATGCACCTAATCTGCACATCTTTGGACTATGGAAGGAAACTGAAGCACCCAGAGGAAACCCGCACAGACATAGCAAGAGTATGCACACTCCACACAGTCACCCCAGGGTGGAATTGAACCCAAGTTCCTGGTGTTGTGAGGGAGCAGTGCTAACCACTGAGCCAACGTGCACAGGTGGTGCATATATTTGTTTGAGGATTTAATAGCACCTTGAAACGACACCTATTCAAGTTGAGTGTACAATTTTGCTCATGTTTTGTCTTGAAGTCACATCTTACGATTAATACCTGCTATCAAATAGTTTAAGTTAACCATTGTTCAGTGTTGGCCCACACATTTTCTCAAAAATCTGATTGAACTGTTTCAGTCCATGCACTTCAAGGAAGTTATTAAGTTATACTGAATCAGATGGTTGGATGTCAGTGTTCAGGTTATTTTGTATGTTAGAAGCTGTGATGTTTCTACTTGTGACATTTCAATTCTATTTCTATGAGGTCTATTGAAAGGACCATGTGTGAAGACTTCTCAGGGGACTGGTTTAATGCTTCTTGAGAGCATATGTCTATATATGATAGACTTGAGGTGATATAAAAAATGTTTCTTCAGCCCTCTTACAAATTCTGACCATTTCTTTGTCACCCAGAGGTTGCTGCAGGCAAGAAATTAATGGTAATTTGAAAGTCGGTCACCTGTCCATACTTGAACTTTTGATCACAAATCTCTGCTGACGACATCCCAGCTTCTAAAGTACTAACATTAATTACCACAGGAAATATCGCATGAGCAGGCCATCTTTGAATTTCTCCCTCTTTATTTTCTGGCTCTGACTGCATTCATGTGTCATACAGATAATACTCCAGCTTCACCTGCTGTCCAAGAATTTCTCTTCAGATTAGAGTTTGTAGCAAAATGGCAAATTTGCAATGTTTGCAAAATCAAAAGATTTTCTGCATACTGCTAGCTTTGGTACAATCCATAGTTGAAGCAAATGCAGGTGGTGACAGGTATGCTTGTTGGTGTTCCTAACTTATCTTTTGTTGCCTCAGCTCACCATTCCAAAACCCCCTGCCCCACAAACACAGCCTGGGTAGTAATGATCACAAATAACTTAACTGGGCTGAGAATCCCAGCCACCCATTCTTCAGTGCATGCTTCTGCCTCAACTTTGTGACATAATTTACCTCTTGTTTCTTCCCCAAAATCAAATGTCATCAAATGCCCAATTACAAAAGCCGGAGGCATATCTGTCTTCCTGCAGGTTACGCATCACGCATAGTCACCTGGAATTTATGTCAGTAACAATGTTTGCCAATGTTACGCCATTAAAACTGACATCTGGAGTCCGCAAATGAGGTTAAATGCAGCCTTCTAGAAATTTGTCTTTATGCACTTCCCCATGGGATGGGCTGTGGATGTCCTTACTGATGGTAATCAATTAGAAATCACTAAAGATCAGAATTTCTATTCTTTATTTACAGTAAAAGTTGTAGAAAAGATTCCAGCTCATTGACTGAAGGTAACTGGATTTTTAATAATGTACTAAGTTCAGGATTTCTCCTCTGAAATCATGGGAACAATGTTGATCCAGAAGGCTGTAATGTGCCGAATTAATTTATGTTCCTCAATTAATTACTTCAGCTTTTTGGATCAACCATTGAGTTCATTGATTTCAGATTGCAATACTGTGCTCCACTTTGTAGCCAAGGGTGGGTTAGCTCAGTTGGCAGGATGCCAGGTTTGCGATGTAGAGTGATGGCAACAGTATAAGTTCAAATCTGATACTGACAGTGGTTACCATGAAAGACTTTCCTTCTCAGCCTCTCCCCTTGCCATGAGGGTGTGGTGACTCTCGTGTTAAACCGCCACCGATGTCTGTCTGACTAATGAGAGAGCAGAGCTAAAAATGTGTTGCTGGAAAAGCACAGCAGGTCAGGCAGCATCCAAGGAGCAGGAGAATTGATGTTTTGGGCATGAGCCCTTCTTCAGGAATGAGGAAAAGTGTGCCAAGCAGGCTAAGATAAAAGGTAGGGAGGAGGGACTTGGGGGAGGGGCGTTGGAAATGCGATAGGTGGAAAGAGGTCAAGGTGAGGGTGATAGGTCAGACTTGGGTGGGGGCGGAG
>NC_057710.1:131068672-131130438 GCF_004010195.1 Chiloscyllium plagiosum | reverse complement strand
GTGTGGACCTGACGAGGGAGTCACGGAGGGTCATTTCGGAACGCTGATAGGGGAGGGGAGGGAAATATATCCCTGGTGGTGGGGTCCGTTTGGAGGTGGCAGAAATGACGACGGATGATACGATGTATATGGATGTTGGTGGGGTGGTAGGTGAGGACCAGTGGGGTTCTGTCCTGGTGGCGATTGGAGGGGCGGGACTCAAGGAGGAGCGGGAAGTGGAGGAGATGCGGTGGAGAGCATCATCGATCACGTCTGGGGGGAAATTGCGGTCTTTGAAGAAGGAGGCCATCTGGGTTGTTCGGTATTGGAACTGGTCCTCCTGGGAGCAGACACGGCGGAGACAAAGGAATTGGGAATATGGGATGGCGTTTTTACAGGGGGCAGGGTGGGAGGAGGTGTAGTCTAGGTATCTGTGGGAGTCGGTCGGTTTATAGTAAATGTCTGTGTTGATTCGGTCGCCCAAGATAGAAATGGAGAGGTCTAGGAAGGGGAGGGGCGTGGGAGCGAGGTTAGGCGTGCGGACGGAGATCGGCGTGGGGCGGGGTTAGGCATGGTGACGGAGATCAGCATGGGGGCAGAGACACATGCGGCGTCTGGACTGTCTCAGACTCCTCCCTCCCCTTCCTAGACCTCTCCATTTCTATTTCGGGCAACCGAATCAACACGGATATTTACTGTAAACCGATTTTAAATGTACTAATTGTACAGCCTCCACCACTTCCTCTGGCAGCTCATTCCATATACATATCACCCTGTGTGTGAAAATGTTGCCCCTTTGTTGCCTTTAAAATCTTTCCTCTCCCACCCTAAACCTATGCCACCTAATTACAGATCACCACCTCCCCACCCCCCGCCCCACCCTACAAGGGAAATGATCTTATCTATCTACCTTACTCAAGAACCTCATGATTTTACAAAACTCTGTAAGGTCACCCTTCAGCCTCCAAAACTCCAGGGAAAACAGACCCAACCAGTTCAGCCTCTCCCTACAGCTGAAACCCTCCAACCCTGGCAAAATCCTTGTAAATCTTTCTGAACCTTCTCCAATTTAGTAATATTGCACTCACTAATGACAATTAAAATATGCAACTGACAGAAAATTAGCTTGTTTCATTTTTTTTCATATACTTGAAACAGAACTGAATCATAAATTTCTGGCTGTGACAAAGTACAAACATAAGAGAGCAGTTTGAGAAAATCAAAATTCTATAACTGACAAAGTTTGAAAATTACAGTGACATACGTATGCAGCAGACCATTACAGTGAATCCACCTTACTCAAAGATTCTGACATATATTCTATAAGCAAGATCTGTGCATTCTGGTTAACTAGAAAAAATTGTCAACAATATGCTGCATAAACTGTTACATGATTAATAGAACATAGAACATTGATCGATATAGCGCAGAACGGGCCCTTCAGTCTTCGATGTTGCGCCAATCAGTGAACTAATCGAAGCCCATCCCTCTACACTATCCCATCATCATCCATATGCTTATCCAAGGATTGTTTAAATCTCCCTAATGTGGCTGAGTTAACTACATTGGCAGGTGGGCATTCCATGCCCTTACCACTCTCTGAGTAACGATCCTGCCTCTGACATCTGTCTTAAATCTATCACCCCTCAGTTTGCAGCTATGCCCCCTCATACAAGCCGACATCATCATCCTAGGAAAAACACTCTCATTGTCCACCCTATCTAATCCTCTGATCATCTTGTATGTCTCTATTAAATCCCCTCTTAGCCTTAGTCTCTCCAATGAGAACAGACCCAAGTCCCCCAGGCTTTCCTCATAAGATCTTCACTCCAGACTAGGCAACATCCTGGTTAATCTCCTCTGTATCTTTTCCAATGCTTCCATATACTTCCTGTAATGGGGTGACCAGAAATGTACACAATATTCCAAGTGAGGCCACACTAGCGTTTTTGTACAGTTGCACTATGACATCACTGCACCAGAACTCAATCCCTCTACCAATAAAACCTAACATACCATACACCTTCTTAACAGCACTATCAACCTGGGTGGTAACTTTCAGGGATCTATGTACATGGACACCAAGTTCCCTCTGCACATCCACACTATCCATTGACCCAATATTCTGCCTTCCTATTTTTCTTCCAAAAGTGAATCACCTCACATTTATCTGAACTGCATTGAACTCCATTTGCCACCTCTCAGCCCAATTCTGCAATTTATCCAAGTCCCCCTGCAACCTGCAACATTCTTCCACACTGTCTATCATTCCAATGACTTTAGTGTCATCTGCAAAATTACTAACCTATCCACTTATGCCTGTGTCCAAGTCATTTATAAAAATGACAAACAGCAGTGGTCCCAAAATACATCCTTGTGGCATACCACTAGTAACCGGACTCCTTATTTTCCATCAACCATCACTAGCTCCCTTCTAACAGAAAGCCAGTTTCTAATCCAAACTGTTAAATCACCATCAATCACATGCCTCCACATTTTCTCCAATAGCCTACCATGTGGAACTTTATCAAAGGTTTTACTGAAGTCCATGCATACCATGTCAACTGCCCCACCCTCGTGCACATGCTTGGTCACCTTCTCAAAAAACTCAATGAGGTTTGTGGGACCTGCCCTTGATGAAACCATGTTGACTATCTCCAATCAAATCTTCTCGTACAAGAGACGTAAGGCTCACTGGTCTATAATTACCTGGATCATCTCTGCTGCCCTTTTTGAACATGGGCACAACATTTGCAATCCTCTGATACTAAACCTGTAGACAATGATGACTCAAAGATCAACGCCAAAGGCTCTGCCATCTCCACTCCAGCTTCCCAGAGAATCCTCAGATAAATCCCATCTGGCCCAGGGGACTTATCTACTTTAACACTTTCTAGAATTGATAACACCTGCTCCTTACTAACCTCAATTCTTTCAAGTCTAATAGCCCGTATCTCAGTCTTCTCCCCTACAGTATTCTCCTTTTCCTGAGTGAAAATAGATGAGAAATATTCATTTAGCATCTCTCCGATATCCACAGGGTCCACACACAAGTTCCCATTTCTGTCTTTCACTGGCCCTATTCCCACACTAGTCATCCTTTTATTCCTCACATACCTATAGAAAGTTTTAGGGTTCTCCTTTATTCTACCTGCTAAAGACTGCTCATGTCATGTCTGCTCATGTCCGATATATTTATCATACAGAAGACATTTGCCTTAAGCAGAATGATCAGACCATAAAGATTAGGGGGCGGCACAGTGGTTAACACTGCTACCTCGCAGCACCAGGATCCCAGGTTCAATTCTAGCCTCAGGCGACTGTCTTTGTGGAGTTTGCACATTCTCCCCATGTCTGCGTGGGTTTCTTCTGGGTGTTTCAGTTTCCTCCCACAGTCCAAAGATGTACAAGTCAGGTGAATTGGCCATGCTAAATTGCCCATAGTGATAGGTGCATCGGTCTGGGTGGGTTACTCTTTGGAGGGTCGGCTGAAGGGCCTGTTTCCACACTGTAGGGAATCTAATCATTTATTAGATTGTCTAATAATAATTGTGCTGCATGCATTTGGCAACAGCAAAATATTATATCTTTGGCCTTAATTAATTAACATGGGAAGATTGACTCCAACCACCTTGAAATAAGGACTAACATTTCATTAGTCTTCCTGATTATCTGCTGTGCCTTTTTTTTAGATTAGATTAGATTACTTACAGTGTGGAAGCAGGCCCTTCGGCCCAACAAGTCCACACCGCCCCGCCGAAGCGCAACCCACCCATACCCCTACCCCTACATTTACCCCTTACCTAACACTACGGGCAATTTAGCATGGCCAATTCACCTGACCTGCACATCTTTTGGATTGTGGGAGGAAACCGGAGCACCCGGAGGAAACCCACGCAGACACGGGGAAAACGTGCAAACTCCACACAGTCAGTCGCCTGAGGCGGTAATTGAACCCGGGTCTCTGGCGCTGTGAGGCAGCAGTGCTAACCACTGTGCCACCGTGCCTGTATGCTAGCTTTGTGTTTTTGTGCAAATTCCTTTATGTTTCAGATTTCTGCAGTTTTTCTCCATTTAAGTAACATTCTGTTCTTTTGTTCTCCTTTCCAAAATGAACAACTTCACACTTTCCTCCATTATGCTCCATTTGTCAACCTTTTTGCCCATTTACTTAAAGTATCAATACCTCTATGTAATTATTCATATCCCCTCAAAACTTGCCTTTCCACCTATTTTTGTATTATCTGCAAATATAGCTACATTCACTCCTTTCCTCCAAATCATTACCATATATTGTGAACAGTTGCGGGCTCAGCACTGGTCACTGTGCAATCCCACTGGTCATGAGTCACCAACCTGAAAAATAATCACTTATTCCCATTCACTGTTTCTTGGCCATTACTCAAATCTCTATCTGCCAATGTACTACCTCCAACACTGTGAGCTCTTATCTTATGACTTAACCTTTTGTGAGATGTCTTGTTGAACACCTGCTAGAAGTCAAAATGCAGCATATCTACTTGTTCTCCTCTGTCCACTCTAGCTGAGATATTCTCAAAAAACTCTAATGAAAAGGATGCTGGATAATACAAGTTGGAGGACAGGAAAGAATTATGGCTGTAAGGGCTGCTCCTTTTTTGAGGTATTTTAGATGTTGGAAGTGATTTCCTCAAATTCCAGGAGCAGTATTGTTTTATATGCTGTTGCATTGTTTTGAGATTTTGAAGGAGATAAAGAAAAAAACAACGGCATTTTTAAAAGGAGGAAGAGAGACAAAAGGCAGTAACCACATGGTCAGAGAAAGAAACCTACACTGTTGTCTGACACAGCAGTGAATCTGCACAGTGACTGCCTTTGCTGTTTGACTTCAAGGATTCCTGGACATCAGAGTGCGTCTAAGAAAAAATAACCAATGTTAAAATTCACAGCTGACCTGTGTGGGAGGGCTCAAAGTACAGAACAGATAAGTGCATAATTTTTAAGAGTAACCTTCCTGTAAATCTACAATAGTGAGTAGAGTGGGTTCTTTTTTAATTATATGTTTTATTGAGATCTGTCTCTTAATTAAATTTTGAAAGTATAAGGCATAGGGCTAAGTCAGCCTGGAGCAATGTTTTTAGACCAGTAAGATGGTGCTATTTTCTGGGTCTGTAGATTGCTAAGGAGCAAAGATAGCCTTCAGTAGAGTGATGTCAAGTGCGGGAGATTAGGGAGTGTTTCCATGTTACTGATGATTATGTCTGCAGGAAGTGTCTTTGGTTACGAATCCTATCAGTTTGGTTGGGGTGGCAGTTAGAGGCAATGAGGAATTTACAGGAGGTAGGGGGTTGTGATGCATAGCAGTTATAGGAAGGGAGAAAAGCTGCAGGTACAGTCAGGTAGATGGGTTATTGCCAGGAAAGGTAGGAGGGATAGGCAGGTAATGCAGTCTATTTTGACTATCACCATCACAAACAATGATGCTTATTTGTAAAATGTAGGGGGTGATGGTCTCTCAGGGGAATGTAGCATGAACAGCCAAGTTTCTGGTACCAAGACTGATTTACTGAGGGGTACGTCAGGTTCCAAGCAATTGATTGTGATAAGGGTCTCTCTAGTCAGAGGCGCAGACAGACATTTCTGCGGCCAGCAGCAAAAAATCAGAGTGGTGTGTTGCCTCCCTGGTGTCAGGATCAAGGATATCTTGGAGAGAGTGCAGTATATTCTCAAAGGGGAGAGGGATCTGCAGGAGGTTATTATAAACATTGGAACTAACGATATAGGAAGGGAAGAAGATGACATTCTGAAGGGAGAATATTCTAAGTTAGGTAGGAATTTAAAAAGAGGTGCTTGAGGGGAGTAACATCCGGATTACTCCTAGTACTACAAGCTAGTGAGGGTAGGATTACTCCTCTGGGTGGGTTACTCTTCAGAGGGTCAGTGTGGACTTGTTGGGCTGAATGGCCTGTTTCCATACAGTAGGGATTCTGTGTGAATGTATCTAGTAGAGAAGGTACAAAACTTGACCTCCTCTTGGGAAATAAGGCAGGGCAGATGACTGAAGTGTCAGTGGGCAAGCACTTTCAGACCAGTAACCATAATTCTATTAGTTTTTAAATGGTGATGGAAAAGGATAGACTGGATTTGAAATTTGAAGTTCTAAATTGGAGGAAGGCCAATTTTGACGGTATTACTCAAGAACTTTCAAAAGTTGATTGGAGGAGGATGTTCGCAGGTAAAGGGATGGCTGGAAAATGGGAAGCCTTCAGAAATGAGATAATGAGAATCCAGAGAGAATATATTCTTGTTAGGGTGAAAGGGAAGGCTGGATGACTAGAGAAATTGAGGTTTTTGTCAAGAAAAAGAAGAAAGCATATGTCAGGTATAGACAGCAGAGATCGAGTGAATCCTTAGATGGGTATAAGGGCAGTCGAAGTATACTTAAGAGGGAAATCAGGAGGGCAAAAAAGGGACTTAGATAGCTTTGGCAAACAGGGTTAAGGAGAATCCAGAGAGATCTTATAACTACAGAAGGGTAACAAGGGAGAGAATAAGGCCCCTCAAAGATCAGCAAGGCAGCTTATTTTGGAACCGCAGATGGGGTGATACCAAACAAGTATTTTGCATCAGTGTTTACTGTGGAGAATAACCTGGGAGATATCGAACATAGGGAAATAGATGGTGACATCTTAAAAAATGTCTGTATTACAGAGAAGGAGGTCTTAAAATTTATAAAGATGAATAAATCCCCAGGACCTGATTAGGTGTACCCTAGAACTCTGTGGGAAGCTAAGGAAGTGATTGTTGGGCCCCTTGCTGAGATGTTTGTATCATCAATAGTCACAGGTGAGGTGCCTGAAAACTGGAGCTTGGGTAAGGTGATGCCAGGATTTAAGAAAAATGGCAAGGAAAGCGTGAGAACCACAGACTGGTGAGCCTGACACCAGTGGTATTGTTGTTGTTGGAAAGAATCCTGAGGGACAGGATTTATATGTACTTGGAATGGCATGGACTGATTAGGGATTGTCAACATGACTTTGTGTGTGGGAAATCATGTCTCACTAACTTGATTGCGTTTTTTGAAAAAGTAATGAAGAGGATTGATGAGGACAGAATGGTGAACATGATTATAAATGTACTTCAGTAAGGTGTTTGACAAAGTTTCTCATGTTAGACTGGTTAGCAAGATTAGATCACATGGAATGGAGGAACTAACCACTTGGATTGAAGGTAGAAGACAGAGAGTGGTGATGAAGGTTGTTTTTCAGACTGGAGGCCTGTGACCAGTGGAGTGCCATAAGGATCGATGCTGAGTCCACTGCTTTTCACCATTCATGTAAATATTTGGATGTGAACATACAAGGTATAGTTAGTACATTTGCAGATGACACCAAAATTGGAGGTGTACTGGACAGTGAAGAAGGTTACCTCAGAGTACAATGGGATTTTGATCAGGTGGGTCAATATGCCGAGGAGTAGCAGATGGAGTCGAATTTAGTTAAATGTGAGCTGCTGAGTTTTGGAAAGGCAAATCAGGGCAGGACTTATACACTTAATGGTAAGGTCCTGAGGAGTGTTACTGAAGAAAGAGAGCTTGGAGTGCAGGTTCATAGTTCATTGAAAGTGGAATCATAGGCAGATATGATAGTGAAGAAGGCATTTGGTATACTTTCCTTTATCGGTCAGACATTGAGTATAGGAGTTGGGAGGGCATGTTGCAGCTGTACCAGATATTGGTTAGGCAACTTTTGGAATATTGTCTGTAATTCTGGTCTGGGAGAAAGTGAGGTCTGCAGATGCTGGAGATCAAAGTTGAAACTTTATTGCTGGAACAGCACAGCAGGTCAGGCAGCATCCAGGGAACAGGAGATTCGACGTTTCGGGCACAGGCCCTTCTTCAGGAAATGAAGAAGGGCCTGTGCCCGAAACATCGAATCTCCTGTTCCCTGGATGCTGCCTGACCTGCTGTGCTGTTCCAGCAATAAAGTTTCAACTGTAATTCTGGTGTCCCTCCTATCTGAAAGATGTTGTGAAACTTGAAAGTGGTGACCTTACAAAGGTTTATAAAATCATGAGGGGCATAGATGAGGTGAATAGCAAAGGTCTTTTTCCTAGGATTGGGGAGTTCAAACTCAGAAGGTATAGGTCTAAGGTGAGAGGAGAAAGATCTTAAAGAGACCTGAAGGATAACTTTTTCACACAGAGGATAGTTTGTATCAATGAACTGCCAGAGGAAGTGATGAATACAGGTCTAGTTACAACATTTAAAACATTTGGACATGATTAAGAAAGACTTATAGGGATATCAGCCAAACTCAGGCAAGTGGAAATAGTTTCGTTAGGGAAATTTGTATGGCAAGGATGAATTGGAGCGAAGGGCCTGTTTCTCTGCTGTACAATTCTATGAGTCTACCTAAGATGTGTCAGGTTATTTGCAATTACTTTTCAACTTGGCCTTTTACTTCAAGTTTTAAACCTATTTCTGGAGATCCTTTTAAATCTTCCTGGTACATAACTAAATCCCAGACTCCTGTGTGATAGCATTCTGTTCCTATTTTGCTCTCTGGTCACAGTTGGCTTACATCTCAGTTCTGTAAAAAATACTTAAAAGTAATCTTGCATCATTTATGATTTGTAACTTCTTGCCCTATGTTTTTTTTTCTCTTTTCTAAAATGTGTAGTTTGTTACGTGTGATTTAAGTTGACATTTAAGCAGCATTATTTCGTTTTTAACTGGTTATCAGTGTAACTTAATTCACTCTGGGTTTCAGTAATTGCATAGAACAAAGTTAGGCAATCTTACATATTTGTTGAAAAAGTCAAAAAGAAAATGATCTGGCAATCAATACATTGCCAAGTTAGTACAGAGGAATTCAGACAAATGCTCTCTTTGCACAGAAGTTTTTTAAGCATCGAAAGAAACAGTTTCCTTGGATCTAATATAACCTTGAGAATTTGGCAAAAAAGGTGGATGGACTGATTCAGCACACAGTGAATGTGGTCAGGTAGTTCCAATCCACTGTCAAGCCTCAAAGAAGACAGAATGAAATAACCTGTCAAACCTCTGCTTGATATTCTGAGGGGATTGTGACAGAATCATCTGCTTATGCTTTCTCTGATCCATCTAATTTTCTTCCTTCTGGTCAGCAGCATTGGAGATAGCCTTCACTGTAGGTTAATCCTAGCACACAGGGCTCATTCATCAATGTGACTCTAGGAACTGAGGCCTTGGCGATAATAGCTAGATTCTCCAGTGGCAGTGCAGATTAAGCAGATTCATTCAAGCCACTTGTCAGAAGCTAAAAATTTTTGAAAGATGAGGGCAAAGGCTTTAAAGACAAGGACAGCCAATGTAAATTGGATAATTTTCATGGAGATGAGCTTAGTGGACAGTGGGCTTTAGTTTTGTACCTGGCTATGTTACAGAATTTAATAGCAAATGTGACAGAAAATTTTGCAATGCTTTATCTTAGTGCTAAAAGGGCAGATAGAAAATGTGAAAATGAACCCCTTTTTAAAAATGACTTGATCTTGATCTGTGTTTCACATTCGGCAATAAATATTTAATACTTTCAAGTTCCTATTGTGGAAAATGTACCACAAAACTATTTATTATGAAAAATGTAAGTTTATTTTTTTAATTGATAATATCTTAGTGGGGCAGCACGGTGGCTCAGTGGTTAGCACTGCTGCCTCACAGCGCCAGGGACCCAGGTTTGATTCCAGCCTCGGGTGACTGTCTGTGTGGAGTTTGCACATTCTCCTCATGTCTGCGTGGGTTTCCTCTGGGTGCACCGGTTTCCCCTCACAGTCCAAAGATGTGCAGGTCAGGTGAATCGGCCACACTAAATTGCCCATAGTGTTCGGTGCATTAGTCAGAGGGAAATGGGTGGGTTACTCTTCAGAGTGTTGGCTTGGACTAGTTGGGCCGAAGGGCCTGTTTCCACATCGTAGGGAATCTAATGTAATCTTGTGAAACTCAAAGTTAAATTTGCCACATTCAATGGATTTTTATAGATTTTACATAAAATACTACCTGTTGAGACAAGCCCATGTTACCTTTGCCATTTGAGGTAATAGAGTTAGAACCATAGAGGTCTATGGCACAGTAAAAGGCCCTTTGGCCCATCCAATCGGGTTTGAAAACAAACTCCGAACTATTCTAATCCCATTTCCAGCACTTGGCCTATAGACTTTTATGCCTTGATAATGAGCCTACCACATCTGTTGAAATTACTTTAAGGCATCTTTTCACAGGGTAAAAATAACTTGCATTTTTATGACAATTTCAACAGCATTTGACATGTAAGAACGCTTGAAAGTCAATTGGTTTTGTGTTAAATGTAGTTATGTTTGTAATGTGTAATAACGCACAGACACATAAGAAGGTTATACAATTGCTATAAGATAATTACTCCAAGTCAATTGTGGCTTGTGGTATTTATTGGGAGATAAATCATGGTCACACAATCATGAGAATTTCTCACTCTTCTTCAGCTGACTCCACAGAATTTCCTTTTTCTCAGAGGTTGGTAAATAGGTCCAAATCGATGTGTTTATTGATGGAGTTCTGGTTTGAATGCCAGGCCTCTAGGAATTCCCATGCATGTCTCTGTTTAGCCTGTCCCAGGATGGATGTGTTGTCCTTCTTCAACTGTATGTATGGATACTAGTGATTGTGGGCCATGTCTTTTGGTGGCTAGTTGGTGTCCATGTATCCTGGTGGCTAGTTTTCTGCCTGTCTGTCTGATGTAATGTTTGTTATGGTCCCTGCCTGGCATTTTGTAAATGACATTTGTCTTGCTGGTTGTTGGTATAGTGTCCTTTGCGTTCTTCAGTAGCTGTTTCAGTGTGGTGGTAAGTTTGTGGGTTACCAAGATGCCAAGGGGTCGGAGTAGTCTGGTCATGATCTCCGAGATGTCTTTGATGCATGGTAGTGTGGCTAGAGTTTATGGGCGTGTTGTGTCTTCTTGTTTGTGTTTGTCGTTTAAGAATCGGTGGACTATTTGTATCAGGTTCCGGATTATGGATTCCGCCTTCCACAAAGACCGTTCCCTCCGTGACTACCTGGTCAGGTCCACGCCCCCCCTACAACCCAGCCTCCCATCCTGGCACTTTCCCCTGCCACCGCAGGAACTGTAAAACCTGCGCCCACACCTCCTCCCTCACCTCTATCCAAGACCCTAAAGGAGCCTTCCACATCCATCAAAGTTTTACTTGCACATCCACTAATATCATTTATTGTATCCGTTGCTCCCGATGTGGTCTCCTCTACATTGGGGAGACTGGGCGCCTCCTAGCAGAGCGCTTTAGGGAAAATCTCAGGGACACCCGCACCAATCAACCACACTGCCCCGTGGCCCAACATTTCAACTCCCCCTCCTACTCTGCTGAGGACATGGAGGTCCTGGGCTTCCTTCACCGCCGCTCCCTCACTACCAGACACCTGGAGGAAGAACGCCTCATCTTCCGCCTCGGAATACTTCAACCCCAGGGCATCAATGTAGACTTCAACAATTTCCTCATTTCCCCTTCCCCCACCTCACCCTAGTTCCAAACTTCCAGCTCAGCACTGTCCCCATGACTTGTCCGGACTTGTCCTACCTGCCTATCTCCTTTTCCACCTATCCAATCCACCCTCTCCTGACCTATCACCTTCATCCCCTCCCCCACTCACCCATTGTACTCTATGCTACTTTCTCCCCACCCCCATCCTCCTTTAGCTTATCTCTCCACGCTTCAGGCTCACTGCCTTTATTCCTGATGAAGGGCTTTTGCCCGAAACGTTGATTTTGAAGTTCCTTGGATGCTGCCTGAACTACTGTGTTCTTCCAGCACCACTAATCCAGAATCTGGTTTCCAGCATCTGCAGTCATTGCTTTTACCATATTTGTATCAGGTACCAGCTCTTCTTGAATACACTGTATAGGTATTGTTCTTCTGCTGCTCATAGTTCCTGGGTGCTGCAGTTTGTTGTGGCCCATTTAAATAATGTCCTGATGCACCTCCATTTGTAGGTGTTTTGATGGTTGCTTCTGTAGTTAAGTATCTGGTCTGTATGTGTTGCTTCCGTGTAGACACTGGTCCGCAGTTCTCCATTAACTGTTCATTCCACTGTGACACCTAAGAAAAGGAGTCTGGTGTTGTTCTCCTCCTCTTTTTTTGAAATTTATGCCAGTATGGATGTCGTTGATGATGTTGTAGGTTTCCTCTAATTTGTTCCATTTTGTGATGACAAAGATGTCATCCACGTAGTGGGCCCAAAATTTGGATTGGATCATAGGGAGGGCTGTTCATTCCAGTCTCTGCATTACTGTTTCTGCTAAGAATCCTGATATTGGTGATCCCATGGATGTCCCGTTGATTTGTTGTCATTGAAAGTCAAGTGGGTGGTGAAGCACAGGTCTACTAGCTTGAGGATGTTGTCCTTGCTGATGAAGTTGATGCTGTCTGTTGTTTGTGTCCTTGGTTCATCTAGTAGTGCAGTCAGTGATTATTTGGCCAAGCTGATGTTAATTAATGTGAAAAGGGCTGTTACATCAAAGAAGACCCACTTCACCTTCAATGACAAGATCAACGGGAGAACACTCTGGGATCACCAATATCAGGCTTCTAGCAAAACGAATTATGCAGAGTCTTGAACAAACCCAACACACTGCAGCATGCAGGAATTACAAGCAGCAGAAGAAAAATACCAATACAGCTTATTCAAGAAGAGCGGGTACCTGATAAAAACAGTCCACCGATTCTTAAACAGCAAACTCAAACAATTAGATAGAACATGCCTAGAAACTCTAGCCATACTATTATACATTAAAGTCATCTCGGAGATGACTACCAGACTACTCTGACCCTTTGGCATCATGGTAATACACAAACTTACCACCACACTGAAACAGCTACTGATGAACCTAAAGAACACTATACCAACCACCAGCAAAATGAATGTCATTTACAAAATACCAGGCAGGGACCGTAACAAACATTATATAAGACAGACAGGTAGAAAACTAGCTACCAAGATACATGAACGCCAACTAGCCACCAAAAGACATGACTCACTATCACTAGTATCCGTACATACAGTCGAAGAAGGACACTAGTTCGAGTGGGACAACACATCCATCCTGGGACAGGCTAAACAGAGACATGCATGGGAATTCCTAGAGGCCTGGCATTCAAACCAGAACTCCATCAATAAACACATTGATTTTGGTCCCTATATACCAACCTCAGAGAAAAAGAACCAGAAATGATATCACCCACCTTAAGAGACCAAGACACATAAATAGAAAGTGGGACAGGACACCAGCGCTTCACCAGAGTCTCACTGACGATGTTACCCAGCATGGTGATGAGACATCTGAAAACAAACCTTCCAACTCAGTGAGCAAACTTCAACCTAAACCTCAAGCTGAGCTACAAGTCTTCTCAAAAATCACATTTCCACTACATGTTTTTTGATTTATTAGTTTTGAGGTGCATGTAACATCTGTTTTATTTGCATTGTATAAGACCTGAAACCATTTTAATAAATTTATTTGCCTCTTGTATTTAATTTGACAATTCCAACCTTACTCTGTCTAGCTTTTGTGTTCAAGAATTGAGCTGGAGATAACACAACAGTTTTGGGGTGAGTTTGGCACAAGTAGAAAAGAGTTTGAGAAGTTGTACCATTCATTTTCCATTCTGTCCTTGAGTTATTTTAGAATTCTGCACTGCTGTTGTGTTTCAGGAATAAATATAGTTGCTCTGTTCGAAAACGCTGTTCCAGTCCTTTTTTTAAAAAAAAAGATACATTCATGGGATGTGTTTGTCACAGTGCAGCATTTACTGCTCATCCTTGACTGTCCTTGAGAAGCTAATGGTAATCACCCTCCCTTAACTGCTCCTATAGAAGTGTTGCAGGAATATTCATGGCATTGTAACATAGGGAGGTCCAGGATTCTAATCCAGCAACAGTGAAAGACCATCAATTACTTTTAAGCCAGGACAATGTGTGCCTTGGAGGGGAACGTGTCATTGATGGTGTCCCCATGCATCTGTTGCTTTTGGCTGAGATGGTGCATTTTATGCATTTGGGAGGTGCTATTGAAATAGTAGGGGAGGAGAAGGGTTTGAGAAGTGCATCTTGCAACTGTACAGACTACTGTGATTGTTTAACAAAGATGAAAGTAAATGTTTGGATGGTGAATGGGATGGAAATCAAACACATTGCTTGTCCCAGTTAGTGAGCGTTTGTTTGAGCGCTGCTGGTGTGCACTTAACAGGCATTACTCTGTCACACTGCTATTTGGGCTTAGTAGCTAGTGTCTCACATTTTTCAATCAGGAGTGAGTTAATTACCCAGCCCCTGACATGCTATTGCAACCACAGTACTTAATGGATGGTTCAGCTAAGTTACTGGTTAGTGGTAATACAGAGGATGCTAATGATGGTGAATTCAGCAATAGTAATGCCATTAAAAATCAAAAATTGTTGCTTGATTCTCTCAATACGAATACCTAGAATTATAAATCCCTACAGTGCAGATTGGAACCATTCATCCCATCAAGTCTGCACCAGCCTTCCAAAGAGCATCCCACCCAGATTCACACCCTGCAGCCCAATCCCCTCATTTTTCATGGCTAACCCACATAACCTGCATATCTTTGGACTGTGGAAGGAAAGTGATGCAGACAAGGGAAGAATGTGTAAACTTCATGCAGACAGTCACCCAAGGTTGGAATTGAACCCAGGTCCGTGGCAGCAGTGCTAACCATTGAGCTACCATGCCAGCTGTAATAATTACAAATATGACTTAATTGTTAAATGGAGTGCTGTTTTACTGAAAACATGTTTCACAAAGGAAACATGCATAGAAGAAGCATTAACATTTTAAACAGCATTAATATCAGGGTTGCAGAGGACACGTCACTAGGGGGATTGTAAATGAGTAATACATGGATGATATTAGAGAGCTCCAATCCATGATATTCATGTTTATCCTCAAGAGATTTGACAATATGAGTCACTATTCTCTTGATGGAAAGGTTATTCATTCTCAGGTGTCTTGCTGGCTGCAAGTCCAACCAGTTGCTTATTTGTTCAAGTGAGAATGTTGTTCTGGTTTGTGCTGTATGTGGACACTGACTACTTCAGTATCTGAGGACTTGCAAATGGAACTAAACACTGTGCAATCATCAGTGAACATCCCAACGTCTGACCTTTTATAATGAACAGAAAATCACTGTTACTTCGATATCCTGAAAAGATGTATCATTTACCACCTCCTCTTTCTCATTGTCATACTTACCCTTCAGTGACATCATTCAAAGATATGGCATTCGTTTTCATGAGTCACCCAACTCTACCTCATCACTGTCTCACTTCATTGTTGTTGAAGTATCCTACTGCCCTGAAATCCAGCTAAACATTAGGACTTCTAAAGCTATTACTTCAACTCATCACTCTTAACCTTCTTCCCTCACTAATGTCTTTATCCCTCTCCATGGCCACAGGTTGAGATTATAGCAGATCATGGTGTCCCACTTCAACCAGAGATGGGCTTCTGGCGTACAAAACTGATAACTTCTATTTACAAGACTGACTCTGATTTTTCTCTCAGCTCATCTGTTACAGAAATCATACCTTAGTTATTTCTAGACTTAACTGAGTCAATGTCGTTCAAAACTCTACTGCTTGTACCTACAGCAAGTCCCAGTCCTGTGTTTTCTGAATAAGGTTGTCTCCTTGTCAAACAACATTTTGATTTAAAACTTCCTATCTTGCATTTAAATCCATCTGCAACCCCAACCACACCGCACCCCCCCCCCCCCCCCCTCCCCACCTCACTCTGCAATCTTCTCCAACCCTACAGCTCTGAGATATCTTCACTCCTTTAATCCTGGTCTCTCAAGCATCCCTAGTTTTAATCACTGTTAATGGCTGGCCTTTCAGTTGCCTAGAAACAAACTTAAATGTATGCAACACTCTTTATGACTGGTGAATGTTCCAACATGTGTTGCAGCCACTAAAGTACTTTTTGAAATAAATTTTGTTATAAAATAGGAAATGCAGCAGATAATTTGAACTCAGAAAACTCCCTGAAACTATAATCTGATAATGATGTTCATCTGTTTTTGTGATGTTAATTAAGTGCAAGGAAACTGAGGATAGATCTGCTTCACCTCTTCAAATTAGTGTCATTCAAGCTTTATATCCACTACAGCATGATAAAGGAACCTAACTTAATAGCTCTTCAGTGTACCTCCAATAATGCAATGCTCCCTTAGCGTCAATGTAGACCATGGATTCTGGAATACCCTTCTCAAATCTCTCTGCCATTCTACCTTGGTTTCTATCTCTCAGACACTCCATACAATCTGTATCTTTGAACAAGTTTGGAGAGGAGTATGCTGAAGCAGGTCTGAAACAGAGGAGGGTAAAGTTACCTGGGATCCCTGAAGGGGGCAGGGAACATCCTGAAACAGGCTGAGAGCTGAGCAGAACCAGACATGGGAAGAGTAAAGTATGAGGCATGCCTTGATCAGAGCAGTATGAAGCAGAACAGTCTAGGAGTAGTGCAAATAAATCAGATCCAGGAGTGAAGTGGAGTAATGCAGGACAGGAGAACAGTGGTGTGAACCAGAGCAGAAACAAAGAAAAGTAGACCAGGAGTCCAACAAGAGCAGGTCAGGGGCTAGGTATCCTGGAAGGAGTAACTCACCTCCTGAATCCCCAAAGCCTGTCCACCATCTACAAGGTGCAAGTCAAGAGTCTGCTGGAATATTACCCTCTTGCCTGGACGAGTGCAATTCCAATAACACTCAAGAAGATTTACACTTCCAGGCCACAACAGCTTGCTTAATTTGCACTTTTATCCATTCTTTCCACCACTGACACTCACTGCTAGCTGGATGTGCCATCTACAAGTTGCACTGCTGAAATTCACCAAATCTGAAACAGAACCTAGTAAACCCACTATCAATACCATCAGGAATGATAAGAGCAACAAATACATGGGAACAGCAGTACCTGCAATTTCCCGTCCAAACTGCGTTTAATCCTGCCATGGTAACATACTGTTGTTCCTTCCCTGTTATAGAGTCATAGACATATACAGCATGGAAGCAGATCCTTTGGTCCAACTCGCCCATGCTGACCAGATTTCCTAAATTAATCTAGTTCCATTTGCCATCACTTGGCCTGTATCCCTCTAAACCCTTCCTATTCATGTACCGATCCAAATGCCTTTTAAATACTGCAATTGTACCACTTTCTCTAGCAGCACTTCCATACATGCACCAACCTCTGTGTAAAAAAGTTGCCTCTTAGGTCACTTTTTATATTGCTCCCCTCTCTCCATAAACATATGCTCTCTAGTTCTGGACAACTCCACCCCATGGAGAAGACCACATGAACTTCATGATTATATAAACCTCTATAAGGTCACCCATCAGCCTCCAATGTTCCAGGGAAAATAATTCCAGCCTATTCAGTCTCTGGATATAGGTTTGCTTGCTGAGCTGGAAAGCTTGTTTTCAGAGGTTCCTTCACCATGCTTGGTATCATCATCAGTGAGCCTCCGGATGATGCACTGGTGGCACGGCCCGCTTTTGATTTACGTGTTTAGGTTTACTTGGGTAGGTGATGTCTTTTCCTGTGGTGATGTCATTGCCTGTGGTGATGCCATTTCCTGTTCTTTTTCTCAGGAGGTTCTAAATGGGATCCAAGTCAATGTGTTTGTTGATAGAATTCCAGTTGGAAAGCCATGCTTCTAGGAATTCTCATGCATGTCTCCGTTTGGTTTGGCCTAGGATGGATGTGTTGTCCCAGTCGAAGTGGTGTCCTTCTTCATCTGTATGGAAGGATACAAGTGAGAGGACGGTCATGTTATTTTGTGGCTAGTTGATGTTCATGTATCCTGGTGGCTAGTTTTCGATCTGTTTGTCCAACGTAATGTTTGTTACAAGGTATGTTGCAAGGTATTTTGTAAATGACATTAGTTTTGCGTGTTGTCTGCATAGGGTCTTTCAAGTTCATTAGCTGCTGTTTCAATGTGTTGGTGTGTTTGTGGGCTACCATAATGTCAAGAGGTCTGAGTAGTCTTGCAGTCATTTCCGAAATGTCTTTGATGTAGATGAGAGTGGCTAGGGTTTCTGCACATGTTTTGTCTGCTTGTTGGGGTTTGTTGCTCAGAAATCGGAAGACTGTGTTCATTGGGTACCCATTATTTTTGAATACACTGTATATGTGATTCAACTGTAACTGCTGTATGTAGTTCCCCTGTGCTGCAGTGTGTGGTGGCTCATTGGAGTAATGTTCTAATGCAGTTTTGTTTGTGGGTATTGGGATGATTGCTTCCAGTATTTGGTCTGTGTGTATTGTTTTCCTGTAGATGCTGGTTTGTAGTTCCCCATTGGCTGTTCACTCTACTGCGACATCTAGAAATGCCAGTTTGTTGCTGTCTTCCTCCTCTTTAGTGAATTTTATGCCAAGAAGTGTATTATTGATGGTCTTGAAGGTTTCCTCTAATTTGTTTCGCTTAGGGATGTCAAAGGTGTCATCACGTAACTGCCCCGAAGTTTGGGTTGGATGGTTGGCAGAGTTTTTGTTCAAGTCTCATAATCACTGCCTCTGCTAGGATCCCATGGGTGTTCTGTTGGTTTGTCTGTAAGTTTTGTTGTTGAAGGTGAAGTAGGTGGTAATGCATAGATCTACTAGCCTGACGACATTGTCCTTGCTGATGAAGTTGGTGGTGTTTAGTGTACCTATATTTGGTTCTTCAAATAATGTAGTCAGTGTTTCCTTGGCCAGGTTGATGTTGATGGATGTGAACAGGGCTGTTACATCAAAGGAGACCATTATTTCATCCTCTTCTATCTTGGTGTCTTTGATGGTCTTCAGGAATTCTTGGGTGGAGTGGATGGAGTGGTGTGAGCCTTCTACTAAGTGTTTTAGTCTTTCGTGTAGCTCCTTGGCCATCTGTAAGTTGGTGTTCCAGGTATCGAGACTATGAGTCTGAGGGGGGTTCTTGGTTTGTGAATATTGGGTAATCCATGGATTGTTGGATCTATCTGCTTTCGTTTTTTGGAAGTCAGTCTTATTTATTTTTCCAGATTTCTGAAGTTTTTTTGAGTAGGGCTATGATTTGATTCTCTAGTTGTGGGGTGGGGTCTATTGCCATTTATTGGTAAGTGTTGGCATCTGCAAGTAGTGTGTTCACTTTCTCAATGTAGTCTCTGATTAAAAATGACTGTCAAATGTCCTTTGCCTGCAGGTAGGATAACAATGTATTTTATTGTTTTTTTAGTCTTTCTAGTGCTTTCCTTTCTTGTGCATTGAATGTGTTTCCTTCCTTTTTCCTGCTAAATGTTGGTGCGATTGTCTGGCTGATGGTTTGTTGGGTTTCCTCTTGAGTTGGCTGTCTTTCAGTGTTGTTTCTAATGCTGCGAAGAAATCTTTCTTGTCCGCATCCTCAAAGTTGTAATTTAATACTCTTATTAAGACATCTTTTTCAGTGACTGTTATGGGTTGATCAGATATGTATTGTTTTTTATACGTGCTTCTGTGTTGTCTGTGTTGCTATTTTGTGTACGTTGGTGTAGTTTTTTCTACAGGTCTAGCTTTTTCATTTTTGTTGCTGTCTAATGTCTATGGCTTGTTGTACTTTGTCTGTCCTGAACATACATGAACTTCATCTAACCACAAAAAGACATGACCCACTCTCACTAGTCTCCTTACATACGGATGAGGAAGGACACCACTTCACTGGGACAATACATCCATCCTAGGACAAACCAAACAGTGACATGCATGAGAATTCCAAGAAGCATGGCACTCCAACTGGAACTCTATCAAAAGCACATTGACTTGGATTTCATTTACCACCCCCTGAGAAAACGAACAGGAAATGGTGTCACCACAGTAAATGACATCACCACAGGAAATGACATAACCAGTCCAAGGAAACCTAAACACATAAATAGAAAGTGGGACATACCACCAGTGCTTCATCTGGAGGCTCACGGATGATGTTACCTAGTATAGTGACAAAACATCTGAAAATGAACTTTCCAGCTCAGGAAGCAAACCTACATCCAGAACCTCAACATAAGCTACAAATCTTCTCAAAATTCGCTATTCAGCCTCTCCCTATAGTTCAAACTCTCCAACCCTAGCAACATCTTTCTAAATCTTTGCTGAACCCTTTCAAGTTTCACAACATCCTTCCTATAGCATAGAGACCAGAATTGCCTATAGTATTCCAAAAGTGGCCTGACCAACATCCTGTACATGACCTCCCAATTCCTATACTCAGTGCTCTGACCAATAAAGGAAAGTATGCCAAATGCAATTTTCACTATCCTATCCATTTGCGACTCCACTTTCAAGGAGCTATGAACCTGCACTCCAAGGTCTCTTTGTTCAGCAACACTTCCCAGGATCTTACCATTAAATGTATAAGGCCTTCTTTGATTTACCTTTCCAAATGCAGCACCTCACATTTATCAAAATTAAACTCCATCTGCCACTCCTCAGCCCATTGGCCCAGCTGACCAAGAACCTGTTGTACTCTGAGTCACCTTCTTCGCTGTCCACTATACCTCCAATTTTGGTGTCATCTGCAAGCTTACTAACTGGACCTCTTATGTTCGTATCCAAATCATTGCAGAAATAATGAAAAGCAGTGGACCCAGCATCGATCTTTGTGGCACACCTTTGTTCACAGAACTGCAGTGTCACTGAGTTAAAATTCTGGAATCCATTTCCTAAGAGTTTTTCAGGTTATTTGAATGCTGTGGTTCAAGAAAACAGCTCACCATCATTTTCTCAAGAGCAACTAGGGATAAGTAATAAATGCTGACCCAGCTAGTGATGTCCAAATAACTTGATTTTCTTTCAAAAATGAAATGGAAGGACAATGGATAGGTTGGCAGCAGTAGCCTATGGATGTTGATAGACTCCTATGAGAGCTGAAAATGTGTTGCTGGAAAAGCGCAGCAGGTCAGGCAGCATCCAAGGAGCAGGAGAATCGACGTTTCGGGCATGAGCCCTTCTTCAGGAATGAGGAAAGTGTGTCCAACAGGCTAAGATAAAAGGTAGGGAGGAGGGACTTGGGGGAGGGGCATTGGAAATGCGATAGGTGGAAGGAGGTCAAGGTGAGGGTGATAGGCCGGAGTGGGAGTGGGGGCAGAGAGGTCAGGAAGAAGATTGCAGGTTAGGAAGGTGGTGCTGAGTTCGAGGGTTGGGACTGAGACAAGGTGGGGGGAGGGGAAATGAGGAAACTGGGGAAATCTGAGTTCATCCCTTGTGGTTGGAAGGTTCCTAGGCGGAAGATGAGGCGCTCTTCCTCCAGCTGTCGTGTTGCTATGGTCTGGCGATGGAGGAGTCCAAGGACCTGCATGTCCTTGGTGGAGTGGGAGGAGGAGTTGAAGTGTTGAGCCACGGGGTGGTTGGGTTGGTTGGTCCGGGTGTCCCAGAGGTGTTCTCTGAAACGTTCCTATGAGATCCAAGCTGACCACATTCCCAATGTCTGCAGCTGTTGGGGGAGTTGTTGAGTTGGAGTCTGGGCTTTGGCACTTCAATGGATCGGGTAGGGTGAACATTACAGAGAGTTCTTCGTAACCCCTGTCCTAACAATTCAAATTTACTCTGTATTCACAGTGGAATATACAAAAAAAAAACATCCCAAGCATAGTAGAAACTCAAGGGACAAAATGGAGCAAGAAATTAATCTTCTCAGATCATTAGTGCCTCAGGCGACTGACTGTGTGGAGTTTGCACGTTCTCCCCGTGTCTGCGTGGGTTTCCTCCGGGTGCTCCGGTTTCCTCCCACAGTCCAAAGATGTGCAGGTCAGGTGAATTGGCCACGCTAAATTGCCCGTAGTGTTAGGTAAGGGGTACATGTAGGGGTATGGGTGGGTTGCGCTTCGGCGGGGCGGTGTGGACTTGTTGGGCCGAAGGGCTTGTTTCCACACTGTAATGTAAACAAAAACTAAATTAAAACTAAACTAAATTAGTGGAAAAGGTATTAGGAGAACTAATGGGACTAAAGCATTATAAGTCACTTAAACTCAATGGCCTGAATTCTAAAGTCTTAAAAGTAGCTTCAGCGATAGTGGATGCATTGGATGTAATCTTCCAAATTTATATGGATTCAGGACAGTTCTCAGCAGTTTACAAAATCAGAAATGTAACATCTGCATTCAAGAAAGGAGGTAAACAAGGCTGGACACTTCAGAACAGTTGGCCTAATGTTTGTAATTGAAAGTGTTAAAATCCATCATTAAGTAGATATTAACAAGTCATTTAGAAATTTCAAAGACAATCAAGCAGACTCATTGTGCTTTTGCAAAAGTGAGATAGTGTTGTACAAATCTATAAATGTTCTCTGTGAATATAACAAATGGGTGGTCAGGGCTACCTGTCGATATAGTGCATTTCCATTTCCAAAGGCTTAAAGTGTCACATAAAGGAATTGCCACACAAGGTGTTGTAGGTGATATTTCGCAGATGTAGAGGTTCAGTTAGTTAACAGGAGACTGTGTGACAGACTAAATCAATTATCTTCAGTTTAGCAAACTTTGACAAGTGAAGCATCCCAGAGGTTGGTGCTGGCATCACAACTAGTTGCAACCTATAAATGAAAATATGTAAGTATTGGGAGAAAGAATGGAATACTTGATCTCTCGAGCCCGTTCCATGATTTGATGAGATCATGGCTGATCTTATTGTAAGCAAATACAGTTTTGAGGAAAAGGCTGGTCTATTTAACCCTTCCTGAATGAAATAAAGCAATCAAATGATTACATTTTTATTATGAAGGACTTTAAGAAAGTAAATAGTGAACAGTTGCTTCAGCTGGTTATTAAATTAGTAATGGGTCAGGGAAGGATATTTAGCCAGAAGATTATCACATGTAGAAGGAGAAGTAAAGGTTTTCTTTTGCATAGAAAATTATTAGGGACATAAAAAGTTCACCCAGAAGGTTAGAGGATATTTGAATATTTGAAAAGTGAAATATAAAATGACATTTTAAAAAGACAGCAATGTAGCAGTGAAATAGAGAAAATATAGGAGAAAATACTGTAGATGGTAGGATCTGTACTGCAAACAACACATACTGGAGATCACAATGGGTCAGACAGCATCCATGGAGAGAGACAGAAAAACTGCAGATGCTGGGATCCAAAGTAGACAAGTAGGAGACTAGAAGAGCACAGCCAGCTAGGCAGCATCAGGAGGTGGAGAAGTCGATGTTTCAGGTATACCTTTGTTGGGTCCTATGCTATTAAGCCTCTTCCATGGAGAGACAGCAAGCTAATGTTTCAAGTCTACATGACACGTCATCAGAGCTGATTTCAAGTGTGGAAGGGACAGCATTTATGCTATAGTTTGGTAGGGAGGGTGAGTAGTGGGTGTAGAGGGCTGATGGAGAAAAGCTATTGACAGTTGAGATTAAGTGATCAGTATGTGAGAATGGCAGAATGATGTTGTGTCTAACTGCCAGACTTGGAAGGACAGACCATCCCAGTTGGGATGGGGAAGGGGAGAGAGGGTATGATAACAAGCTAAAAGAAGGAGAAGAAATGGGAGCTGGTTCATAACTTAAAGGTATTGAACTCAATATAAAGTCCAGAAGGCTGTAAAAGTGCCGAGTCTGAAGATGTGATGTTGTCCCTCCAGCTTGTGCTGTGATTCACTGGAATACTGCAGCATGCTGAGGACAGACAATGTGGGCATACAGGCAGGACACTGTGTTAAAATGACTGTCTATGGGAAGGTAGGGGATTTGCTTGCGCACAGACCGGAGGTGTTCTGTAAAGCGGTCACTCAGTCTACGTTTAGTTTCTCCAATGCAGAGTAGGCCACATTGAGTGCAG
This sequence comes from Chiloscyllium plagiosum, assembly GCF_004010195.1. Classification (NCBI taxonomy): domain Eukaryota; kingdom Metazoa; phylum Chordata; class Chondrichthyes; order Orectolobiformes; family Hemiscylliidae; genus Chiloscyllium; species Chiloscyllium plagiosum. The sequence continues at coordinate 131,106,613 of NC_057710.1, read as the reverse complement.
CGAATACAATACACAAGGTTGGAGAAGGTAGAGGTGAAAATGCTGCTTTACCTGGAAAGACTGTTTCAGCCCATGGGTAGTGAGCTGGGAGGAGGTGAAGGGGCAGGTGTTGCATCTTCTGACTTACATTGGGAGGTGCCGTGGAGAGGGGGGATGGTGTTGGTGGTTGTGGAATGGATTCGGTGTCCCTGAGGGAATGATCTCTGCGAAAGGCAGACAGGGGGAAGGAGGGTAAGATGTGTTTGGTGGTGGTATCCTGTTGGAATTGTCTGAAATGGCATGAAATTGATCCTTTGAATGCAAAGGCTGGTGGGATAACAAGAGAGAACCAGGACAACCTAATTGTGCTGTTGCGAGTGATAGGAATTGGCAAGAGCGGAAACACGGGTGATAGGCGAGATGTGATTGAGGGCCCTGTCAACCACAGTGGGTGGGAAACCAGGGTCATGGAAGAAGCAAGCCAAGTCAACAGTGCTGTTTTGGAAGATCACATCATCCAAGCAGATGTGACTTAGGCAAAAGAACTGGGAAAATGTGATGGAATCCTTGCAGCAAGTGGGGTGTGAGAGCACTAGTGAAGGTAGCTGTGGGAATCTGTGGCTTTACAGTGGATAGCAGTGGATATTTATTCCCCAAAATGGGGACAGAGATGTCAAGGAAAGGAAGGGAAGTGTTGGAAATAGATGATATGAAAGTTATACAGGGGTGGAAATTGGAGGCAAAATGAACAAAGTTTTCAGGGTCCTGGCGGGATTATGAGATGTACTGAGAAAAGAGTTTGGGGAGGTGCCAGTGTAAGACTGGAACAAGGATCATTCACAGACCCCATAAAGAGGCAGATCATGACTGGGACCCATGCAGGTGGCAATAGCTACTCTTTTGGTTTGGCAGAAGTGAGATGAATTGTGCAGTTCAGCCGGACAGAGGAGAGTGGTGGTGGATGGGAAATGTTCAGGCCTGTGGTGGAGGAAGAAGCCGAGAGCTCTCAGTCCATCCTGGTGGGGGAGGTATAGACGGATTGGACATCCATGGTGAACAAGAGGCAGTTAGGGTCAGGGAACTGGAAATGGACAATATGGTGGAGGGCATCGCAGATGGGGTGGGCAGGGTCTGGACATGTGGAGAGAGGATGGAGTCAGGGTAGGACGAAACAAGCTCAGTGGGGCAGGAACAGGCTGAAATGGTGGGTTTACCAGGGCAGTCTGGTTTGTGGATTTTGGTAAGGAGGTAGAGGCAGGCTGTCCAGGGTTGGGAGACTACTAGGTTAGTGGCATTGGGAGAAGATCTCTGGAGGTCAGTGACAGTCCTGGCAACAATGGCTTGATGTTCAGATGTGGGATCATGGTCCGGGGATGGTAGGAACAAGTGTCTGAGAGCTGTTGTTGAGCATCTGCAAAATAAAGATCAGTGCGCCAGCCTACAACCAGACCACTTCTGTCAGCAGGTTGAATAATAAAGTTAGGGTTGGACCTAAGAGAGAAAAGTGCAGCAATTTCAGAAGAGGGCAGGTTAGAGTGGGTGAGAGGAGCAGAGAAATCGAGAAAGCCAATGTCACGTCAGTAGTTTTCAATGAAGTGATCAAGGGCAGGTAAGAGGCCAGGGGAAGGGGAGGGTGAACACTGGAGGCGGGTGAAGGGGACAGTGCAACAAGGGGAGGTTTCTGCCTGAAGAAGTGAGCGCACAGACGGAGGCAGCAGAAAAACAGTTGAGCATCACGATGAGCCCAAAGTTCATTAATGTGGGGATGTAAGGGTGACTGCTTTACAGAATACCTCCGGTCTGTGCGCAAGCATGACCCTGACCTTCCCATAGACAGACATTTTAACACAGTGTCCTGCCTGTATGCCCACATTGTCTGTCCTCAGCACGCTGCAGTATTCCAGTGAATCACAGCACAAACTGGAGGGACAACATCGCATCTTTAGACTAGGCACTTTTACAGCCTTCTGGACTTTATATTGAGTTCAATACCTTTAAGTTATGAACCAGCTCCCATTTCTTCCCTTTCTTTTACCTTGTTATCATGTCCTCTCTCCCCTCTCCAGTGGGGACTGTCTGTCCTTTCAAGTCTGGCAGTTAGACACACCATTGTTCTGTCATTCTCACATTCCACTCACTTAATCTAAACTGTCAATATCTTTTCTCCACCTCTACCCCTCCCCCACCCTCCACAATATTGAATAAGTGCAGCCTCCTCCACACCTCATCTTAGCTCTGATGAAGACTTGTCTAGACTTGCAACAGTCGTTTGCTTTCTCCATGGATGCTGTCTGACCCGCTGTGATCTCCAGCATTTGTTGTTTTCAGTGAATAGAGAATGTTGCTTGAATGTCTAGGTTGGGTTTTCATGATGCTGTGGACAGGAGTGATTTGAACAAATCCAACTTTCCACTGATTTGGGAATGGGGGAAGGGTGTAACTCCCACACGCAGCAAACCCAAACTCATTGAGGCCATGTGGTGCTGAGTTCAAACAAACCCGCATTTGGCTGCTTCAAAGACCTTACCTCAGAAGTGGGTATCACAGATTTATAGAGGAGACATAAATGTTCTTGAAGAGTGAAGCAATATGTGTAATCCTAGTGATCTGAATTCCTTTAAACACCCTGTTATCTGAAGAAAAACTGGCTTCTGTCATCAATGAAAACTTAAAGGTTTAATTGACAGGTGTAAGCAAAAATGTCAGACATATAGATATGTTCTAATTAGCCTGTCTAGATTAGATTAGAAGGGTAACCCACCCAGACCCAGTCCCCTCTCCTATATTTGCCCCTGACTAATACACATAACACTATGGGCAATTTAGCATGGCCAAATCACCTGACCTTTGGATTGTGGGAGGAAACCAGAGCACCCGGAGGAAACCCATGCAGACACAGAGAGAATGTGCAAACTCCACACACACAGTTGCCTGAGGCAGGAATCGAACCTGGGTCCCTGCTGCTGTGAGGCAGCAGTACTTACTGCTGAGCCACCGTGCCATCCCACGGTGCATGTATAGTTTTTTTTTAATGAAACCTATTTTTCTAATCAACCTGTGCAGAGATGTTATTATATAACTTTGAGGCAGGTGGGACTTGAACCCAGGTCTCAATCCAGAAGTAGGGATACTCCCATTGCATCACAACAATCTTTTTTTGGAAATGGATAGTATGTAGATGTTTGAAAGTGGGATCACCTGAAGACATCAAGCATCCAATCTGAATGATAACTTGATATTTTATCAAATAATAAGAAACAACAACAGCTGCAGCTTTAGCAATGTTCATATTGTCCTTTACACTAAGCAGGGGCCAGAATAACAACAGAATCTTCAACAACTAAAGAAGATCCAAACAAAGCTTATTAATCCAGCAAGAAGGTTTCAATGAGTGTCTCTGGTTTCTCACACTGGCTGGTGCATTGCCCTATCATGGTCACTTGGATGTCCATTGTGATGAATGTCCTGATCCTCATACTCTTCCTCATCCTGTCAGTTCCCATTTGTTCCACATCGAGGTCATGTGCACATTTTCACTTCAGTTGGAAAAAGCACCATATGCTCAATGATATGCCACATCTTTTCTATTCTATACTGCAAGGCCTCACTAGCATTCGAGGCATCAAAATCTTTTCATTAGATCTTTCCTATAGTCTGTTTCACCATGGCTCTAGTGGAAATATGAGCCATGTTGTAACTTTATTCCACATCTGTCTGTGAATTTGATAAGGATATCATGAGTCATATTTGGAATGGGTAGACCTTATCTCCCAGAAGACATCCTAATATAATTTGAGGACCCTGAAAGGATGCCGTAACCAGTGAGTTCTCGAAGACTGAGCTCCCCAGATATTTAGTACAGTCCTCCAAAACCTAGCATCAATGGCCAGACAGAAATTGAACATTGATGTAGTGGAATCAGTATCTTTTCATTGACTCTGCAGGTTGGTTATAGGGTGCTCTCAAATAAACCAAAGCTGCACTCTATAATGCCCTGCACTTCAGAACAAAGCATTGATGGAGAATTCCACCACACAGTCTGCTTGACTCTCTTCATCACAGCGGAAGGATGAGGCCATGTGTGATCTGGACAAAACTATCACCAGTTGCATCCCAGATGCATTTTGGGGTGGAGGATTGGGAAAAGTGACACAGATCCCCAGTTCCTCCTTAATAAACCAGCAGTTTAAAATTCAGGCTTTGACACCTACCTGGATGAGCTGGTGTTAATCAGTGTTAATGAGCTGGGACATCATCAGTCAGTGCCTACACTGTCTCTCAGACACTTCAGGGTAATGAGGGCAAGCCTTGTAGATGTGGTGTCTGATCCTTGTCCTCCAGCTCTCCTTGGGACAATTTTAACCTGTTGCTTCTCCCTCTGGACACTGCAGCAGTCTCTAGAATGGCTGTTCTTACTGAGTTTCCTGACAATTTTATAATTTCTGTGTCCTTCTGCAATGTTTTCACATTTGTACCACATCCAAAAGGATTCCACCCACAGATTGTTGTGAATCCAGCTAATATTATTACTAGGCTAGTCAAGGAGCATGGCTGGATAGATCATATTTTAATTTGGTACAATTTTAACACAGTAGTTTCTCATCAAAATGTAAGCATGAAATGCTGCAGATTTTGTTTAAACAAAACCCTATTACTCTACATTTCCCCTGACTAATACACCTAACCTACACATCCCTGAACACTATGGGCAATTTAGCTTGGCCAGTTCACCTAACCTGCACATCCTTGGACTGTGGGAGGAAACCAGAGTACTCAGAGAAACTCCTCACAGACAGAGGGATAATGTGCAAACTCCACACAGATAGTCACCCAAGGATGGAATCAAACCTGGGTCCCTGGAACTGTGAGGCAGCAGGAGTAACCACCGAGCCATTGCGCCATGCTCTACTTTCACCCCAAGGTCTATAGATGTGCAGGTTAGGTGAATTGGCCATGCTAAATTGCCCATAGTGTTCAGGGGTGTGTAGGATAGGTGCGTTAGTCAGGGGAAATGTAGAGTAATAGGGTAAGGGAATGGGTCTGGGTGGGTTACTGTTTGGAGGGTCGGAGTGGACTTGTTGGGCCAAATTGCCTGTTTCCACACTGTAGGGAATCTATGATGATGATTCTATGAATAAAACAAAAAAGTTTATTCACAAAAGAAATGACACCAATGTGTAGATTTTTAAACACACAGTAAATACATAATTCATTAATCTCAATCCACTCCTTCATAAATTGAGGGGGAACAATAGTTTTTGTTCCTAAAACATGAGGGAATTCTGCTCCCCCATATCAATCAAAGTGAAGCATCAAGTTATGCCTTGACACAGTGCAGCAAGGAAACTTTGCAAGGAAGTGAATATCATGCACCCATTAAAAGATCTGAAATGCGTAACCTTATCTAGATGCATTTGTACAAAGACTTTTCTGTTGCATTGACATTACTGAACCAGTGGATGCATATTATTACAAGCAGAACCTATGTGAAATTGTCTAAAACATTAACAATCCAGAAAGGAGACCCCAAATGTTAAGGTCGTGGTTGAGGATGGATGAACTGATTTCCCACACACCCCTCAGATGTTCACAATATGGTCAATTTTAAAAGGATAATTTCCCTTGTGGATACCATTCCCCCAGACCCAAATGAACTTCTGTTTTAAAGGGTGCCAAATTACCCAGGCTTGAATTAACAACATAAAAGCTGGAAGAACTGTGCATGTTGGAAATCAGAGACAAAGACAGAAATTGCTGGAAAAGCTCAGCAGGTCTGGTAGCATCTGTGGAGAGAAATCAGAGTTAACATTTCAGGCCCTCAGCTTTCTATCCACAGGTGCTGCCAGACCTGCTGAGCTTTTCCAGCAAATTATGATTTTGGATTAACAAAGTATATTTATTAGTTACTGAACACAATTAGTCACCTAATACATGTGTGTGCAGATTAGAAAGCAGAGGTGAGTCCAAAAAGAAAAGCATTTTTAAGAAAATACAGATCAGCCTCTGGATTGTTCGCAATGAGTGGGCAATGAAATGTTACAGTTGTAGAGGTTCCCAGCAGCATTGACATCAGCAGTTGAACATTCTGCAGTTTGCTAATAATATCCACAGGGGTGGCTTGTTGTGAAACAGGAGGTCATTATCTCTGTTGTCACAAGAGATCACAGTTCAGTCATTTGACATTTCTTTTGGTATTGCATTCCATCGATTCGAGGCAGAATCTTCTCTCTGCAGTAGATCCCTTTTTGAAAAACAAACATGTTGGAAATTAAGGAATAAAAAATTCTGTGGTGTTTTGTGGTTCTGACTCATTGTCATAAGCAGAATCTAAAATTCAAACGTTTTAACTTCAGCCCCAAGATGAAAATGGTAACTTACTTCCTCACTCTACATGCATGGATAGCCGTTTTGTACCATGACTGTGCAGTTGATTTTGGATCAAAGTTGATAAGGTTCAACTTCCTTGAGTGACCTGCAGGCTCTGCCTGAGCGAAACAATGATCCTGCCCTTTATTTGTAATGTTCCATTATGTATTGCCATCCCCAGGCTCCCTTTGACCTTTCAGCCTCTGCACATTTCTGTTGATATAAGCAATAATGTCCAGAGCTTATCCTCCATGGCATTGTGGATTGCCTTGCTCTTTTTGATCATGCGCTCTCCCTATATCTGGCTTGAGCGATAGTGACATGTCATAACGTCACCAACTGGGGGCCCCTATCCTCTCCTATGCTCGATGAGATCCCACCCTTCTCTTTTGAACTATCCCCCTTTCACTGTAATCATTCCTTCAGCGACCCAGTACCATTAATTCAGTCTCCAGATCTGAGTTACCTGTTTTACCCAGGATTCCATGTAATGCCTCTAGATAAGATCCCTGACCATTATGGTGCAAATCCCCTGGACTGAATTGGCAAGACAACCTGACTGAGGATTGCTCAGCTCCTGAACTAATGTCTCCACAGCAGCCTATCTAACTGACCTGTAATCCCAGACTGGTTACACTTGACCAGTGTATTGACTATGGCCTAATTCCTAGACTAATGCAGAAAGGCCCAGCTCCCAGGACACTGATAGGACTAAACATCTGAAAGACCCCTCGGTTATATTTGGACCTGTCTCTTTGTTCAGTATAACCATTAAAGCAGACAGACCATAAGTCCCCTTGAGGAACATTTAGACTTTCAGGCAACACTGCCTGTGAAATGCTCACAAGGGAGAGGAATAAGTGTCTGGAGGTAGCATCCCACTGAAGGTGGCAGGACTGATAGCTTATGATCCCTTACAAACAATTTCACAGGACTGTTTCCTCCAGGACACTCCGTTCCACTCCCAACACCTCTCCATGGCACCTTCCCATGTAATTGCAGAAGGGGCAACATCTTCCCATTCCCCTCCTCCCTCCTCACTGTAAAAGGCCCCAGAAAGCACCTTCCAGGTCAAGCAATGATTTTTACCTGCATGTTACTCAATCTAGTCTCCCACATTCACTGCTCACAGTGTGCTCTCCTCTGCCTTGGGGAGATGGAACGCAGACTGGACAAAGCTTTGAGGAACATCTAGGTTCTGACTGTAGAAATGATCCCACCTTCTTGGTTGCCTGTTACTTCCATACACCACTGTGTTTGCTGGCCAAAATCTCTGTCTCAGTGAAGCTTAACACAAGCTGTAAGAACGGCATCTTATTTTCCATTTGGGAACTCTACAGCTTTCAGGACTCAATATGGAGTACAAAAATGTTCAGGCCTGAGCACCACCTGCTAGGTCTTTTATCCAACCACCAAGCCCCAAACCCTGCCTTCACATGGGCTGCTTTCAGCACAACCAACACATTTTCTCCTACTATAGTCCCCATTAGTAGCTCTTCTTTCTCCCTAGCTTCCCATTAGCCAGCCATTTATCTGACTAACAGTCTTTCTCACCCTCCGGGGTCCATCTCCACCTAACAGTTAGTACTTTACCTGTTCCCCCACCTGACTTCAACATATACACCACCTTTTCCTAGGTGCCATCATTCCTCAAAGAAGGGTCACCGGATCCAAAATGTTCAGTCTGCTTTTTCTCCACAGACACTGTCAGACCTGCTGAGTTTCCCCAGCAAATTCAGTCAAACTAAGGTGAGTTGGGCTCATAATGATATGCAAATGCACAGAAATACAAGTCTCCACTCAATAGCAAGATTCTGAGTCACTGTTTTTTTTTAAAAAACCAAAAGGGGAAAATCAGGATTCATTCTCATTGTATTTTCTTAACTTTCTTGCCATTGCCCAAGCCAATCAAGGATTCCTGATGAAGAGCTTATGCTCGCATTGTCGATTCTCCTGCTCCTCAGATGCTGCCTGACCTGCTGTGCTTTTCCAGCACCACACTCTTCGACTCTGATCTCCAGCATCTGCAGTCTTCACTTTCTGCTCCTAGAAAAGTCTACCCACAGTTAATGCTTCAATTGTGTGATTTGTGTGATTTGTGTGTTTGTGTGTTCTGCCTTAGTGTTCATTGTTAGTTGATGCTTCAGTCAGAGTTGGTTTCGTTTACTAGCCATTTTTCAGGGTAAGAGCAAGGAGGCAGCTGACCTCAGCTAGAACCAGAACTGAAACCTTACTTTTGACAGGATTGCAAATTACACTGTCTAGCTAACCAAGCGAACTGGCCCCTCTATCCTTTAGGGGATACAGAATCTTATTACCTACCTGAGAGCTCCTCAGGGGTTACCTAGTCTCTCAGGTTAAACCTGCTACGATGGGCAAGGACATTGTCTGCATGACCACCACGAGACTCCCAGAGCAAGTGCTCTACTCTCAGCTTTGAAACGGCAGGCAAGCCCCAGGTGGACACAAGAAGTGCTTCATGGCTACCCTCAAGGCTTCACGAGTGAAGTACGGCATTCCCACAGACACTTGGCCCAAGACTGTCCAAAGAGGAGGAGGACCATCCGGGAAGGTGTCGAGCACCTCGAGACTTGCTATCGAGGGGAATAAGTGGAAGCCAGGCGAAAACAGCAAAAACACTGTGCTGCCACACCAACAGCCCACTCACCACTTCTCGTGACCACCACTTGCCCCAAGTATAATAGAGTCTGACGTAGCTACATTGGTCTGTACAGCCACCTATGGACTCACCCTGAGAGTCATCATAGTCTGCGAGGGACTGCCGATGATGATTCACCCAGGTTATAGCTGGAATTGTGAAGTATGAAGTGAGATTTCTCATTAGACACTTTCTTTTAATCCCCTTCTACTCACCCTGCCAAACACCTGAGCTCAGCTCCACTTGGCAGTTCGAATTGTGCACTGTGTTCCTAAAGACAAAACTAAAAAATATAAAATCATGAAAATAGCTATGGTCGATTACAAGTTTAAGTCTGGTTACAATGCTTACATTATAAATTACATGCTGGTCATAGCTCTTTCAATTTCATCCCATATGTCAAAAATGAAAAATCTACTCAAACTCCAGATTCAGCTATTTTGGCTCAGGAATCAACAACTCAAGCAGACATCAGAAAAGCATCTGTTATGAACAAAGTCAGAGACACTGTCTATTTCTGGGGCAGATGGCATACACACTAGAATTCTCAAGGAAATCGGAGAGGAAATAATTGAGGCTCTCATATATTTAGAAGTTTCATGAATACAGGAGCAGTATCTGAAGACTTAATGCTGAGAAAAGGTAAATCTGATATGGCAATAGGTGGGATTGAGAACTCGTTCTTTGGCTATGAATAGTGATTGAAAACATGCCCAATTTCCTGATTGGCTTTTTGTTTTGAAAATAAAAGCTGCACAACAGACTGAATTGGTCTCATTAACATTAAATAATTAGTTTGCTCACACACACTCTCAGTGGTATTTCTGATTATGGTTAAAGACCCATGATTGTGCTGTTTATCTTAAATGGCATGACAGAGATCCTAAAGCTGTAGATACGGCTTGAAACTATATAATGGGTGGAAGGATGGTGGAAGATAGAGTTGTTCAGTTGCATGGAAAAGGTTAAATGTGGGGGAGGGCTCAGCAGAGATTACTAAAGGTTCCAGAACAAGTAATAGGACAGGGAGAATAGAAAGGCTTAGGAATCTAACTTCAGGCACAGCAGATAAGGGGGAGTGCAATCATCGTACGACTGAGGCTTTGAACTTAAATGCATGCAGTATACAGGACAAGGTGAATGAGCATGTAGCAAGATTGGAATTGGTAAGTACGATGTTGTGGGTATCACTGAGGCGTGGTTGCAAGGGGATCAGGGCCAGGAACTAAATATCCAAGGATATATGTCCTATTGAAAGAACAGGCAGATGGGCAGAGGGAGCAGGGTTCCCTTATTAGTAAGAAATGAAATCAAATCAATAGCAAGAAGTGATATTGAGTAGGAAGGTATAGAACCAGTGTGGGTAGAGTTAAGGAACCACCAAAGGAAAAAAGACCCTAGTGGGAGTTGTGTACAGGCCTCCTAGCAGTGGGAAGAAAGTGGGATAGAAAAAACATGTAAGAAAGCCTGTTTTACATTAATCATGGGCGACTTCAATATATCAGGTGGACTGGGAAAATTAGGTGGTGGCAAAACTCAAGAAAAGGAATTTTCAGAATGTCTAAGATGTCTGGCAGTTTGTGGTAGAGCCCACTAAGGAACAGGCAATTCTGGCTTTGGTGATGTGTAATAGGACAGACCTGATTAGGGATCTGAAGGTGAAGGAACCTCAAGGTGGATAAATCGCTCAGAGCAGATTAACCGTATCCCAGAGTTCTGAAGGAGATAGCTGAGGGGATTATAGAGGGTAGTGGCTATAATATGATAGAATTCACCTGCAGTTTGAGAGGGAGAAGCATTACCATTACACAAATGTAATGGTATTAAAATTGAGTAAAGGTAACTACAAAGACATGGGGAAGGAGCTGGCTACAGAAGGTTGGATAGGGAGCGTAGCAGGGAAGACACTGGAGGAGCAATGGCAGCAGTTTCCAGGGGTAATTCTGGAGGCACAGCAGAAATACATCTCGGGGTAAAAGATACCTGCTCTGGGGAGGACAAGCCAACCATGGCTGAGAAGAGAAGTCAGGGAGAGCATAAAAGCAAAACAAAAATCAATGTTGTGAAGATTAATGGGAAGACAGAGGATTGGGAAACCTTTAAGAACCAACAGAGGATAAGTAAAAAAAAGTAATGGGGGAGAGAAGATGAAATATGAGGGTAAGTTAGCTAGTAATATAAAAGAAGATTGCAAGAGTTGTTTTTAGACATAGAAAAGGTAAGAAAGAGCCAAGAGTGGACACTTAACCATTGGAAAATGAGGTTGGAGAAGCACCAATGGAGAAAAAAAAATGGCACAGAAACTGAAAGGACACTTGGCATCAGTCTTCAAAGTGGAAGACATCAGTAATTTACAAGAACTTCAAGAGAATCGGGGGCACCAGGTGCATGTAGGAGCCATTACTGAGGAAAAGGTGCTGGAGAAGTTGAAAGGTCCGAAGGTGGATAAATCACCCACAGCAGATTAACTGTATCCCAGAATTCTGTAGGAGATAGCTGAGGAGATTGTAGAGGCATTGGTGGTCATTTTTCAGGAATCACTGGAGTCAGGAAGGATCCCTGAAGTCTGGAATGTAATGGCTAATGTAAACACCCCTATTTCAGAAGATAGGGATCAGAAGACAGGAAATTATAGGCTGGTTAGCCCAACCTCAGTCATTGGTAAAATTTTAAAGTCTATTATTAAGGATGAGATTGCAGAGTATTTGGAAGTACGTGGTAAAGTAAAGCTGAGTCAGCACAGTTTCATCAAGGGGAGGATATGCCTAGCAAATCTGTAACAATTCTTTGAGGAGATAATGAGCAAATTACACAAAGGAGTGACAGTGGACACGATCTATTTGGATTTCTAGAAGACTTTTAACAAGGTGCTGCATGGAAAACTGATAAATAAGACAAAAGCCCGTGTTAAAGGCAAGGTACTGGCATGAGTAGAGGATTGGCTGACTGGTAGAAAGCTGAGGGATAAAGGGATCTTTTTCATGATGGCAACTGATGACTAGTGGAATTCTGTGGGTTATGTGTTGGGATCACACTTTTGTATATGATACATGAATGATCTGGACGAAGGAACTGAGGCCATTGTTGCTAGGTTTGCAGGTGACACAAAGATAGGTGTTGAGGAAGCGGGAAGGTTGCAGAAGGACTTGGTCAGGCTAGGAGAGTGGGCAAGGAAATGGCAGATAGTATACAATATGGTAAAGTTTGAAGTTATGCATATTGGTAGGAAGGAGAAAGTGAGGTCTGCAGATGCTGGAGATCAAAGTTGAAACTTTATTGCTGGAACAGCACAGCAGGTCAGGCAGCATCCAGGGAACAGGAGATTCGACGTTTCGGGCACAGGCCCTTCTTCAGGAATTCCTGAAGAAGGGCCTGTGCCCGAAACGTCGAATCTCCTGTTCCCTGGATGCTGCCTGACCTGCTGTGCTGTTCCAGCAATAAAGTTTCAATATTGGTAGGAAGATCAGACCATTTTTGAATAGGGAAAGGCTTTGGGAATCTGAAGTACAAAGAGAATTGGGAGTTCTAGTTCAGGATTCTCTTAAGGTTAACATTCAGGTTCAGTTGGCAGTTGGGAAGGCAAATGTAATGTTAACATTCCTTCTGAAGAGAGCTAGAATTCAAGAGCAGAGATGAGCTGTTGTGGCTGTACAAGATTCTGGTCAGACTCCATTTGGAATATTGTGAGCAGGTTGGGCCTTGTGTCTAAGGAAGTATTGACTGCCCTTGGATGAGGTCCAGAGAAGTTTACAAGAATGATCCTGGGGATGAAGGAGATGAGGAGTGACCTTTTGGTCTCTGGTTGATGGAGTTTAAGAACAGTGCTGTTACTTTAACCCAATGGAAGTATCAATCAAATAGACCTCTCACAGACAACTAGCACCAACTACAAGGACTTAGCACCTCTTTGACTTGTGAAAAGCAACATGGAGTCATTGACAAAGTAGATATAAAATAAAAGCTGTCAATTAAGTAATGTTTGTCCCGGTCTGCATGTTTCAACAGTTTAATGCATGTCTGTACTCTCCATCAAGCTTCCTTATGTATGCATGTGCCTGGGTCTCTATATCCACAAATACTTCATATTGCCTTGTCACTGAGCAGATTTTGCAGGAAGTCACATCTGCTGTCCAAACTGTCATATTTTATCTTTGAATTAAAAGGAGAATCCTTAATACTGTCCCACTCCACCTCAAAAAAAAGGCAAAGCCATGAATAACTTTCATTTAAACAGCACCTATTCTTTAAGCAATAGCTTCCTAGATACCAGATAGGAAATTTTGTTAGAAAAGCTCAGTAGGCCTGGCAGCATCTGTAGAGAGAAATCGGAGTAACGTTTCCGATCGAATGACCCTAAAACTTGTCACTTGACCTGCTGAGCTTTTCCAGTGATTATTGTTTTTGTTTCTGATTTACAGCATCCGCAATCCTTTTGGTTTTTATTTAGGAAGTATTGTTTCTTCTTTTGTCACATGTCATTATTTAACTTTCTATTTTGGCTTAACCTTTGACTGTCTACTGCATGTGACAAATCGTAGAGCTCTGCTTGCGTGAATTTTAATTTTCCCACATTAGCATTGTTGAGAAAAATATTTTAGTCAAAATGTTTTAATCTTGCACTCATTAGGACAATTCACAAGAATAGCAATGCAAGATGACACCAACATTAATACTGAGAGACACTGGCAAGTGAACTCTGATCGGTAGAGACATTATGCTGTGGAGAATGCATTATTTAAGAGGATTATTAAATTGCCTTTCCAGCTTGTATAGTTTCAAGTTCAATTAAATTTAAGCTAACTCGACCTGAGTTCAATTCAGGATCACACTTTTCCACCCAAAGGTTTAAGTGTTGATCTAATACTTTCATGTCTTCTGCCTTTTAGCCTTTATTTTCATCTCTACTCCTAAGTCCTCTATCAAAGCCTTCAAGTTAATCTCTTTCTGTTAAAGGCTTTAACAGACAAGTCATTTTTTTTTGCCTGGAATGCGTGAGCATTGAACATAGGCAGGCTGACAGGCCACTGAATACAAATAAAATAATTATCAAATCTTGTTCAGTGAAACTTTAGAAAATTCCACAGCTTCTTAAGATGTACCCTGAATAAGTCTTCAATTTGATGTGATCCCTGTAAGAGGCGAATAACATTTTAAAAAGAGATATGTGTTTCTCAGCGACCAATGCAAAAGAAACACATGACAAAATTCATGTTTTAAGATTGTACTGGACCAAAAAAAACTAAAATTAACTTTGATTAAACTTTTCTTAACAGGCAACTAATGCAGAAAACTATGGGAAAAGGCATTCTCTGATAACTTCTGAAGACAACGACAAGCCCCACACTAAATTTATATATTATTTGCATTCTCAGCAGAAATTTAGTTTCTTTTTCAAGGCCTGAGATGTCCTGTCTTAACAGGACCTCTTGTCCCTTCACCACCAGGGTGAAGCTTCCAGTGTTCTTTCCATCAAAGACCCATTCATGGAATCTTCGAAACATACTTAAATGGAAGCAAGTAACATCCTCTCAGCTTCTTGGTCTTTTACTTTCCAGGGTCATCAGGCAGAACTGTCAAAGGTCCTCATCATAGAAACATGGAAGACAGGAGGAGCCACTTGGCCCTTCAAGCCTGCTCTGCCATTCATCACGATCATGGCTGATTGTCAGATGCTGCCTGAGCTGCTGTGCTTTTCCAGCACCACTCTAATCTTGACTTTGATCTCCAGCATCTGCAGTCCACACTTTCGCCCCATCCAACTCAATAGCCTAATCCTGCTTTCTCCCCATAACCTTTGATCCTATTCACCCAAGTGCTGTATCTGGCCACCTCTTGAATACATTCAATGTTTTGGCATCAGCTACTTTCTGTGACAATGAATTCCACCGGCTCACCACTCTTTGGGTGAAGAAATATCTCCTCATCTCCATCCTAAATGATCCAGCCCGAATCCTCAGACTGTGATCCCTGGTTATGGACACACCCAGCATTGGGAATATCCTCCCTTCATCTACTCAGTCGAGTCCTGTTGAATTTTGTAAGTATCTATGAGATTATCTGAACTCCAGCAAAAATAATCCTAACCTAGTCAATCTCTACTCACATGTTAGTCCTACCATCCCCAGAATTAGCCTGGTAAACCTTCGCTGCACTCCCTCGCATGCAAGTGCATCCTTTCTCAGAGAAAGAGACCAAATCTGCATACAATATTCTAGGTGTGGCCTCACTAAGGCCCTGTATAACTGCAACAATATGTCTCTGCTCCGGTACTCGAAACCTCTCACAATCCTCTAGTGGGTTTGGCAAATGAGCATTTGGCTGCCTCCATGGAAATGGTGGAGACTCAGGTTGTCAGGAAACTTTCTTAGAGCCAAGATTCTGGTGCTGGAAAAGCACAGCAAGTCAGGGAGCATCCGAGGAGCAGGAAAATCGATGTTTCAGGCAAAAGCCCTTCCTGCTCCTCGGATGCTACCTGACCTGCTGTCCCTCTGCAGTACCACCACATTCTGTAATATTCACTTTCACCTCAAAAATGCAATATGTGAATGTACCTACTAGAAAAGGAGCAAATTTTGACCATGGTATAGGTAGACCCACACTACCTCTAGGGAGTGAGTTCTGGGATTTTGACCCAATGACAGTAAAGGAACAGTGATGTATTTTCAAATCAAAATGGTGAGTCATTTGGAGGAGAACATGTACTTGGTGGTGGTCTCCTGTATTTGCCACCCTTATCCCTCTAGATGGTTGTGCTTTTGAGTTTGGAAAGTGTGTCTTAGGAGCCTGTACTAAGCCGAACTGCTATATAAGAGAAGCTGTTATTGCACATATTATTTTCCTTTTATAATGAATGTGTTGATTTGTTAAGAATACAGTTCCAGCATCCCTGTTTTGCAAATGATTGTTAAGTCTTTCAAAATTCAAAAAAAAATCACTGAAAGACAAAAAACTAAGAAGGGACTACTGGAAACAAAAAAATAGGCAGTTTGGATTTATTAGTTAACAAAATATATGAACTCAATTATTAAAACCATACTTTCACATTTATATAATCAGTCACATTTTTCCCAAATGCTCCAAGTTTTAGGTTTTTCTCAGTGCAACATTCTACTTTTTGCATTCAGTTGCTTCCTAGCACAAGTCATTTTCTACTGAAAATAAACAGCTTGTCTCATATTTACCTCTTACTGAAATGAAGTCTGGTGATAAAATTCAATTTTAAGAACATTCATTATATTGTCAGGCAGTTAATAAGTTTGGCTGAAGACTATTAATTCTTCAGTTGGCACAGGTACAGTCTTGCAGCAGACTGATGTATTGCTCAGAGACCTTAGGTTTTCATCAATAACTGAGTTGTCCTTTTGTGATAAGTCTACGTGAACTTCCTTTCTTTCTGTCTGGTCTCAAGATGTGAGAAAGAACTCTATGGGGAATATGTGCATGCTGTGTAAAAATCATCAAAAGACTCAGTTAAAGGATTCGAAAAGGGAAGAATGCACACATTTTATTATTTTTACTTTGGTATCAAGTTTTAGTTTTATTAATTGGTATGCGCGATATGGACAATGTTGGCAAGACATTTGCCGTAACAAAGTGCTAGTAGGTCTTTTACTTGATCTGCTGCAAAACTTGTAGCATTGAGAATGCATAATGATGCAAGACATGGAACTGAAGGACGCATTAAGCAGCAATGGATGCTGGTGTCAAAGATCAAAGTAGGGGATTTTAACTTTCCAAACATAGACTATTACTGCCATCATGTCAAGGGCTTGGATGGAGAGGAATTTAAGCTACTCCTTTTCTGAGCCACCAGGAGCAGGCGCTGCCCTCATACTGATGCAGGATCCCAGTTTTCCAGCCTTCATGTACATGCTTCATGTGATGAGCGAAGTTCATTCTGCCCTTCTCAAGTACTCAAGCAAACTGTCATTTTCTGGGATGAAGAAGGAAATGACAGGTATAATTCTGCCACCTCAATGCAACTTAGCAGAAGATCAGTCACTGGCTTTTGAATCAATATGAAAAGGCTCAACTTTCACCCATGGGGATTTCCTCTTCTCCTGCTGCTGAATGGCTATATCCTAGCTCTTGATTGTCTTGGAAAGATGCAGTGTTGCTCCTCTTGCTCTATGTTTATGCTGCTTGAATGCAAGATGCAAGCTTCTTGCAGCTTTTGTGGTTGAATTGGACACTCCACAACCATCTGATGAAGGAGCAGAGCTCCGAAAGCCAGTGCTTCCAAATAAACCTGTTGGACTATAATCTGGTGTTGTGTGATTTTTAACTTTGTGGATGAGGATTCTGTAGGGAAAATGAGCAAATTGACAACAGCTTCTTGGGAACAAAAATCATTCAAGGAACATTGTGGTGATAGCCAATAGTATGGTTAGAACAATAGATAATCTTCATTGTAGCCAAAAAGGTGAGTTCCAAACACTGTGTTGCTTACCCAATACCAAGTCTGAGTGGAAGAGCATCTTCAATTGGGAGGGGCAAGAACCTTTTGTCATGATCCATATGTCCCCACCAACATAATTAAAATGAGGGAAGAGGTTCTGCTGAAGGAGCATGAGCAGATAGGGGCTAAATTTAAAAAAAACACAGAATCACAAAGATGATAATCTCTGGATCACTGCCTGATCTATGAGCAAATTGGCACCGGGTGAATAAGATCAGAGGGTTGGAGAAATGGGTTTCAATTCACACGGCACTGGACAAAGACGAAGTTGTTCTGTTGGGATAGGGCACACTCTAATTGTGCTGGGACCTGTGTCTTGTCAAATTGAATAGCTAGGTTTTAGATAAGACTTGAAATTAAATAGTGGAGACGTAAATTCAAATGAGGGGATATTAAACAGGTAAGACAAGGCAATAATCCACTCTTACAATGTGGATAATGGTAACCAGAGAGTAAATATATGTGTAGTGAATATAGACAAAGGACTGATCAATGAGGATTATGTCAGCTGTCCTGGAATTAAGCTGAATGCATAGGAAAGGTTTAGAGTGATTTGGGACAAGTGCTGGCAAATGGGACGAGATTAATTTAGGAAATCTGGTTGGCATGGACGAGTTGGACCAAAGGGTCTGTTTCCATGCTGTACATCTCTATAACCCTATGAATCTAAGTGTGTGTCAGAAAATTTACCAACTATCAGAAGTGTTTTTGGGAAAACATGGAGATGATGGCATAATCACAACAGGATTACTTTTGTTTTACTTTATGGTAGAAGAGGGATGTATCATTGAAGTGATATTGCCAAGATTCTGCAGAACATTTGGCAGATTGTAGATATGGTAAATGCTGATTGCTGGTGATAGAGAGTATAAATATTAAGCTTCCAACAGGTTTGCCAATTGGCATGGATGTTGCGCAAGAAAACAGGCAATGCGGCTCATTGAATTCACTCCCACTTACCAAAGAACATCCGACTCAGCCTCACCCCTCCCCACCCTAACCCTGCATTCCGCATGGCTACTCCATCTAACTTGCAAATCTTTGAACAGTGAGAGGAAACTGGAGCACCCAGAGGAAACCCATGCAGACAGTCACCTGAAGGTAGAATCGAACCTGGGTCCATGGCACTGTGAGGCAGCAGGGCTAACCACTGAGGCACTGTGCTGCTAAGTTGAGCTTTGTGAATATTGTTATAGTGATAGATTTTGAGTATTAGTAAGTAAAATGTTACATTTGCCTGGATTGTTTCTATATTCAAGGTAACCAGAAGTGTGAAAGCCATTTTGTCACTCGGCTGGAGTCAACTGCCTCATGATATTGTGTCTGGGAGTTAGCTAACTTAGCCTAATGTACGTGTTAGGTAAAAGCCCAGACGAAAGTTGATTATCTACCATAAATGTTGCAATTATGAAGGCTCCACTTCCAACTTTTGTGCAACAGAAATTAATTGGGGGAAGCAAGTGGTGAAGGTGCTGGGAGGTGTTGGGGAATCAAAATTCCTCCACAAATAGGAAAGTTTGATTTGCTTGGGAATTTGAAATTTGGTATGCCCACATCAACTCAGTCAGAAACCAGATTTAGTCTATGGAGGTTAAAAAGGATTCTAAAAGTTTTGCTGAGTCTAATTGCAATCTCTTCAGCATCAGGTTGTGCCATTGAAACATTGCAAGGATTCAACTGATTCATTCTTCAACAGGGAAGCAGTTGAGGGTGCCTGAACCCATCCAGGAAAAATGCTAGATGATGTCAAAAAAATCTCTTCGATTTCATGCTGGCCTTGATTTGGGGACTGTTTGGAAACTGAAGAGTTGATTTTAACTGCTATCTCCAGCTCACAGCTCACCACCCAGTGCTTCTAGCCCAATGATCCTGCCTCGATAAATGACAGGGATTTTGTTATTTTTATTTATTTACATATGATGATATTGGGGGATTTTTCACTCATCTTGTTCATTTTCTAGCCAGGAATGTGGCATCTTAGAATCCTACAGTTCAGAAGAGGCCTTTTGGGCCACTGAGTCTGTGCCGCCCAAAATATGCTACCTACATCAGTCCCAGACTAGGCCCATAGCCTTGAATGTTGTGACACTTCCAGTGCTCATCTAAGTACTTTTTTAATGGTTGTGAGGTTTCCCACCTCAACTACTCTCCCAGGCAGTGCATATCAGGCCCCCGCCACTCACTGGGTGAAAAGGTTTTCCTCAAATCTCCTCTAAATCCCCTGCCACTCATTTTAAAATTATATTCCCTTGTTACTGACCCTTCAATAAAGGTTGTTGACATAAACCTGAGTTCTATCAGTTGGCTTCTACAAACCACCATCATCACAATGGGGGAAATGTAAATTTACAGCGTGATTGGCATTTCTAATAGGGTTTTAAAGGATTAGCTCAATTTGATACGAAGTTATAAGTACTGTTGATTTGTATAAAGGATTAATCACTTGAGAGGGTTTGCATGCATGAGTGTTTTTATACAGAAAAATTTGAAATGGTTACTTAGATCTTTGTTGTATTTCATTTCTGCCCTTACTGGATATTGATTGAATTGTTATGAATGGTAGAAGGACAAAGGCTGATGACTGGTTGTTATGGGTTGGTAAAAGTAGTCACCAGGTTGGTATAAGGAATATAAGGGGACAAAATGATGGGTTCTTATGCTGTCACTAAATTGACATAAGGACCATAAAGGGCTATGGAGGTGAGTGGAGCAGTATGGTTTGGCATGGACATTGTAAGGGACTATTGGGCATGGGTGGAGAGCATGTATTTGTTTAAAGAGTATGAAGGGCTATTTGGATGAGTGGAGCAGCATAGGGTATCGAGATGGGCCTTTCTCATAGGCAGCCTTGACCTTCAGCATTCCCTGCAGCTACTCAAGTTTGTCTTGGGTCAGTGGTTCTTTCTTATGGCCTCCCCCCACCCTTCACCACACATGGTCCCCAACCTCCCTACATTGTGGAATGAAAATCCTGCCATTCAGGGGACTTTCTCCTAATGTGGGTGAAGCTGGAAAATCTCTCAACTCCAGGCAACAATGTTGGCAGAATTGGACCTGGTAAGTTATTGTCTCTCAGTTTGAATATATAGCTAGTATACCTTTTTAAGAAACATGCTCAGATAATGCCATATCATAACGTGTAACCTGAAGGTTCAAAGGTCTCCAGCTCCATCTTAACTAGAGTCATTCGAAGCATGACACACTGATGGGAGCAAGTTGTTGTTTGTAGCTAACTAGCTTTGCCCAGACACTGAGGTACATCTGACTGTAACATAATGTATGTCAGAAGCTATATTAAACATCTATTAAAGCTTTTAATATTATGTTACCCAGGTCTAGTTGTTATGTTAAGGAAGCTAATGTAAATATTGTCTCATCAAGTACATATAATCTACTGGAGGCAAAAGCAACATCACCATGGCAGACAATGCTTGAGAAGGAACTATTTGCAGGACTGTGGAAAAAGACAAGGTCAAATCAAGAGTTCTTTAAAAAAGCCACTAGAAATGCCATGGGCTGATAGGCCTTTTTTTCTTTGATTCTATGTCCTGTTCTGTCCTTCAAAAGAAGAGGGTAACAGAAGTGTTTATTGTAAAGGCAATTAGATGTTTCCATTGTTTGTATACATAGTAGATGTGTTCAGAGGTAGAGGAAGCAAACAGTAAGCTGATATGAGGATTCGGAAAAAAAATGACCATGAAACCAAATACGATGTAAAGTGAAAGAAGTACAGAGTGTTTGTACAGCGAAGAATATTAGAAAGAAAATCGTACTGCTTTGTGTTGTGAAGAGAGGAATGGAAGGTGTGAATTAATGTGGAATGAATGATTTGCATTTTACCTAGAGGACGTATGATAACTTATATGAAGGAGGGGAAACAGTTGAGGTTAGTGACGAAGTAAGTCAGAGATGTGTTATCAGGTCATAAAAAGGAATACTCCCCTTTTATCTCTTGTCAAATCATTGAGCCATTTGCTACAAGCCAAGCTTGTTCATTCAACTTATTTTAGCTTCACAAGGAATAATTCTATGCATCTATACTATTGGTAGTTTACTGTACTCATCATCACCAAATTAAAAAAAAATTGAACAAGCTGTTCCAGATTTTCAGACCATCACTGTATACTTGGAAAAAGGTGAGCAGCATTTGCCTGGATTTCCAATATGGTGAAATTGGGCTCCAGGCTGGAATCAATAACTTACACAATTACTTTTTATAGTTTTTATCCTGCTGTAACTTGCATCACTTAAAGTACAGTGTGAGCAATTGCAAAGAAAGATTAGATCAGGAATAGCAAGAGTGCTCACTTTTACAAAGCCAACAACAAATTACAGAAACACATGCTTTCTGAGATCAGCATAACAGACGAGATACAAAACAACCATTCTGAATTACAAAGTCTTTCTTCAAATGACAGGAGCAAGAAGAATGAGAAAATGTTATTTGAGTCTCTGAACCTAATTTTCACACATGAGAGGACCCTACAAAGGTATTTTCAGTGCTTTTCCTTGTAGTTATAGGCTCATAGATTGACAGCATCAACTAAGCAAAACAGGGGCAGCGGTGCATAAAATACATTAGAGATATGATAAAAGGCAATATTCACTCAGGTTAGACATCTATCAATGCAGTACTATAAGGCTACATTCTGAATATATGTTGAGAAATCTGGCAAAATAAATAGTTTTGGTTACAAGTATGAATCATGCTGTAATTACTAAAAATGATAACCTGGTGCAAAGTGAAAATTATGTTAAACCGCTTTACCTACAGGAAAGAGTTTACAGTCACAAAACTTAAATGACATATTTTCTTACTTTGGTCCACAACAAAGTAATTTCTTCATAACATATCAAGCTGTTAATATCTGTGATTAGAAAGAAGTACCAATAGTACATAAAACACATTGTGTCTTCTGGTGCAAAGTCACACACACAAAAAGGTCCAAGGCTTCATTTCAGAATTGTGCTGAGTGAACTTCAGTTGGAGTGGAGGTCAAAATGCAATAGTTGGTTCACAGGGCGTAATTTTCTGACCAGCACAGCAGAATAAAAATGTGATTGTCTCTCTCTCTTGAAAGTAGCTCTTTCCTCTAGGTGGATACACTAGGACCCAAGGACACAGCCTCAGAGTTAAGAGATGACCTTCAGCACTGAGATGGGGAATTTCTTCAGCCAGAGAATGGTGAGTGTATGGAACTCATTTCCATGGAAGTCTGCGGAGGCCAAGTCATTGAGTGGCTTTAAGAAAGATGTGTAGGCTCTTAATTAGTTGTGAAATCAAAGATTACAGGGAGGACGTAAGAGAATGAGGCTGAGAAACATATCATCCGTGGTCAAATGATGGAACAGATCTGATAGGCCAAATGGTCTAATTCTATTCCTAATTCTGATGCTTTCGGACCTACATAGGAAGTTACCACCTGATGAATGGGAGATCGTATTATGACCTTAACTTTCTTCTCTGCCTTCATGCAGTTAAATGAGACAAATCTCCATTAGCTGTGATCTCTATCTACCTTAATAATGCTGTACTGATAGAAGTTGTATGCCAGCCCACAGGGTTATTTGCACACAGAGGTGTATGTTCCATAGTCTCCACCAGGGAGCAGTACTAGTTTTGATGTGACAATTAAGGAAGACAAGCTTCAGAAGCCTGATGTAAAAAATGTATCTGTGAAGAAAACCACTGCAAAACCATGAGAATGAAGACTGAAATTCTGGGCCATGGAATCACAAGATTTTTTTTATGCCTGGAGCATTGGCTTGTTGACAGCACTATCCAGGAAATGAAGGAAGATTACTTTTTCTTGTTTTTACATAGATTAGATTACTTACAGTGTGGAAACAGGCCCTTCGGCCCAAAAAGTCCACACCAACCCTCCGAAGAGCAACCCACCCAGACCCATTCCCCTATATTTACCTCCTTCACCTAACACTACGGGCAATTTAGCATGGCCAATTCACCTAACCTCCACATTTTTTGGACTGTGGGAGGAAACCGGAGCACCCGGAGGAAATCCACGCAGACACGGGGAGGATGTGCAAACTCCACACGGACAGTTGCCTGAGGAGGGAATTGAACTCGGGTCTCTGGCGCTGTGAGGCAGCAGTGCTAACCACTGTGCCACCGTGCCACCCATCAATTAGGAATTAGGTAGAGTTCCTTCGAGGTCAGCATCTGTTACTTGTTCCTGATTGCCCTTAAATGAAAGGACTGCCATTTCAAAGGGCAGTTCAGACTCAACCATATTGCTGTGGATCTGGAGTCACATGTAGACCAAACTGGTCAGCATGGCAGATTTCCTTCCCCAAAGGACATTGCCATAAAAAAAATATTTTTTGCTCATTATTAAGGTTTACATGATCACAATTACTGAGATTACCTTTCCTTTCCAGATATAGCTTACAGTTATGTGATACCTTTCACCATCACTCCCAAAAAAATTACATCATTCCAGTCATAAAACATGGAAAAGCACAACATCCAGTCTGCAGAGAATTTCAAGAGTCATCTCGACTCAAAACATTAACTTGCTTTCTCTCCATGGGTGCCTCCTGACCTGCTGTCATCTCCAGCATTTTCAGTTTTCAGTTCATGGTTGCAAGCATATTATGTAGGTTTTGGATATTCATTTATGACTCATCAGCACTATTTATGAATCCTCAAACTGAAACAAAAACAGAAATTGCTGGAGAAATTCAGCAGGTCTGCCAGCACCTGTGGAAAGAAAGCAGAGTTAACCTTTTACTGCTGAACCTGCTTAGTGTCTTCACCAATTTCTGCTTTTGTTTCAGATCTACAATATCTGCAGTTTCATCCTCAGAAACTGAAATAGACTGTGGTTATGTGCAGCAAGACCTGCAATATCCAGGCTTGGGCTGATACATGGCAAGTAACGTTTGTGCTGCACAAGTGTCAGGCAATGACCATCACAAACAAGGGAGATTCTTACCATCTTCCAGTGACTTTCAGCAGCAATATTATTTCTGAATTACTTCTGAATTAGCAACATACTTGGGGGGTGGTTAACATTTACCAGAAATTGAACTGGACTAGTTGGGGTCATACCTGGCACAAAAGAAGAGGTTGTGGCCATTAGAGGTCAGTCATCTCAGCTCTAGGACATCTTTTCAGGAGTTCCTCAGGGTAATGTCCAATATCCAACCATCTTCAGCTTCTTTATCAATCTTCTTTCATCATCAGGTCAGAAGTGGGGATGCTCACTGAAGTCTGAGTATTTGGTACCATTTGCACTCTTCAGGACTGAAGCAGTCCATGTCCAAGTGGAACGAGACCTGGACAACATCCAGATTTTGGCTGACAACTAGCAGGTAGGGTTCATGTAACACAAATACTAGGCAATGACCATATCGCACAAGAGAAAATCTAAGCATTGCTCCTTGATATTCACTGACATACCATCACTGAATCCCCGAATATCATTACACAGGGATTTACCATTGACCAGAAACTGAACAGAACTGGACTAGCCTTATAAATGTTATGGCTGCAAGTGAAGGGCACAGGCTAGGAATCTCAGAGAATATCTTACCTCCTGACTTCCCAAAATCTGCCTATAGTTTATAAGTCAGGGATATGATGGTATACTCCCCACATGCCTGGAAGGGTGTAGCTCCAACAACATTCAAGAAGCTTGATGCTATCAGGACAAAGCAACCTGCTTGGCTGGCATCATAATCATCAACATTCACTTCCTTCACCACTGGAACTCTGTGGCAGAAATGTGTACCATCTACAAGATGCACTGCAGCAAGGCACCAAAATTTCTTCGATAACACCTTCCACATCCACTGATGCTACCATCTACAAGAAAAAGGATACCATCTGCAAGTTCCTATCCAAGCCACACACTATTCTGACTTGCAAATACATCACTTTTCCTTCAGTTTCAATGGGTCAAAATTCTAGAATTCACTCCCCAACAGCATTGTGGTCTTCCTAAACAAATAAACTACAGGAATTCAGACCACGATCTTCTGAAGGACAATTCAAGGTGGGAAATAAATACTGGCCAAGCCAGCGCTGCCCGCATCTCATGAATAAATAAAACCAAGAGAAAATGCACAATAACAGCATAGAGCATAGATGTGTCAATGTTGAGAAATTTTACTTATGTGGACTTGAAAGAATTTTATCGTAAATTTCTGCAAGGATACTCCAAATTGCTGTTGTACTTTTGATGGAAGAGACACAGAAATCCTACAAAAATAATGTATGTGGCATTTATACCCTTCATGATAGGATTTCCATAGATGCTACATAGTGTGAAGTTACAGGGATCTAGTCAGAAATTCCTCATTAAAATTCACCATCGTGACTGTTTCCACTAATCAGAGAATGCTTCCAAAATAATTCATGAGGGTTTGAAAAATAATGAAAGGTTTTAGCAGTGATTTGCTCAGGTTGGAAAATATATGACAACTGGTCATTAATTCAACACTTTCTCTTTTGAGAGCATGGAGAATGGTGGAAAAGAAATGGCCCCCAAGTATTCCAATCAGAGTCGAGAATACAATTTCTGCCCCTGATCATTATTGAATCTACCATGTAGCTTTAGGTGTTTCTGCACTGGAGACTTCTGAATGAGGGCCTTTTGTTACAAGCCTGTCCAGGAGTCTGAGAAACCAGTAGTGAAGTAAATCAATGTGAAAGCAACACTTCAGTTTATGTAGCCATAAGTGTACCAGGTTCTGTAATTTAAATGCCGGTAGCACAGCCAGACACAGATGCTTTGAAAGAGCATTTGCATTTGGATAAGGATTTACGAGGCATGGTCAGTAAGTTTGTGAATGACTCTAAAATTGATGGTACAGTGGATAACAAAGAAGGTTATCTAAGATTACAAAGGGATCTTGATCAATTGGGCCAATGGGTTAAGGAGTGGTAGATGGAGTTTAATTTCGATAAATGTGAGGTGTTGCATTTTGGTAAAACAAATAAGTGCAGGACTTATGCAATTAATGGTAGGGCCCTGCGTAGTGCTGTCGAACAGAGAGATCTAGGGGTTCAGATACATAGTTTCTTGAAAGTTGCATTACAGGTAGATACAGTGGTTAAGAAGGTGTTTAGCCTGCTTTCCTTCATTGAGTATAGGAATTAGGATGTCATGAACAGGTGAGGCCACTTTTGGAGTGTTGTGTACACTCCTGGTCATCCTGCTATAGGAAGGATATTTTTTAAATTGGAGAGGATTCAGAAAAATATACGAGGATGTTGCCAGGACTGGTGGGTTTGAGTTATAAGGAGAGGCTGGATCATTTGGGACTGCTTTCATGGAGCACTGGGAGGTTGAAGGGTGACTTTAAAGTCCTCTAAAAAATATGATGGTCATAGATAAGGTGAATAGGAAAGGTCTTTTCTCTAGAGTGGGTGAGTTCAAAACAAGAGGGTATATTTTTAAGGTGAGAGGAGAAAGATTTAAAAGGGATCTGAGGTGCAACTTTTTTAAACAGATTGGTTAGTGTGTGGAATGAACTGCCAGAGGAAGAGGTAAATGCAAGTACAGTTACAACGTTTAAAAGACACTTGGACAGATACATGAAAAGGAAAGGTTTGAAGGGATATGGGCAAAAGACAGGCAAATGGGACCAGATTAGTTTGGGAAACTTGGTCGGCATGGACTAGTTGGACCAAAGGGTCAGTTTCTGTGCTATGACTTTATGAGTAAGTGTCAGTTTAGGTGGCAGTTGGTTAAGAAGTTAGGGTGCTAGGCAAGAAGGGTGCCACTGTGCCAGGTACACCGGGTGACAAATTAGTAAGGTGCCATATGTCAGGTATGCCATGTATATAGACAGAGGTGTTCAGGCTAGCAGGTGGGCATATCTGGTGTGGAGACAGAGTGCTGTTGGGTCTAGAGGCGGGGGGGGGAATCAATCTGCCAGAGGAGCAAGTGCCTGGATGGGCAGAGTTGGGTGCAGGGTGGAAGGGATGGTTCAATTTGTCTGAGGGGGAGGTATTGGGTATGGCGATGGGTCACGCCGGTGCTGATAGAGAGGATATGTGGGGATATCAGGTGCAGGAGGGTTGCATAGGTGGGCAGGTAGAATCCCGTTGTGTCCATGCCAGGCTGATTGACAGGAGTCTGGGGTGTAAGGAATTGGCCAAGCTATAGTAGGGGGATTCAGTAGTGAGCTGTTGGAGTTGACTTAATATCTATCCAGAACTGGAATAGGTTTTTAATCATCTTTGTTTTACTAATTAGCTTAATTGAACCAGAAGCTTCTGAATTCTACGACTTCAATGGGTTATTTTCAAAGATGCCAGATACAGGGGAATCACCATAGAAAAATCCAATTTCCCCACACAAAGCTCCAGGAGTGCCTGGGATTACGCTTAATAAGCAACTCCAGTCTGTGCTGCTTCAGCAACTATCTAGGCACTGGAATATCTGGACCAATACATTCAAAATGAAGGTTGTTATGTTCAAATATAAAATGCTTTTGGTTGAGGCAGAGAAATGGGATATGAGTATTTCAATGAAGGAAGACATAGGATTTTGGAGTGAAAGACCAATATAGAGGTTAACTTTGAGCTTCTCCAAATAAGCTCATGCAAACAAAATAAGTCAATAGCATCTCTCTGTACTGTCATGTCCAGTAGTTTTAGTTGAGATTGCACTGGAGCAGTATCTGAACCACTTAATATTACCTGTACTTGTTGTTGGAAGGCAGAAGTACACTTACCTGATTTTCTTTTGAGGAAGTCTTTCTATGTTGCTAAAATGATAAGGAAGGTTACGAAAGACAGGGCATAGACAGGTTAGATGGGAAGAGATAGATTTAAGGTAAAAGGTATGATCTTTAGAGAGATGTCAGCGTGAAAAAACATTGAGAGGGTGGGGGAAATCTGGAACTCACTGCCTGTAAGAGTGGTAGAGAAATAAACCCTTACAAAATTTGAGAAACATTTAAATGTATACTTGTAATGCCAAAGTATGAGCCAAGTGCTGGAAAATGGGATCAGAATAGTTAGGTGGTCGTTTTTGTCTGGCACAGGCTCTTTAGGCTGAAGGGCCTTTTTTTGAGTTATAGATCTCTATGATTCTATAATTTAAAGGAGCTGGACCACATTTTGCTATCTGAACTCAGAAAGTCTACTTCAGGCACTTAACTTGTCAAATGGCAGTAGAGATCAGACTGCCATATGGAACATCGTTAAAAATCACACAACACCAGGTTATAGTCCAACAGGTTTAATTGGAAGCACACTAGCTTTCGGAGCGACGCTCCTTCATCAGGTGATCAGGTGATTGAACATCAGTGACATCCCCCCAAATTTTCAATAAACGGATGTGTCAAGAAATTGGCTGATGCATGGTTTACAGAAGTAATTATTGCTTTCACCATTGACAACCTTACAACCTGAGACCTATCCTGGTAATTGATCGAAATGGACATGACATTTATAATATAGAGTGACCTCAATTGAGACGAGAAAGGTAGTGGTGTGGAGGGGGATAGAGTAGATTCCTACCATGTGGAATATGTTACATTTAATTTTTCAGTATTTCATAATTTAAATGGTATTCAGTAGAAGAAAGGAGCTCAATAGTGAAAGAGCTCGATTGCTGCCTACATCCACCATAGCAGCAGGAAAGAATTGTTGTGTCTCTAAAAATGACCAAAAGGAACTTGCTCCACAGGTTCCAAGTCAAGTGGGTGTTTGATGCAGAGCTCTTTTTTACATAATACAGTCACCTCTAGACAAATTTCAACACAGCTGGTATTGCCAGTGAGCAATGGCACATACAAGTCTTTGATTGCTTCCTCCTCAGGCATCCTGCAGTGCTGCACAGAGAAAGTATATAAAGTGACCTATCAGGCTACACTTGTCACAAGGCGATCAGCAGGGAGTTTAAAGCATTTTTCCACTTCTCAATCATGTTTCAAATCTACCAGATTTGAAAAACCACTTTGATCACCCAAAAAAAAAGGCTGAAATGTAATTACTAAAAATGCAAAATATACTTTAAAAGTTAACAGATATGTTGTTCACCTACAATGAGATCAGATTCTTTGAAACATTTCATCCTCCATCTACTAATCCCACTCCTTTTTTGTAAAGTTCCCATGGCTGGATGATTATAAGCTGAGAGATTGTTGCTTGTTTTATAGGTAAATTAATCATAGACGTCTCTACAGCTTCAGTGCTTATTGAGTTGGGTAAATGCAAATACTACTCTCACTGCTTCCATTTGCAGATCTAAAATATAATGCTCAGGTCTGGCCAGTACAGGACAGAGCAACGTACCTAAATATGTTGATCTCTACAACCTAGAAAGGCACAGGCAGCAAATGCATGAAACATCACTGCTTGCAAGTTCTCCTCTGAATCATACATCATCCTGACTTGGAAAGAATCACTGTCACTTCAATGTTATTGGGCAAAATTTTGGAATTACCCTTCTAAGATGAGTAAGGTGGTTTATCACCTTCTTGAGGGTAATTAGGAATGGGTAATAAATGCTGGTCAACCAGCCTTGCCAACATCCTGGGTGAATATCTGGGTTAGAAACATTTCCAGCTGATGCAGTGCAGTCCCATCCAGGACTCCTTATAGGCCACAGTGGATTGGATCACTGCTGAGACTACTCTCCTCCAATTCGTAACATATTCTGTCATTTAAAGGTGAACATTACTTTGAAAACTCCTGAGAGAAGCTATTGCATGAGGCATCTTGAGGGGTAGGATTTCAGGTGGACTTGGGTGTAGGGTGCAAATGGGATAGAGTGCTGAGTGGATAAGAGAGAAGGATGACTGATGGATGGGAGGGTGGAGTGGTAGGTAAGTAGGTGAGAGTATATCTCGGCTAGTGAGTTCATGGGGGAGGTGTGGTTAGAGTGGAAGGCAGTAGGAGGAATAAGGAGTCATGTCAAGTTAGGTCATGGGGAGAGTTAGAAATAGGGAGAAATTGGGGTAATTGAGTTCATGGGGAGTTGAGTTGAGTTGAGGTCGTGACTGGTGTTGTCAGGAGGGGGCTGTTATGGGAAAGAACAAGGAGAGGGAGAGTGTGGGGTGTATGTTCAATCTGTATTTTGGAGTCAGTTCAGGGTGGTGGAGTGAGCTGTCAGAGAGCTTTTGAGAAAGTAATTGGGGCGTAGGAGTGGGGCTGCAATTTTATAGTTACCCAGAGTTAGAGCATGTTTTAATTCCTCTAAAACGTTCTGAGACAACTATGAAGCTCTGTCAGTCTAAACCCTTAAGTTTCCAACTCTGAGTCAGAGTTGGGTTCTCATCTGGATGATTCCAGATGCAAGTCTCAGCTTCCCAGGCAATTTCTCAGAGTCAGCAACACTGGGACTTCCACATGGTTGGGATTCCCAGGTTCTGTGGCAATAACTACCTTCCAATCGGGAAAACTGGGACCATTGTACCTATCTGGCTATCACCCTACCAGTGTTGAGATTAGAATAAGAGAAAGGACTGCCTAAAATATCCACACTGGGTTTCATTGAGGTCATTTTGGTCATAATCAGTGAAACGGTGGAATGACCTAATATTTGATCCATTTCTCTGAGGTTTCCAACAATCTCCCACTGAATCTATGGCTTGAGGTTGGGAGAGACCTGTTGGAAATTAACCCCTTAACACTTCTGATGGTAGTATTCCAGTTCTTTCTATTTCATTTACTGAGGTAACATGATATAATTTTGCTGCAGCAACTCATGCTATTATAATTCTAAATATGAAATAATAGTCTGTCTCTACTGAAAATTACATCTGAGATCAAGCCGTGAAAGAAGCAGTTTTGTTTCAGTTGCTAGGATTGTTCAGTGAACAGAGTGAGCATAGCTCTGTCAGCTTGTTGCATGGTTGTGCATAAGTTTAATTCCTCCTGTGGATTGTACTTACTTTAGTAGTATTAATTCCCAAAAAAGCAAGCTTGAATGATAATGAATATCTATTACAGTACAATAATAAAATCGAGCTTGTCACCAAATAAAATGCAGACAGAATCATCTATCACAGCATTTATTTATGCAACGATAGTCCCAGAGGAAAGATACTTCAAGACAATGAATGTTAAATGACGGGAAGATGTGTTTCTGCCTGTGATTCAGTATTGTGCATAGAGCAGTCAATCAGTGGTTATTGTGCATCCATATTATTTATATCTTAGAAAAGGTGGCTGTAGAATTGACAACTGCCATCAATAATAAAACAATAAGATTTTCCTCTGGGGTAGAAGAGATTTTGGAGTATTACCATCAGAACTAATACATTACTTTCCTCTGAAATTTGTCAGTAATCATACCAGTGGCATATTTGCCACCAATTTCCATTTTCCACTATGTGCTATGCACAGAGGAACCTCAATTTACCAATGTGATAATGCCACAATTGTCATGCTAATAAGAGGGCGTTATAGCAAGAAAGAAGATAATCCTTGAATATATTTGCACTGATCAAAGCATATTTTACGCTGAGATTATAAATATTTTTTAAGTGAGTTGTGGATGTCATGTATTTCCTCCCACAATGAACCATGAATGCTGTAATAATTACAAACAAATAAAATGGCAGAATGCCATTATTATCTCTGTGCAAATTTGGATACCCCTAAGCTTTCTTCTTCCCAAACTGCATGCAAACATTCTGGGTTCAAAGCATGGGGTGAGAAATTGTGCATTCCAGATTGGTTGATCAGGAAATATGAATTCCTTGGTCGACTGGTTTGGAAAGTTGCAGCATTATGATGTATTTCTTTATCTATCAGTGTTCTGAATAGTGAAAAAACACAGGATCACAAATAATCAAACCTTACCAAGTGGAGTGTTTCAATGTGAAGTGTTAGTGGTGTCAGTTATCATAGTCAAAATTAGATTAGGTATATGAATTTGGGTTTTGAAAAGGGCATCTAGGGATTCTCTACAATCATCACAGTGATATTCAACGTAGCAATAATGGTTTTGATAGCAAACTGACTGAGTCTGTACCTATGACAAAATGCTCATTGTTAAAAGAACACAAACTATTGAAAGAACTGAGGGAATAACTTGCAGATATTGAGTCTCTGACAGTGCTTCCACATAACAAACTCACAATGCTATTCTCCAAACCACAAAGCTGTCAAAGCAGCTGTCATTAATAGTTTCATTTATGTCTTGATTTCACATCTCAAGAGCTTACCTAATACATGATACTTTCTTGGCTATATGTGCTGAGGTTCTTTTAAGGATTAAACTACTGCTTTGATAGTACTTATTTTTCTTTTCTCTTTGTTCACTTATTGGGTAGATAGGTGGCATGGTCTCTTGTCTCCAATAATGATATCCCACAGCCAACTAATTCAATGTACATAAGAGTGTCCCATGATGATTCACCACATAATTCCTTTTCTCACAATATCACCAATATTGAACACCCCATGATTTAATATTCTAATGGCTTCAATACATTGCAAAATTACAGTGTCCATCTGACATTAATTCCAAGATGCTTTATTCTAAATATTTCCAAATACTTGATCTGTTTTCTATGAAATGTATAAATTTTTGTGCATGATAGCCTAGGAAACAGTCCACGTCAATGTAGTCCTCTCGCAAGTGCATGCTGTCCCATCCAAGCAGTGTATTTCCTGGGAAGGTCAGTCATCATGCATTAACATTCATTGAGGCAACTGAAGAAGAATAGAACTACAGATTGGAAAAAACAGTAGAGAGTGGGCTCCAAGATGTTCTGATGCTGAACTGCACTGGAACCAAGGTGGAAGACATACTGAGGACAAGAGATGTCGACTATAAAAGGATGGCGGAGGCCCCTCTAGGTAATGAGACCATAAGATTTGAGTAGAAGTAGGCCATTAAGTTCATCGAATCTGCTCTGCCATTCAATGAGATCGTAGTTAGAGACAAAAAAAAACTTCAGATGCTGGAATCCAAAGTAGACAAGCAGGAGGCTGGAAGAACACAATAGGCCAAGCAGCATCAGGAGGTGCAGAGGTCGACATTTTGGGTGTAAACCTTCTTCAGGTCCTGAACCCCTGAAGAAGCGTTACACCCGAAACGTCAACTTCTCCACCTCCTGATGCTGCCTGGCCTGCTGGGTTCGTCCAGCCTCCTGCTTGCCTAAATTTAATGAGATCACGGCTGATCTGATAATCCTCAAATCCACTTTCTTGTCTTTTCCCCATAACCTTTGATTTTGATAGTGATTAAAAATCTGTCCAACCTGCCTTTGCATACAATGATCCAACCTCAATAGATCTCTGTGGTAAACAATTCCACAGATTCACTATCCTCTGACAGGAGAAATCCCTCCTCATCTTTGTCTTAAATTTGTGACTCTGTGTTCTGAGATGATGCACTTTGGTCATAAGCTTTTCCAAACGAGGAATGAACCTCTCTGCATTTGCCCTGTCAGGTCTTGCCTTCATTGGTCATGACATTTGAGTATAGGTGTTAGAATGTCATGTTGCAGTTGTACAGGACATTGATGAGGCTACTTTTGGAGTATTGCTTACAATTCTGGTCACCCTTTTATAGGAAGGATGTTATGAAATTTGAGACGGTACAGAAAACATTAACAAGGATGTTACTGGAACTGGAGTGTTTGAGCAATAGGGAGAGGCTGAATAGGCTGGGCTTTTTTCCCTCAGTGTCAGAGACTGAGGAGTGACCTTATAGAGGTTTATGAAATCATGAGGGGCATGAATAGGGTGAATAGCCAAAGTATTTTTACTAGGGTAGAGGAGTCCAAAATTAGAGGGCATAGATTTAAGGTGAGAGGGGAAAGATTTTAAAAGGACCTGAGGGGTTACATTTTCATGCAGAGCATAGTCTGTGTATGGAATGAGGTGCCTGAGGAAGTGATGGGGACTGGTACAATTACAACATTTAAAAGGCATCTGGATGGCTACATGAATAAGAAAGATTTAGAGGGATATGGGCCAAATGCTGGCAAATGGGTCTTGGTCAGATTGTGATGAGTGGTCAACGTGGATGAGTTGAACCAAAGGGTCTGTTTCCATGCTGTATGATGCTAGGTTCTCTAAGGATCTGTTATTTTTCAATAAGGTTGCTTTTCATTCTTCTGTGTTCCAATGAGTACAGGCTCAGTTGACTCAACCTCTCCTGACTCCATACCTAAGTTCAAACAAATGAAACTTTTCTGGTGCTCCTCCAATGCAATGTATCTTTTCTCTGGTAAGAGCCCAAAACTGTGTGCACTATTCCAGTTCTGGTCCGATTAGTGCCTTGTAATGTTTAGCAAAGCGTTTTACTTTTACACTCCAGTACCTTTGTAACAAAGACCAACATTCCATTTGTCTTCCCAGTGAACTTAGATACTAACTTTTTGTGATCCATGGACGAGGACTCTCAAATCACTCTGCTCCACATTTTTTGCAGTCTTTCTTCATTTAACTAATAACTATTCTTCTTGTCAAAATGCATAACCCTACATTATATTCCACTTGTGAAGTTTTTGTCCATTCAGTTAAACTGTTCTTCTCCAGAATCTTTGTGTCACCCTCAACACTTGCCCTTCCATCTGTCTTTGCGTCATCCGCAAGCTTAGTTTTAATTCATTCACTTTCCCCATTCACATCATTAATGCATATTGCAAGTAATAGCCCCAATAATGATTCCTGTCACACTCCACTATTACAGGCTGTCATTCTGAAAATGCCCTTATCCCAATTCTCTAGCTTATATTAGTTGGCTAATCTTTTATCCATGCTATTATATTGTCTCCATTGGTACTTATTAAATAGCCTGATGTGTGGAATCTTATCAAATGCGTTCTGAAAATCCACTGCTTTCCTTTAATCTATCCTGCTTATTGCTTCCTCAAAGAATTCTAGTATATTTGTCAGATATGATTTCCTTTTCATAAAGTTTTTGTTGACTCTGCTTGATCTTATAAATATCTAAATGCTCTTTTATTACATCCTTAACAATAGACTCGAACATTTTCACAATAACAGATGTTAAGCTAACTCACCTCTTGTTTCCTTTTTCTTTGCCTCCTTTTTAAATAATCATATTACATTGACAATTTTCTAGTCCTCTGGGACTTTACCAGAATCTAACAAGTCCTGAAAGATTACCATCAGTGCATCACTCTACCTGTAGCTATTTCCAGTAATATCCGAGGATGCATCCTATCAGATCCAGGGCACTTACCAGTCTTTAACCTAATTAGTTTTCCTACCACTTTTTCTCTAGTAATAGTTATTATATGTATTTCAACTCTTCCTTTTTTCACTTGAATATTGAGAGTAATTTTGAAATGTTATTACTGTCATCAACTATGGAGACTGATGCAAAGGTTTTTTCATCTCCTCTGCTATTTCCTGGTTCCCCGTTATTACTTTGTCAGCATAATTCTCTAGGGGGCTATGGTCACTTTGGTTTCTCATTTCCGTTTGTATATTCAAAGATTCTCTTGTCTCTATTGATATAACTTGCAAGTTTATCCTCAAAGTCTATTTTCTCTTTTTTCTCAATCCACCTAGGCTGGGCACATGTTAGTCTTTATCAGGTACAGAGCACACAACATGTGCAAGTTCAAACTGAGGTCATACAATCCCAGATTATTGTAGAGTCATAGAGTTGTACAGCATGGAAACAGACTCTTTGGCCCATCTCGTCCATGCAAACCAGATATCCTAAATAAATCTCGTCCTGTTTGCCAGTACTTGGCTCATATCCCTCTCAACCCTTCCTATTCATATACCCATCTAAATGCCTTTTAAATGTTGTAATTGTACCAGCCTCCACCAATTCCTTTGGCAATTTGTTCCATCCATGCACTATCGTCTGCGTAAAAAGTTGCCACTTAGGTTGCTTTTAAATGTTTCCCCTCTTATCTTAAACCTGTACCCTCCAGTTTTGGACTCCCCTACCCTGGAAGAAATGGTGATTCACCTTATCAATGCCCCTGTTACTACAATATCTCACATTCCTGTCACTGTAACTATATTGTGCAAAGTGGCTTGACAGCAGTTCAGAAATCTATCCTCCTAGATGTTGCCAGTCATGCTGAGGCAGACCCAGGAGAATGGCAGTGCCTCTGTGAAGTACAAACCTGCTGTTGTCTCAGGATAGTAGCCTATATCTCACCAGCACTGCCACCTCAATATCAATGATACCCTTGCTGTTACCCAGCCATTCATATCAAGTTTGTGTAATATAAGGTGAGCTTTCTAGAGACCGAATTACTGAAGTTACTAAGTGCTAGGCCACCTCCAAACTCCTCAACTGAACGTCAACTCAAGAAATATATGCACATAACAGAAACACAATGTTAGACACAAAGCAGTAACTGCTATACAAATGCTACATACTTTCAGCCAACACGAGTAAATTTTGTGCTAAAATTGAATGGTCAAAAAAGTCATGTGCATTTCAACATATTGTCTAGCTATCACCATTGTTAACAGCTAACCCGAGAATGCAACTTTTAATAAAAAGGGTTTTGTGATTTACACATGAAAGAAGTGAAACTATCACTGTATTCTAACAGCTGAAAGGCTTAACAGACAATCAATTTTTCAATGTATAATTTCAGTTACATCACACTGCAAATTTTTGCTATAAATTCTGTGTTACGATCGAGCCCTCCACAATCACCTGATGAAGGAGCGTCGCTCCGAAAGCTAGTGTGCTTCCAATTAAACCTGTTGGACTATAACCTGGTGTTGTGTGATTTTTAGCATTTCCTTAAAGTATGCCCCAGTCTATTGAAGGATTGCAGAAACATTTTAATGAGTTAGTTGATTCATAAGATCACAAATAAAATTGTTTAAGGAATTCTATAAAAAATACCCTCAAAAAACTCTAAACACTCGCTATCTATATAATTTACAAGTATTTTGTAATGTTACCTGAAATCTTACAAATGTTTCTGAAGACTTATTCCTTACGTTACTTTTTAATAGCAATATCTCATGATCCAATTGCTATCAGCAAACTCTTTGATGTTGATGGAAATCAAGTTCAACAGTGTGTAAAAAGTGGCTGTTCCCAATCCAGCTGTTTTTGCTCTGGGAAAATCTAGTTAAAACTACCTTCCTTGTTTTATTTCTAACCATCGAGAAAATGATCTCTTTCACAGGTGTTCCTGCTGTTCACAGGTGCTGCTGTCCACTGTACATGTTGCTGTTTTCAAAGTTAGATTAATGCCAGACGTGCCTAATACAGGATCTTTCACAGTTTGACTTGAATGATTTTAGAAAGAACTATTAGAGTCATAGAGTCATAGAGATGTACAGCATGGAAACAGACCGTTCGGTCCAACCCGTCCATGCCGACCAGATATCCCAACTCAAACCAGTCCCACCTGCCAGCACCCAGCCCATATCCCTCCAAATCCTTCCTATTCATATACCCATCCAAATGCCTCTTAAATGTTGCAATTGTACCAGCCTCCACCACTTCCTCTGGCAGCTCATTCCATACACGTACCATCCTCTGTGTGAAAAAGTTGCCCCTTAGGTCTCTTTTATATCTTT
>NC_057710.1:130995332-131067966 GCF_004010195.1 Chiloscyllium plagiosum | reverse complement strand
TGAAAATGTGTTGCTGGAAAAGCGCAGCAGGTCAGGCAGCATCCAAGGAGCAGGAGGATCGACGTTTCGGGCATGAGCCCTTCTTCAGGAATCCTGAAGAAGGGCTCATGCCAGAAACGTCGATTCTCCTGCTCCTTGGATGCTGCCTGACCTGCTGCGCTTTTCCAGCAACACATTTTCAGCTCCCAACTCCAGTACTCAATACTCTGATCAATAAAGGAAAACATACCAAATGCCTTCTTCACTATCCTATCTACCTGCGACTTCACTTTCAAGGAGCTATGAACCTGCACTCCAAGGTCTCTTTGTTCAGCAACACTCCCTAGGACATTACCATTAAGTAAGAGTTGCTAAGATTTGCTTTCCCAAAATGCAGCATCTCGCATTTATCTGAATTAAACTCCTATTGTTGGGTTGCTGTGAATGTCTGGGTCTGATGGTGGTTACGTGATCTGTGCATGTGGTGCATTCTCTTCTTCCTGACTAGCCACCTGCAGCTGAGGAACTGCTTCTCCAGCAGGGTGAATCTGACTATGGTTACAATGGTATATCTAGTCATTTGCTTCCACCTTGTATATTTGAGGTGACAATTGCTCCATTCAGGCCCCAAGTTGCCTCTTGGGTTTCTTTTTGTAAGCATTAAAGGTTTGTACCTTGACTGGATCTCCAACATTTCACTTTAGCAATAGGTTTTGCCGTCTTGTCAAAATGGAATTTGTCTTTCCATCATTTCACTTTGATATCCTCGGTCACTCCAATTACCACTTCCAGCTTCAGTTTTTCTTTTCTGCTATTGAAATAATTGCTTGTGTGTGGCATGACTTTAGTCCTTATATTTGATTAAATTCCATGCTTTCAGTAAACACATTGAAGTTTGTCATCATACATCAGTGTGCATTTTGTTTGATTTCTCTATGATTCTTTGGGCAATTTTCCCTGCTTCTTCAAGCTTTCCATTTGCGTGGGGATGGTTTGGACATGATGTGAGATGTTGAATATCCTAATCATGTATGCAGTGACTACATTCTTTTCTTGTGAATAGACAGCCATTCTTGCTCATGAGTGAGTAATACAACTTAAGCATTTGAAAATCTCAGCTGGAGTTGTTGAAGTCAAGTTGTCCACTGCCCAGTAATCAGAATAATAGTCCACAGTCATGAGATAATTAGATCCTGTGAGTGTAGAGAGGTGTAGACTCAGCTTCATCCATGATCTAGGAGAAAGTGAGGACTGCAGATGCTGGAGATCAGAGTCGAAGAGTGTGGTGCTGAAAAAGCACAGCCAATGAAGAGTGTGGTGCTGGAAAAACACAACCTGAAGATTGTGGTGTTGGAAAAACATGGCCCAAAGAGTGTGGTGCTGAAAAAACATGGCCCGAAGAGTGTGGTGCTGGAAAAACACAGCCGATGAAGATTGTGGTGCTGGAAAAGTCCAGCCAAAGAGTGTGGTGCTGGGAAAGACCAGTCCAAAGAGTGTGGTGCTGGAAAAGCCCAGCCCAAAGAGTGTGGTGCTGGAAAAGCACAGGCAATGAAGAGCATTCCTGATGAAGGGCTTATGTTTGAAACGTCAACTCTCCTGCTCCTTGGATCCTGCCTGACTGGCTGCCGCACTCTTTGACTCTTAAGCCATGGTCTGTCTGGCATGTCATGTGTCATCAATGGCTCTTGCGTAACCTGGAACAGTGAATACTTTTGATCTTCTCTTCTGAGGAAGGATGTTTTTTGCGAAAGAAGGAGTGCAGCGAAGGTTCACTAGACTGATTCCTCAGATAGCTCATATGGGGAAAGATTGAATCAGTTAGGTTTATAGTCGCTGGAGTTCAGAACAATGTGGGGTTGGTGGGGAGGGGGGAGTTTCTCCTTAGGAACCTATAAAATTCTAACAGGACTAGACAGGGTAGATGTAAGAAGGATGTTCCTAATGGTGGAGGAGTCCAGAACCAGGGTTCACAGTCAAAGGATATGGGAAAACCATTGAGGACTGAGATGACAAGACATTTCTTCACCCAGAATGTGATGAGCATGTGAAATTCACAATCCCAGAAAGCAGTCAAGGCCAAAATTTTGTATTTTTTTATTATTATTCAGTCATGAGATGTGACCATCTGTGGCTAGGCCAGCAGCTGGCTTACATGTGGCCCCAATGGGTCTAGAGCCACATGTATGCCAGACCAGGTAAGTATAACCAATTGTCCTTCCTGAAAGGACATCAGGGAACCAGATGAGGTTTTTCTTCATGCAAATTGACAATGGTTTCATGGTTATCACTAAACCCTTAAGATTAGGCCCTTTATTGAATTCAAATTCTATCATGTGCCATAATTTTAAGAATAAGTTAGATGTAACATTTGAGACTAAAGATTCAAAGGATATGGGGGGCGGGGGGTGGGAAGCATGTGCACACTATTGAGTTGGGTAATCAGACATGATCATAATAAATGATGGAGCAGGCTCAAAGGAACAAATGGCCTATTCCTCCTATTTTCTATGTTTCCATGGAACATATTACTATCACTTCATTGGCTGAGGTGGTCCTTGATTTGTTGCTCATGTTTAGCAAGTTGAAGAGATCCCTTGCTTTCCTCAGGTTTGACTCAATTTCTTGGTAGTTGTCATGGATAGACTTTCAGATCCCTCCTCTCAACTCCTTTGGGACAATGAGTTATTTCCTTTGTACAATATGACATTGAGAGCTGTTAATTCATCTCTGTATGATCGATACTCACTTTCTCATAGCAACAGATCTGTCTCTGGTGCTCGTGTACCCTCATCTTATTTTTTCTGTAACTTTGAAGACTTTTATCATTAAATAG
Organism: Chiloscyllium plagiosum; assembly: GCF_004010195.1. Classification (NCBI taxonomy): domain Eukaryota; kingdom Metazoa; phylum Chordata; class Chondrichthyes; order Orectolobiformes; family Hemiscylliidae; genus Chiloscyllium; species Chiloscyllium plagiosum. Next base: position 131,065,154 of record NC_057710.1, on the reverse strand, counting down.
CTTGCTTGATTTAAGCGAGGCACTTTCTATTCTTTCCAGAGTATGATGAGCTGCCAATTCATGTTGAATTTGGAAGATTTGAACCTTTAGTTTAGCACATTCAATTTTATTCATAGGGAGTGCTGCTGTTGGCAGCATGAGTGCAATGGACATTTGCTTCCCTTGCTTGTATAGGTAAAAACAATGACTGCAGATGCTGGAAACCAGAGTTTAGATTAGAGTGGTGTTGGAAAAGCACAGCAGTTCAGGCAGCATCTGAGGAGCAATAAAATCGATGTTTCAGGCAAAAGTCCTTCAGTCCTGAACTGCCTGAACTGCTGTGCTTTTCCAGCACCACTCCAATCTAAACCCCACTTCCCTTGCTTATATGTCACATCCAGATTGTATCTCTGTAACTTGCGTAACATTCTTTGATAACTCTTTGGAGAAGATAGCAACAGCTTCAGTAAAATGTTTTGAAGTGGCTGGTGGTTGGGTTTGACAGTCATTTTAAATCCTCCAAGTAGGTAGTGATGAAAATGTTCACAAGCAAAAAGTATTGGACACATACTGTTTCTCATTCTGCTCCATTTGTGTTAATGTTCTAGATGCAAATGCAATTATTGTCCCTTGCTACATTAAAGTTTCAAACCAAGTCTTGTTGAAGTCATACTACATGGTCACTTCTTCTTTTATGTCATTGTATTTCAGCGCTGGCTTTGCCATCGCTTATTGCTTGGCCAGAGTGTTTTGTTTTTAATCTTTAGCCGAATACTGCTACCACTCTTGGCAATGAGCTACCTTAATGGTTTATACTCTCATGACAAATTGGGCAAGAATTTGCCTAATGGTTGGTGAATCTAACAAATCATTGCATTGCACTGCTTTTGCACCTAGTGGTATCAGCATTGCTGCATGTTTTCCACATATGAGCAAAGACCGTTTTCTTATCAGTATGTAGTCAATGCATTTGATTTCAGGCATTTTTAATTGCAATTACTTCAAGTTTACCTAGTGAACTTTGTCAAATAGTTGTAAATAATCAACAACGGCTTCTTCCAGGGTGCCTATCCACACACGAACAAGCAGATCAACCACTATAGCTTCCACTCCCAGAAGATCATGAACCGTCTCATGTTGTCTGCACTGCTATTCTTCTGAGCAGCAGAAATGCCAAATGGTACATGAAATTGTCTGTTTCTCCTGAGGGGCATTAAAATATGATTAGAAAACTGTTGCTTTGTTTGGCAATAGCCATCGTTCACATCTAGAGTGGTAACTATTATTGCCTTTGCAGGTTGAGGCAAAATTACTTCATGACTGGCACAGAAGCAATTCTGAGCTTCATTTAGATCCTTTTTAGTCTTGCATCCTCTCAGCTTTCCTTTTTGTTTCCCTGTTGCCATGCTGCTTATCCAATATGTAGGAGCTGTCACTTTCTTAACTATTGCCTCCTTTCTGGCTCTGCTAACCAGTTTTTCTGGGTTTTCAGAGAAACCTGAAATCGCCTCTCCAGATGCTGAATTGGTATTGCATTCTCATCTTCTTTGAAATGATTTTCTCCTGATAAGTACTTTAACCCTGTAAACACATCGTTGTGCTCCTCTCGGATCTCTTCCATGGTCAATGGCTTAGTGTGCTACAACATGTTGTAAATCTCATTTAGTGTGTTGAGGGCTTCGACTCTGAGTTTTAGATTTGCACTGGCTGAGACAAATATTACTTGCTTGCTGCCGATGATCTGGAACTCCAGATCCTAATTCATGTTGTTGCAATGCTCAGAGTAATCTGGCCTCTCAGCATGCATATGGTACTACCTTATAGCCTTTAACTTACTTTCAAGGGCTTCATTTTTGGGCTGTCTTGCTGAATGACTTTGCTCAATTCTATGAAGGTCATGATGTTACATGTTGTACCAGTGTCAATCTGACACTTTTTGTTGACCAGGTGGTTTGTTTCTGTGGTTCTCAAACAGTCACAAATTGGCTTGACTGAACTAACCTGTTGTATGGTATGGAGTGATTCAACAGAATTTTCAGCCAATATCTCTCCAGTGGCCATATGTACTTGTTTGTTGTGTTTTCTATTTGTCAAACTTCTGTACTTGTATGCAAAATGGTTAAGATTCTTGCGATGAGCACATTGTTTTCCCCATGCTGGGACGTGTCTTCTAATTCTTTAAATGATGTCTTCTGTAGTATTTGCATCCTGCCCTTTGTCTGAGATTTGTGCCTAAAGGAATGCAAGACCTGGTCTGCTCCTCCATGAATATGCTCTAGCTCCTGATGCACAATCTCAGCACTTGTGCACATTAATTGCTCTCTTGAGCATAAGTTTCCCTTTCTTCATCAGAATGCTTTCACTTCAAGATCTCTTACACCTAATATATTCCTGCCTTTAACTAGATCATCCTTTGATTGCATAAATTCACAGGTTTCCACCAGCTACTGTAACAACATGCCACTAATGTATAATATTCACTTGAGGCTCAAAACATGCCTCAAAGTCACTTAAAATATCTGTCATGTATCTTTTCTGCTCTTCAAAGAGTAGTAAGTGGAATATATTAGGGTGACAAGTGGCTCTGTGGTTAGCACTGCTGCATCAGAGTGGCAGGAAACCACATTCGAATCCACCCTCTGTGTGGAGTTTGTACACTCTCCCCGTGTCTGCGTGGGTTTCTGCCGGGTGCTCCAGTTTCTTCCCACAGTCCAAAAATGTGCAGATTAGGTTGATTTGGTTATGCTAAACTTACCCATAGTAATCAGGGATATGTAGGTTTGGTGTGTTAGCCATTGGAAATGCAGGATTACAGGGATACAGTAGGGGCTGGGTCTTGGTGGCATTTTTTCTGGAGGACATGTCGGACCGAATGGCCTGTTTCCACACTATGGAATCTACTCTATGTTTTACATATTTTGAATGTCGCTTTCTAACAGTGATAACAGTGTTGTGATTTGATTTGATTTATTATTGTCACACATACTGAGATACAGTGAAAAGTATTGTTTTAAGTATTAACCAGACAAATCATACCTTAGATAAGCATATCAGGGTAATAGAACAGAATGCAGAATATGATGTTACAGCTACAGAGAAGGTGCAGAAAAAGATCAACTTTAATAAAGGAGAGTTCCATTCATAAGTTTGATAACAGGGTGACTGTTATCTGATAACTTTTCTTGAATCTGTTGGTACATGTTTTTAAACTTGTGCATCTCCTGCCCAATGGAAGAGGGTATAACCGGGGTGGGAGGGGTCTTTGATTATGCTAGCTGCTCTCTTCAGGCAGTGGGAAGTATAGACAGCGTCAATGGATGGAAGGCTGGTTTTAGTAACTGTTAGTACAGAGGAACCTCGATTATCCGGCATTCAATTGTCCAAAATCAGATTATTCGGTAAGATCGCATGGTCCCGATGCTTGGCTAAACTATGTTTGCTGGCATTCCATTCTTCAGAATTCAATTAAACAAACAGAATACTCTCTGTCTACATCCTTCGGATAATTGAAGTTCTTCTATAAATGTTCTTGTTTAGAGTCATAGAGATGTACAGCATGGAAACAGACCCTTCGGTCCAACCCATCCATGCCAACCAGATTTGCTCAACAAATCCATCGATCTTTTATAACTTTTCAATTATATATAGAAGAAATTCCAATTTTGCTTCATATCCCCTGTCCTTTGAGCAGGAGCTGGTAGTGTAAATGCTATAGCCTTATTTCCTTAATCAATGGGGAGAGGTAATGACCTAGTGGTATTATCACTAGATTGTTGGTCCAGCAACCTAGATAATATTCTGAGTACGAATCCCACCATGGCAGATGGTGGAATTTGAATTCAATTTTTTTTTAATTAGATTCCCTGCAGTGTGGAGACAGGCCCTTCAGCCCAACCAGTCCACAATGACCCTCTGTAGAGTAACGGCCCATTTCCCTCTGACTAATGCACATAACACTATGGGCAATTTAGTATGGCCAATTCGCCTGACCGACACATCTTTAGATTGTGGGAGGAAACCAGAGCACCCGGAGGAAACCCACACAGACACGGGGAGAATGTGCAAACTCCACACACACAGTCGCCCGAGGCTGGAATCGAATCTGGGTCCCTGGTGCTGTGAGGCAGCAGTGCTAACCACCGAGCCACCTCATTCACCTTGCTGCCCATCACATTTTTTTAAAAACTCTGGAATTAAGAGACTGATGTTCACCGTAAATCAATTGTCAAGAAAGAAGCCCATCTGGTAATGTACTTTAGGGAGGGAAACTGCCATCCTAACCTGGTCTGGCCTACATGTGACGCCAGACCCACAGCAAAGTAGCAGACGTTTAACTGCCCAAAGCGCAATAAATGCTGCCAAGTCAGCAACACCACCATCCCATGAATGAATTTTTAATGAAAATTTTGAACAGTGGCTGGGTTTTTTGATTTTTGCTCCAGCTTGTTTGGTTACAATTTACAGCTCTCTGACACTCATCTCCGTATTACTTCTGATCCCATCTTTCAAATGTAGTGCACCATATTCCATTGAGTCTAAGATATGCGCTGACAGGACGTGTGCTGCATGGTTTGACTACAGCAAACTTGGAGGGACACTTGAACATAATTGTATTTCAATCCATATAGCTTCCACAGAATCCCAATGGACATCTCTGGTCATGTATCCAGTCAAATACAATCCAGAGAGTGGAAGGTTTGGATAAAAATGGTCCACCAGCTGCATAAAAGTACTCCAAAGCCATTGCTAGCTCACAGGAAATCTCTAGACAGGGCCTCCACTCATCTTAACCCTGCCACTCCCCACCTCTGAACCCCAGGACCAGACTGACAACTGGCTCCATAAAGTCTGCTCTTCCCAATAAACAAGTTCCAACAGAAATCCAGTTCAATGTTCATTCCCTCCCAAATCTTTATAATGAGGCATATGATTCAGGAAATCTGGGCAACGTGTAGAACTGGAAATCATTTCACTAGCATCTATTTTTCACTCCTGAAAGTCGAACTTCCACTGCAATGGCACAATGGTTATTTATTAACAAGTGCTACTGTGTGAGTATTTGGTGCAATATATAACATAATACTGGAAAATGAAGTGGAGGAACAATAAGTTTTAATCATAAATCTTAATTATCCACCCTGAGAGCTGCCCTCTTATGGAGATTGAAAGTTAGATTTCCAGAGTATTTGATAGTACTTACTCGATGGGCTGAATTGTCTCTTTTGTACTATATGATTCTATGATAATGTCTTGGTGGGTTTTGTTTTAAGGCATAATTGAAATAGATTGAAACCAGTTTGGAACAAAGGTAATCTTTGTAAAGCATTTCTCTCTTGTCCTAGACACCATATGTGCATTAAATTTAGGTTTGAACAAAGTAAACAAGGTGGATTACAATAACAAACATAATTTCCTTACCATTTTGCTGCTCAGAGTGTCTTTCCTATAGAGAAAAATGATCTGCAAAATCAAGGTATCCAATGGAGATGGAAAATAACATATCATTATTCACTGGAAGTTAAGACTCATTAAGGCAGTTTTGCTTATGATGAAGATTAGGTTTGTGGCACATTATCATTAAATTGCAAAACAACAGAAACAGTTTGGAGGTTTCAATGCAGCATTGGCAGAAGTGAGTGGTGTTGATCCCTAGATTCCATGCAGCAATAGGTTACAAAAAAATGTCACACAAAAAAACTGAAACATGGGTAGACTTGAGTCACATGCAGTTGGAATTCATTGCCATGGCAATAAATGAATAATGGTCACTTGAGTAAATTATCAGAGACAAGGTATGAAGAGTAATCAGGAAAGCTGATGAAGCGGTTGCCTTTGCATTCAAGTTAGCTTAAGATTAAAGGAAATAAGTTATGCTTCAGTTATAGCTTAGTCAGACGCCCCCTGTTGTGGGCACTGAAACCCATGATGGTCTCAGGGAGGGTGTATCTCTCAGAGCCAAAAAGGTGTTGAGTCACAACAGAGTTAGATTGTATTTTCTTGATGATAGTAGAAAGTCAAACAGATTGAAATCTCTCAAATGGTGAAAAAAACTGATACAGAAGATTTAGAACAAAAGAATATAATTTGAAAACAAATGGAGTGGGCAGTGAGTAGAGTGCATACCACTGTCATGCCATGTTTAACTCAACATTATTATCATAATACCTTTCCTTCTTGAGGGTTTCCCCTAGATCTTTGATACTCTGCAACTATTAAGCTTTAAAGGACATTTGTCTATTAAGAATCTCCATTTCACTGAGGAGACATTTGGTTAATCAGCATCCAACAACTTATTCTGAAACTCTGCCCACAGCTGCTAAGTAAATCCATAACATTTTAAACAAAACAACTCTCAACTCTCTAAAGAAAATTCAATTTGCTCAATCTTCTAATGTTTATGCAGTTTTAAAAAATCCAGGATCCAAAACCAGATCCATATCTTTGACAACATCTAATCAGTTCTTTTGTTTATCACAACATTTATTTATCAATCTTTTTTGGTGAAATCTACTCATTAGCTTTTAAAGTATATCGTTTACAGTAAAAGAAAATTACCTCGACCACCTACATTGAGTTAGACATTTAAAGAGTGAAATCAGGAGACATTTTCTTTTGACCCATAAAAGGAACAAACTCCTCTTAAGTGTAGGTGTGGAGTTGATATAAATCTTCAAGACTAAGAACAATAGATCTTTCTTTTTCCAGTATGAAAGAATTGTTGGCCAAAAATGGGTAAATAGAGTTGAGATACAAATCAGCCATGACTGAATGATGAAACAGACCCCAGGGACTGAATGGCCCACAACAGTTCCAATGTGTTGCAAAGTGCTGCTTTCAAAAAAAAAAATGCAGTAATATTGGCTTTAGCAACAGGAGACTCACAACTGCAGATGATTGCTTTTAGTGTCTTGCCCCGAGACGGCTAATTTTTCTGTGTCAGCACGGTGCAGCAGTTTATCAACTGCCTAGTACAGACATTCCCTCCTTTAATTCCTTCAGAGTCCTAGAATTATCTTGCTGAACACATTCATCTTATGCCTCTAATTGAATAGAAAACAGCACCTTCATGCTGTAATCATATTGAACAAATAATGAAGTATTAATTGATGGTAAATTGCTCAGACAGGTAGCTTGGACATGCATATGCAGAAAAAAGGTAAGAGCACATATCAGATCTATTTGCCTTCTCACAAACAAATCTTTAATTATAAACAGTGACTGATCTTGTATTAGGTTCATACTCTCTGAATTTATTTTGCCATAATTTGTTTTTTGGCCAGTATAAAATTGAGAAGTAACTTTGTCAGGTAACTTTATGTATGAAAGCCAATTTAGCATTAGCACTGTATGACTGTTTAGATAGGAAGAGGTGAAGTGCAAGCATTCCATATGCTTTTAGCTTGACATTGATTCATGCTTCTGAAAGATGTTCTTAGATGATACTATCATATTTCACTTATAATCTTTCCTATTATTTTTCTTTAAGCTTCAATCTAATAATAGCATGCTGAGGTTGGGATAATGTTCTCTAATTGTATCACTGGATGAGATTTTAATACATTTAGCTAGATTTAAAATATGAATGCATGTCTCAGATTGGATTTCTTTCCTTATTGTATTCTATCTTTATATTTAACAATGTACTGTAATTAGGTAGAAGATTCAAAAAGGTACCATACCAGGCTGACATCCTTTTTGAAGCTTATTCACTCAGAATACCAACAGAAAAATAAAGCATTATTTTTAATGAAAGCTGAAAGAAATTTTACCTTGGCCTATTGTTAATAATTTTCTTAATTTAATGAATTGCTAACTGTCTGAGAACTATCCATTGCCAGCAGACTGCAACAAGCATCCTTACTAGGAATTTTCCTACTTTTCCACATGGTCTTTTTGAAATTATTTTTCAATGATACACCTTGGAATGCTTCTCTATGTTGAAGCAATCCACCAGTGCTGCTTTGATTGCACCTCCCAAACCTGTGACCTCTACCATTTAAAAAGGCAAGGTCAGCAGATATATTAGAATATCACTACCTATTGCTTATTCTCCAAGCCACATACCATCCAGACATGGAACACCTTTCCTTCACTGTCATTCGGTCAATATCTTCGAACACTCTCCCCACTAAAATCGGAGGTATCCCTACACTACATTTCTGCAGCGTTTCAAGACGTCAGCTCATCACAATCTTCTCATGAGCTACTAGGAATAGACAATAAATGCTGGCCTACTCGGAGAAATCCATTCCTGTGAATGAAGGAAAAAAAGCATGAGGTTAATGTTTTTGTTTCAGAGTACCTCCTCCAAATGTTAGCATGTGTCTGTGCATCATTATTCTCAACTTTTGTGGGTGCAATTAAATGTTAATAGAATAGAAAATTGGGAATGTGGTAAAACTGACTATCCATTTACTGTCAATTCCAGTCTATTTTAAGAAATAAAACTTGAAGAAAATATGTTGACAAAGTACAATTGAAATAAGGAGCTAGTTCATTAACAACTCTGACACCTTAGAATTTCATGGGTCTTCTATGGTCTAGACCCTGATTTGAAAAGCATTTATATTGATCATAAGCTTACTGTACTGAAGTTTTTGAATAAGGATGTATTCCAATTTTGGTTTCGGAGATGGTACTTTTGAAAGCGTGCAATGCATTGGAATGCTTACTTTCAAAGTATTATTGACATTTTTTATTGTATTGAGACATACCAATTTACGTTTTTTATGGTACTTACTATGTACAACGAGATGTATTTTGCTTTACAATGAAGTGTTATAGGTAGTGGATATCTAGCAGAGAATTTATAAGGGAATAAAGCAAAGATTTAATTCTAAAGAAAGGAGTTACTGAGGGTGGGAGTAAGGTGATTGAAGGAAACAAAAAACACGGTGGCACAGTGGTTAGCACTGCTGCCTCGCAGTGTCAGAGACCCGGGTTCAATTCCCGCCTCAGGCGACTGACTGTGTAGAGTTTGCACATTCTCCCTGTGTCTGCGTGGGTTTGCTCCGGTTTCCTCCCACAGTCCAAAGATGTGCAGGTCAGGTGAATTGGCCAGGTTAAATTGCCTGTAGTGTTAGGTGAAGGGGTAAATGTAGGGGAATGGGTCTGGGTGGGTTGTGCTTCGGCGGGTCAGTGTGGACTTGTTTGGCCGAAGGGCCTGTTTCCACACTGTAAGTAATCTATGCAAATCTATATAGGTGTTAGAGGACATAAATAAAGTGCTAAAGAAGATCTTGAAATTAGAGAAGACCAAGGGATGGTAAAAATTTGAATGTGGAGGTAAATATCTTAAAGTTGATTTGTTACAATATACCAATTTTCCTGAGATTTATGTGTATGAAAATGCAGGCTTTAATGAGTTTGATGAAAAGGGGTGTACAACTCAGGATGACTTGTAATCGATAATTAGCAGTAGCAATGAGAGTATAGGGAAAGTCCAATCACAAATTGATGAGAGTGTGGATGTGTGTTTTGATGGTGGAGGGAAACTGATGTGTGATATTGCAGAGATGAAAGTTTAACAGATCACGTAAAAACAACTTGCAATCAAGCACTATAATGCAACTCTACACTCTTTATTGTGTGCTGTAAAAATGTGCATTCTGAATATATTTAAAAAGGCTCTGAGATATGTCACACCATATCAAAAGAAGCCAAAAAAAAGACTTTCAAAAAATAACACATGGCCTGATTTAGGATTATTGGAATTAGATCACTACTAATCTAAAATTTTTCTTTACTGTTAATAGTTATTGGGTGAAACTGCCACAGCACGTTTTATTTCTAACTTAAACAAAAGTTGGTTAACCTTTTAAAACTGAACACTTGTCTTTCATTAATTTTGAACAAATTTTAGTTTTACAAAGGACTTGAAATCACTGAAAATGAGGCACTGAATCCTGAGGGTTATTTTTGAGTTTCCCAGTTCTAGATTAAAGGCAGCAAAATGTAATGCTTCTGACCGAGTGAAATCGGTTTGTTTTTGTTCCTGCCTACAATGAGTTACTGTACACTGGATTGGAGGAAAGGTTCTGAAACAAAGTGAACCAAGAGGTCATGTGAACCAACAAACTGAAATACAAATTAGAATGCTTGCTCCAAAGTAATACATCCATTGATTTAATTCTTAATTTAAATAGCCAAGCATATTTAGACATTTAATTTTTGTATTCACTTTCTGCTGGAGTCCTACAGTATGGCATCAGTCTAGATTATTAAAATGCTTTCTGGATGAGGGAAAAGGTAGCAATTGATGTGAAAAGTCAAAAAAGGGCAATAATACGATGTAAAATTAGGAGAGGGTTAAAAGCACAACATTGTCCCCCTAAGTCTGGTTCACGGGATTTAATTATATTCAATATCTTTTACATATTAAAGAGCATGTTTACAAGGCAAGGACAATATAATTAGATTTTAAATAGTGACTCCAAATCACAGCCAAATTATGGTGTCAAATTGTGATAAAGCCACTCACCAAAATAAATTCCTTAAAGATTTCACTCGTGTAAAAACATAGTTCAAATTCAAGAAAAAAGTTAAACCAGGAAAGCTGACTTTGTTAATGTATTCTGGTCAATGTTTTACCATATAAAGGGAAAAAAAACAGAACAATGAGATATTGGAAGATCTCAGTTTAAAGGATTTTGCAGAGTTTAAAGATCAGGATATAATTAAATAACATGTGAAGATTGAATGTACATTCCCATTGAGAAAAATAGCAATGTTAGAATTTTATTCCCAATTATTTGTGAGAATAGTTTGTTCAATTTTTTTTATGCTGCCATGTTCCATTCTTGCATGAAATGTGTTCATTTTTCTAGTCAAGTCCTTCAAACTGATTACTAGAAAGTGATTGAATGTGGACATATGAAAGTGAAGCAAGGATATTTGGAATGCCATGGAAGCATTTTGTTACTCAAAGGGTTAAATGCTGTAAATGGCCTCAACAACAGTCTTATTAAGGCTCAGAATGAAACTGTCCACTTAACACAAAGACTGGAGAAGATGTTATTATATTGGATTGCTTCTAATGGCGAGGAATTGAGTTTTGCATACAAAGACTCTGATAGGTCCACTTTAGTAGCGTCTGGTAGCAGCCTGTCACTGTAAATGAAAGTCCTGCAGTGAAGAGAATTCAAACAGCTAGCAGCATGTAAAAGTTTTCATTGGCCTGGGGGCCATTAGTTAGATGCTGCTGAGATCCTGCCTGCATGGTTCTGCCAGCTGTTAGTACTGGATGCATGGTGACTGTTTGGAAAGGAGGAAATAAAATACCTGTATGGCTGAGGTGTCATGTGAAGTATAGCTGGAGGCACCTTTTATACTGAGAGCTCTGATAAGCAAGAGACCTCCTAATCGGAAGGTAGGAAGCCAGCATGGATGAACTGCATTGCCTTCTAGTAATGAACTCTGTCTTGAGAAAAGGGAAGTCAGTATGCTTCTAACCCTTTAGCTATTACATAAACTATTTCAAAATCACTGTTCACTCTGTAAGGTCTGTTGCATTTCTGTTGCTTTGTTAAATAAATTTGAATAAAGCCTTTTAAGTAGAATCTGAATGGCATGTGATTTCGTGAGAGTAAAATAATCATTAAGCTTAAGGAGAAGATAAAAAGGGCTATGTGTACAGTTGTAGGAAGCTGATATTTCACAAACATTGTGTGTTTCTTATACCTATTATCAAATAGTGTACATATGTCTCAACCTTTTTTATGCCATAGTGAATTTAGGTTATGAACAGAAAGTTATGTAAATAGTAAATAAATAAAGTTCCTACCATTTGAAGTATTCTTTTAAAGAAATCATTATAACACCTAAGCATTGTTCTGACCAATTAATTAAATTTGGACTCCAGAGATCTGTGCATATTTTATCATTCCATTATACAGACATTCATCAGAAAAAGAATACAACATATTTTGTTTTTAAATGTGAGACCCTTCATAGCTGATGAATTTTCAGAAAATATTTTAAATACTTTACAGTAATTATTTTTCTTATATAATTTTGTTCAACATTGACATAGGTGTGTCTTGTTGCTACTGTTGAAATGATTAACTTCATGATAAAAGCATGCACATGTTCCTTCAGGATTTCTTGGGTATTTATTACTGTTCAGAGTATGTATTTAGAATTAAGTTAGCAGATGACATGAAAAAAAAACTGGTGGTTTATGATGTACAGAAAATTAAATTAGAATCCAGTCGATATGTGATGTGAGTTCAGGTTAATACAAGAATCTATTGCTCAAATCAGATGCTCAGTGTGGTGTATAAGAATATGCTTCACATGATCCTAGCTGTCAGTCCTTTGAGAGACTCAAAAGCATGTGGATTAAAGGTAGGAGTTAACTGTAAATTGTTGGTAGGTGGATCTGAGGCAATAGGGTTTAGTAGCTGCATGGAGTATAGCTGTGAAAGCTGAGCAACTAAGATTTGTTCTGTTACAAAGGAAGTAGCTTGCATGCCTAAAAGCAATCTATTATGTTCAGTGATTATTTTTGTCCTGAGCCTTAATTTACGGTAGTTTAAATGAAATGCAGATAAGCAAGTGACTTTTAGGGCTGCCTACTTCATGATAGCTGTCTGGAACAAAGGGAATTCTCTGCGATCCCAATAAGCAGATGCTTAAATGAAGATGCAAGTGCTGAAAATTTCCTTGGGGGATGACAGGGTTTGTTATATGAACATTTGTAACAAAAGACAAGCTGATAATAATGTGTGCCGTATTTCTGCTTCAAGTGCTGTTAAAAGATTCAATACTACTCAGGGTGGTATAACTTTAACCAAAGTGTTTGAAATTCATGTAAGAAATTTTGATTCTGGATATGCAGAATTTGCACAGAAGCAACCCACCCATTCTTCAAAAAAAAAGTCTTTATTTCCTTTTACTGCAGCATGGCCTTCAATTGTTCAGCTTCCATTATAGTTCAGCCTCTATAACATATTTAATACAGAAAAAGGTGCAGTAGATAAAATATTCATGTTATGTAGTCTGCATTTTTAAAGAATGTTCTTTCTGGTTGGTACCACTGATGTGCTTTGTCTTGGCATCGCAGTAGCTATGCTGACATGCTGCATGATGTAAATTGCATTCATTCATTTCAATGTTCGGGATTTTGTGTGATCTTTTCCTTGTCACTGGGTTGCAAGCAAAGCCGTGACAGTGATGGAATTGGCCAGGACGGAGCTGCAGGTGTTTATCATTTCGTGTATCTGTTCAGAGAGCGACAGCTGCTGTTATAAGAGAGGACAAAATCAAAGTAAGTCAGCGGAAGCATGTTGAGATGAAGAGAAGCAAAAAAAAGACTAGCTTACCGTTCAGGATGCAGTTGTATACTTATGTCACTTTTCAGAAGCAGCTTAAAGGATTTATCTGGCTCATGTGTTATATTAGCTCTTAAAGGTTGTTGTATGCTTCATATATATTTGCTGCATGTCATTGCTGGTATTGTATAATTTTCCGATACTGTCGTCTTTGACAGGGAAGGACAATGCGTCTTTAACAGGAGGTGGCAGCAAAGAGCTAGTATAACTGAAGCTTGTTGGGTGTCTGGTTACATCCATTGGAGCTGAACACTTCATAAAGAATAACGTCTGGTAATTACAAAAGTTTTTTTTAATGTAGCGAATTACTCTAATGTTTCACCGGGTTATAACAAAATTCAAACTAAATTGCAAACGCGTATGTTCTAAAATAATCTGCGAGGCGTGAATGTTAGTAAGTATGGAGGAAGGGGGCACTGACTAATTACAAGTGATAGTGATCATGATTCACGCTCGGCAAAATTGAAAGACCTTACGAATTAAAATAATGAAGCCCCTGATGTTGAAAACAAAGAAGTGGGACTTACTCGCAGGGTGCACGGATAAATTAAATTTCCGACAGAAAATTCGAATGTGTTAAATAATATTCGCATGTAAATTGGGATGGCATTCCTGTTGTGTACTAACCACTTTTTTGAGAAAAATCAAAGCACTGACATTATTAGTCAATAATAAGTAATGGAATTGTCCTATTTGTGGAAGCAATATTCCACCGTTTAAATGGATCATTTGCTTATGCTGCTTAAAAAGACGGTTTTAATCCAACAGGTTAAAAACAGTACAACTACACGAAAGATTTCTGCAGTCTGTTTTGCTCAACTTATTATGGACGTTGCATCTGAGAAAATAAGCTCAGATTGTTTTCTTTGGAGCACAGGAGGCTGAGAGGAGCAACTGATTGAGGTGCATAAGCCTCTGGAGCAAATGGGAGCCTGGGTTTCCTGGTTTAGAGGTAGAGACACTACCACTATGCCAGCAGAACCCCTTAAGGTTATGAGGGACACGGACAGTGTGAATAGAAAGAGGTTGTTCAAACTGTCAATGACAATGGGGCAGACTTATAAAGTGAAAGGCAGGAGACTGAGGGGATTTGCAAATTTTTGTTTTCATTCGAAGGTTGGGGATGTCTGGAATATGCTGGTGGGAGGGTAGTTGAGGCAGGTAACCTCACAACTTTTTATAAAAATACTTCAATAAATGTTTCAAGTACGTAACATTTAATGCTATGGACCAAGTTCTGGAAAGCGGAGCTAGTGTAGATAGTTGCATGTTTTTGACATAATTGACTTGATGAACCAAAGGACTTCATCTGTACTGCATGATTCTATGAGCAGATGTTGTGACAATAAAATAGGAGGTGCAATCAAAAGAAATAAGTAAAATAAAACAAAGAACTGCAGATGCTGGAAATTTGAAAGAAAACCAGAAACTACTGGGAAAAAACCAGCAGGTCTGACAGCATCCATGGGGAGAGAGAGAGAGAGAGAGAGAGAGAGAGCGCAGAATTACTGCTTGGAGTCCCGTGACCCTTCTCTCACAAACTTATTGCCATCTTTAACTTCTGCTCATGGTACAAAATCAGGTGATGAGTTAAATCATTCCAGAAAATTAAAATCATTAGTAAGCTGGACGCAGGATGGAGTGTAGATTCAGCGATAGACCTGGATTTTACAGGCTAGGATCTGTAGGTTATTTTGCATCAGATATTTATTCCATTTTTAAGCAGATAGCTCTGGATGACAGAACCAAGCACTGTGGTGAATTCATGTACAGTACTGAGAAAGTGTTGGGTTACTTTAAATGTGCTTTCAATTTCAGCTTTTCATTTTTAGAAGGAAGTGTCAGGTCAATGGATGTGCAATTCACTGATGCTGAAGGGTTAGGCAAAAATCAACTTCTTTATTTGCAAAGTCAGTTTAATGTCATTTTATCAGTACAAAAAAGGAAAATCTAAAAGCTTAAATTGGAGGCATCAGATTCCTTGTCCTTCCCTGGCTGTTCACAGACTGTAGGAGGAATTCCTAACCCTCAGCAAAGGGAAGTCCTAGCTTGAAGAGCTTCCACCAATCCGAATTTGGTGAATAGGGCCATAAGAAATAGGATCAAGAGTAGGCCATCTGATCCCTGAGTAAAAAAGTGTGGTGCTGGAAATGCACAACCAGTCAGCAATTCCTGATGAAGAGCTTATGCTTGAAAGGTTGACTGTCCTGTTCCTCGGATGATGCCTGACTGGCTGTGCGTTTCCAGCACCATGCTCTTTGATTCTGATCTCCAGCATCAACAGTGCTCAATTTCTCCCATTTGATCCCTGAACCTGTTCTGCCATTCGATGGCTGAATTTCATGCTAAAGAAGTGAGGCTTTGAATCCAGATTTGGGTTGGTGCATGGGGGAGAATTTTGTAGGTCCATGGTGGGTAGGGTTTCTACCAGGAAGTGTATATAGCCTTGAAGTTTCCCTTTTGACTTGTCCTTTACCTACCCACCACCACCATGAGGCCAGACAGGGAAAGTTACTAGTCTGAGCTGTTGGTATTTAGCCTCTCCCATGGTTGGTTACATATTGGTGATTGCAAAATGAGGCCTTGAAATGGGAATTGATTGCCCACTTGAGAGTCTCAAATGATCCACTGACATCGCCACCTCTGCTGTCTATAATTATGATGGGGGCAGGAGCAAGTGGGTAGACAGCAGGCAATCCACCCTTGGAAATAACAAGTTCTTCACCATCATACCTGCTTGTCAGGGCCAGGGAGTGGAAAAGTCAGTCCCAAAGAATAATTTCCAGCTGAACTAACATCCAAAATTGAGTAATTTAAACCATAGCAGATTTCACCAGTCCGTTGTGAAAACTATTATAATGGTTATGCATTAAAAAAAGAACAGATTCTGCAAATGCACACTCCAGTCACTTATTCCTTAATTTGGATACCAGGATGTTCCATTTATTTATGTTAGCAATATCCGTGTAATCTGGGTGGAATCAGCTGAACCGGAAATTTAAAAAAAATTGCATGAGTTATGTTCACAATCACTTAGGTTCTTGCTTTGCACAGGCTGTTGCATTTGTTTGATAAAACAGAACTTAAATATTTTCTTTAAAAAGACTCCAATTCAAAGCTTCGCATCCTGCACTGATCAGGACTGGGATGCCATGAACTGAACTTGAAGATGGAACACCAGATTATACAGTATGATGGGTATAGAAATGCAACTGTATTTGTTAATTGTCAGTCTTAGCAATATGATTAACTCAGGGCAGGCAGATAGAATCTAATTGTTCATGGTTTGCCATGGGGAATACAGCAAAGATTAACAATCTAACTGCTTGTTCTGAGGTTAAACATCCAGTTGCATCTCCAAGCCAACTATGGTGTCACAATTTTCTTTTCTTCCCTTCAGATGTCTATAATTTTGTAAGATGCAATCTCAGTAGTGCATCTACTGGAGCAGGAGTTTGAATTAAGTCTGTTTGAGTTGAAGAGCTGGATTCTTAGATGTCATATGAAGGCTATACTAGTTCAGAATTCAGGATGGAGGCAGTTTTTTTTTATTTAATTAAGTTTGACTAGGGAGAGTTAACAACATTCTTTATCATTTTTAAGTCTTTAGTGCAGGAGTTAAAATGGCTCGTCCAATATTGGTCCTTCTTAATACAGAGTAAGCTCTCTGGGAAAGCGTGAGGTTTACAGTCTAGCCTAGGGAAAATGCTATTGATATGAAGTAAAAATCTCTAATTAAACACAATATTATAACTGTGCATATCCAAATTTTATTGCAGTCTGTCCACAAATCCATGAATCAACAAAATAGGGGAAAGACCGTATAGGATGCCACTAGACAGGAAAGATGTCAAATATCCATTATAACCCATGGTTATTTGCCCCATTTTTAGAGAAAAAAACTATCTGTAGAAGTAAACATTGTTAGAAGTCCAAATTGCCTCCAAATCAAATAAAATTTTTAATCTTCCAAAGAAAACATTACAGTCAAAGTCTTTGTATTCTTAATGACAAAACATCATTAAGGTGGATTACAAATCCTCTCCTTCCCCCATAATTAATGTTTATTACCCTTAGTTTTATTGAGTATCAGGGACACCAGATGTTTATATTTTTACACTTTCTCTTTCAGAGCTTTTTTCCCAATGATGACTCATTGTCTTCAAACTGAATTTTAACATTGACTGCCGCCACTTCGCTTTCCTTTATTAGTTATTACTTTAAACTTTCACAGTCTCCAGTTAATCATTCTATAGTTCAACCATGCCTTCCATCCATGTTGTGTAGCCTTTCTGATCAGCAGCTGAACAATTTTCTTGTGATAATGGATTCTGCTGTTTTTCACAAAGATACAAGTTCCTAAAACATGAAGGAGAGCTTCACTCCTAGTTCCATAAACTATGTATGTGATCTATCATAGCCCCAAGTAAAAGAAAAGTACTGTCAGTGTTGGAAATCTGAAACATCAGAAGAAAATGCTGGAGAAACTCAGCAGGTCTAGCAGCATCTGTGAAGAGAGAAATAGTGTTAAAGTTCTGAGTCTGGAATGACTCTTCTTCAGAACCCCAGAATCAGGGTTCTGAAATAGTCACATCAGACCCAAAATGTTAAGTCTATTTCTCTCTCCACAGATGCTGACAGAACCTGTTGAGTTTCTCCAGTATTCCTTATGCATGTATCAAAGCCTGTACTTCCCAGGCAAAGTGATTACCTAATATAGAATGCATTTGTTTGAAGTTTTTAGCATCTTGATTTATATGTGAATTGTTTAAACATATTGTAATATTTCCAATGATTTGATGCTGTCGTCATATGCATAATTTAATACGTTAAAAACTTGGGTCAGCTCATTAATAAAATTTGGCCTCTCTCTCTATTCCTCATCAGAATTTTTATATTTCTTTACCATTTTTAATTTACTTTTGCTGTCATCATCCAGTAATTGCTCATCCAATTTCAGACCTCTTCAACATCACAATTTGAGAAACTTAGAGTTCTCCTCAAGCTCATGTAATACATTCAATCTCTTAAACTGATAATTTTATCTGCCCTATTAGTACCACTATAGGAACGTAGAATACAGGAGCAACCGTAGGTCATTTGGCCCTTCGAGCCTGTTCTGTCATTCAGTAAGATCATGGCTGATTATCCAACTCAGTACTCTGTTCCCACTTTCTCCCCACTCCTTTGATCCCTTAAGCTCTAAGAACTATATATCTTCCTTTCAATTCTTCTGTATTTTGACCTCAGTGGTTTCCTGTGACAGAATTCCACAGGCTCACCGTTCTCTTGATGATAAATCTCTGTCCAACAAGGCCTACCCCTTATTCTTAGATTGTGATCCCTGGTTCTTGACTTCCCAGTTATCAAGAATAACCTTCCCACCTCTACTCTGTCTAACCCTTTCAGAATTTCATAGGTTTCTGTGAGATATATGCCTCATTCTTCTAAACTCCAATGAACATAGTCCTAATCAATCTAGTCTCTCCCTGTGTTCATCTCAGTCTCGAGTAAACCTTTGTGACACTCCTCCCAAAGCCAGACCATCCTTCCTTAGATAAGGAGACCAAAACTGCGCACACAGCTAGAGGTGTGGTCTCATAAAGGCCCTGTCGAGTTGAAGCTAGACGTCCCTGTTCCTGTACTTGAATCTTCCCACAATGAAGGTCAACATACCATTTGCCATCTTTACCTGCTGCACCAGCTTCCTTTAGTCCAGTGACTGGTGTAAAGGGGCACTTCCTCTGTCACTCGGGTCTCATTGCAGCCATCGTTTCCCAACATATCGCCATTCAGATAATAATCTGCCTTCCTGTGTTTACTACAAAAGTGGACAACCTCACATTCATGCACATGATATTGCATATGCCATGTATTTGCTCACTTTCTTAACTTGTCCAATTCACACTGAAGCATCTCTGTATTCTCCACACAGCTCACCCTACTACCCAGCTTCATGTTATCTGTGAAATTGAAGAAATTACTATTTAGTTCCATCATCAAAATCATCAATGTATGTTGTGAAGAGCTGGCGTCCAAGCACCTGTCCCTACAGTACCCCACTAGGCACATCACAAGATCCATTTATTCCATACTCTGAGGTGGTTTGATGACAGGATCCTGTGATTATCTTATACCTTCTAATTTTTTTGACAATTCCCACAGAAACTTGTATTTCTAATTTAGTTATCCCAAGTCTCACTTTCTATTCTTTTACAGGAAAATCCATCAATTGTCATGGCTGGCACATATAATTGACTTTTAATCTCATTATCCAAATCAACGTGAAACCTCACTGAG
Source organism: Chiloscyllium plagiosum (assembly GCF_004010195.1). Lineage (NCBI taxonomy): Eukaryota > Metazoa > Chordata > Chondrichthyes > Orectolobiformes > Hemiscylliidae > Chiloscyllium > Chiloscyllium plagiosum. Next base: position 131,045,544 of record NC_057710.1, on the reverse strand, counting down.
GATTAAATGGGCGGCACGGTGGCACAGTGGTTAGCACTGCTGCCTCACAGCGCCAGAGACCCGGGTTCAATTCCTGACTCAGGCGACTGACTGTGTGGAATTTGCACGTTCTCCCCGTGTCTGCGTGGGTTTCCTCCAGGTGCTCCGGTTTCCTCCCACAGTTCAAAGATGTGCAGGTCAGGTGAATTGGCTATGCTAAATTGCCCGTAGTGTTAGGTAAGGGGTAAATGTAGGGGTATGGGTGGGTTGCGCTTCGGCGGGTCGGTGTGGACTTGTTGGGCCGAAGGGCCTGTTTCCACACTGTAATCTAATCTAATCTAATCTAATCTAAACCTTCATGTAAAGGATTTGAACATTTCTCCCCTCTGTGTTGGATTGCGTTTGGTCAAGCTCAAATGATTTATCCATTGTTGGAACTTAGTATACTCATTCTTTTGCACTGGCCCAAGGACCAATTCAGGCTCTCCTGTACTTGTGTATTCCAACTCAACCAGTTATCTTCCAATTTTCCTCCTCACTATATAATGTTTTATTTTTGCTAGCCACAAAAAAACCTCTATCCATATTCTTAGGATTAGTTTCAAGTCCAATCTTATTACAAAAATATGAAAAAAAAATTAGAATCTGTTCCATGTCCTTATATAAATTATGAATGGTTGTGATATCATCTGCAGAAATTCTGACTGTCTTCTCTTTGTTGATGTTTCTTTATTTATCTGTTTTCAAGGTCAGTGTTTTAAGTGTTAATATTACATACTGCCTGGTATTGTTTTTCCAATTTTAATAAAAAATGTGACTTTTAATGGATTTCTGAAAGATTTCTTCACTCCTTTTTTGCTTTTATTGTTTCCTGTCCATTTGCCTTCCAAACATTAGGATTCAATGCCTTTCATTAAATTGACCTACTATTGTCACACATTATGATCTCAGATCCTTTAGCTTCTAACATACTTAATAGAATACCCATAACAGCATGAAACCATGACTGTGATCAGGAATGGCCCAACTTTAGCACTCCACAGGATCAAATAGGTTCAGTTTTACCTCTATTCCCCTTTGATCCTTGTAATAATGTCAGTACAGAACTAGTCCACATATTTAGTAAAATCCCGGAAAACCCCCAATCAGGAAAACCCCCACAACCTCTGTGAATCATTTGTGTCCCATCACATTAAATGCCTTTGCTAGACTGACTAAAGAGATCACAATTTGTTCCTTAGCTTTCTTCACTCCTCCCAAGTTGTTTTGGAAAATAATCACATTTTTGTAACATCCTGACACATTAGCAAACTTTGACATTTGAGTCAAAACCTTAATTAAGCCATTATTATTATTAATCTCCAAATATCATGATTTCTAAGAACTGCAGACCTCTTAGATATAGTTAATAGAAATATTCTACGCAATTTGAAAGCCTTCCAAGTACCAGAGAATTTTATCCATCTACTGAAGCATCTAGCTAGAATGCTTGGTTTGGAGTTCACCTGTCATTTTAAATCAGAGATGGCAATTTTATCCTCGCCAGCTGCTGTGCTGTCCTCCCAACTCCCCATAATCTCACCATCATCAATATCTCATGGGGTTGGTGATGATTCACCACTGATGATTAGCCACTGCCAGTCCTCCACCAGCATTTCTCCACTGGGGTCGTTTGACCTCTGACACTATTCGCCACCGGAAATATATATGTAGTGATTGTTTTCCCTCCCACCTGTTCTTTCATACTTCTCAGTCCCCTTTATTTATACAACTACATATTGATTTAAAAAAAAATAAAATAAATATCATTTTATTGGTTTTATATAAAAATGAGTTACAAACTTTAACCAGAAAAAGAAATATATTTTAAAAATCTTTATAATGGCAGTATAAAATCTCACATTAATATTAAACAATGAAATTTTAGTTCATTTGATAGCTATGCACTATTCCTCTAAGATATTCCAAACAATCTTCATTTATTGTTTTTATCACAGTGCCACTCTTGGTGTGGATCCGTCCATTACATCGGTCCCTTTGTTCACCTCGTTAAAACTTAGTACTTGAATCACTCTTGGATAGTTTATCAAAAACATATCTAAAACCATCGTGGTAAAATTTCTTATTTCCACATTTACTAATAATTTCTGTTTCCATTTTGAAGACTTGAGGGTAAATGGGGGAAAAAAAAACAAGCTTAAAAAAAACTCTCCTGTAATGAAAATAGCAGATTATGGTCCAACAGGTTTAATTGGAAGCACACTAGCTTTCGGAGCGACGCTCCTTCATCAGGTGACAGAGGAGGGCTCAATCCTAACACACAGAATTTGTAGCAAAAATTTGCAGTGTGATGTAACTGAAATTATACATTGTCTGTTAAGCCTTTCATCTGTTAGAATACAGTGATAGTTTCACTTCTTTCATGTGTAAATCACAAAACCTTTTTTTTAAAAAGTAGCACTCTCTAGACAATATGTTGAAGGTGTTGGCCCCCTGTGTTCTCTGTCTATGCCATGATGTTTAGATTGATTCTAATCTAAAAAGTGAGATAATGGAGTTTTACATAAATTCATGCAGTTTTTGAGCTCAGAGTTCTCCATGAATGCATGCAGTTTTTGAGCAAAGTACAATGTAACCCTGCAAGTACAAATTCACCCCACAAAATATGTGTGCATGTGGATCTTTGTCTGTGTGTGTGTGTGTCTGTCTGGGTTGGGGGTTGTGAGTGTGAGAAAGTGTATGTGTGTGTAGTGACTGCAGAGTCTGTGAGGGGGTGCGTGTGGGTGTCTGTGTGCATGTGTGTCCATGTGTATGTGTGTGTGCGTATAGTGCAATGGTGGTCACCTGTAATGCGACATGAACCCAAGGTCCCGGTTGAGGCCCTCACTATGGGTACTGAACTTAGCTATCAGCCTCTGCTTGGCCACTTTTCTCTGCTGCCTGTCCCGAAGTCCACCTTGGAGGATTGTCACCTGAAGGTCTGAGGCTGAATGTCCTGGAGCACTGAAGCGTTCCCCAACTGGGAGGGAACCCTCCTGTTTGTTGATTGTTGTGCGGTGCCAATTCGCCACTGCAAATAAGTCGTATATTTTGAATATTGGTGATAGTGTTTACTTGTTCTCTAACATTTTAAACATTGTTAAATTTTTAAAAATTCTATTAACAAAAATAAATGGTTATTAAAACAGATAAACACTATCACCAATATTCAAAATATATACGACTTATTTGCGGTGGCGAATTGTCTTCAGTGGCCAATGGGCGGTGGCTAAGCGTCCTCAATGGTCAAAGGGCAGTGGCTATTCATCGGCGGCGAATCTGCTGTGTTGAATGGTCCCATCCCGATCTCATGAGGCCCTTTTATTGTTTGCTTCTTTCATGGCTTTTGAAAATTTACCAGCCTCGCCTTATTGTTGCCGACCATGCTATTTAAAGAGCTCTTCCAATTCTTGAATGTTAAGAGGGCAATTAAATTGATCGGGTTCTTCTGAGATTTTCCTAGCTAGACCTTTCTTGTCATTACAAAACAGTGTTTGTATATTTTTATAGCTAGATTTCTTTTTATGATATCTCTTTCCTGCTCACAAATTTATAAAAGGTTGTTGTGATTTTGGGACCTTACTATTATTGGACAAATTGGAATTTAAGACATTATTGCATTTCTTCCTGACCAACAAATCATAGATTTTATTAATCTTATTTATTGAAAACTCTATACTATGGCATTTTCTTATTCTGTTCTAATATATCCATAATATTCTTCTTGGACTTATTGTAAGGAAATATCAGAACATGACCAATCAAGATCTACACAAACAGAATCTTATTCAGGGATATTCTTCAGCTCTGACTTCACTATGTTCACCACCTATTCCATTTAGATGGAGGTGCAATCTCTATCTCTTAATTTTACAAATTCTGATAATTTTCTCTTTGTTTATTTATCAGCCCTCAAGGTCAGCGTGTTAACAGTGTTAATATTACATACTGCCCAGTATTGTTTCTCCAATTTTAATAAAAATGTGACTTCTTATTGGTCCACAAAGATTTCTTCACTCCTTTTGCTTTTATCATTTCCCATCCATTTGCTTTCCAAATTTTAGAATCCTATGCCTTTCATTTGGCCTCTTACAATTTTTAGAAGTAAACTTTAAAACATATATTTCACACTCCAATTCTCCTTCATCAATAAGTGGCACTTTTCATTTATCATATTTACACATTAAAGCATGGTAACTACCCTCTTCACTACGCTCCCACTAACAGCAACAGTCTTGCCTCATTGTATGTCTCCTTCTAACATGTAGTTTAAAAGTTCCCAATTCATAATAAGTCTTGTAACAAATCTCTCACACAAGCTGCCCATTGGGATGGCTAATCCTAACACATTTGAGTCTACAACCTGTGGTCAAACTGTCCTGATTTGTCCCTCTATCTCACATTCACTTCCCTCCCCAGTTACTCTCCTCCCATCTCGTGGATATTGGGCACATTCTCCAGTCTTTAATTCTAAAAGGTAAAGCTTACCTCTGCCAACAATTTCCTTTTTCCTGTAAATGGCTCATTAGCATTCAGCTTGCTGAATACTTTTTCTAATATTCTAATGGGTGTATTAAGTGTGCTTTAAATGTTACAAACAAGTTTGTATATACACATCTTTATATTACAAGTTGTCTAAAATGCTAAAATTAGCCCCTTTCAAACATTGGTGGTGATACTTGCATTTTCTACATTTTGTAGTTCATATCCAAAACTCCAACTCGGATACAAATCGTTAAATTACATCTAGGTGGCTTTGGTCTTAATAGACTAGTTATTTCCTTTCATAACATGTTAATGGTCCCTGTAGATCTCCCCGACCAATCTTGATTTGATACCAGCCAATTTCCCTGATGAGCAGGAGGCTGGAAAAATACCGCAAGCCAAGCAGCATCAGGAGATGGAGAAGTGTGTAACCCTTCTGCAGGACACGGGGGTGGGTGTAAGGGGAGCTGCAAATAATGTGGTGGGGAAGGGACCAGGGTGGTAAGGTGGGGATAGGTGAATACAAGTTGACTTCTCCACCTCCTGATGCTGCCTGGCTTGCTGTGTTCATCCAGCCTCCTGCGTGTCTACCTTGTATTCAAGCATCTGCAGTCTTTTTGTCTTTAGTTTCACTGAGACAGGGCTAGCTTACTGCACTGACCTCCTGATAGAGCCCATCCTGCCTGGTCATATTCTGATAGAACTAGGTGGAAGGGACAATATTAGGGCTAGACTAATAATCCAATGACCCAGGTCATATTCTGGGGAGCCAGGTTCAAATCCTGTCATGGCAGTGAGGAGAATTCTTTATTTTAAAACAAAATCTACAAGTAAGTGCCGAAGGATGGCTATGAAACCATTGCTGATAGAAAAACCCATTTGGTTCACTAGTAGGGAAGGAAATCTGCTGATGACCATCCTTACCTGGTCTACCCTGCATTTGACTCCAGACCAATTGCAATGTGGTTGACTCTTGAACAATTAGGGATGGACAATAAATTATGCCCTAACCCAGATCCCATGAAAGATTTCTTTAAAAAATGTAAACCCACCACAGCTCCAAACAGGGAAACAGCTGTAGTTACTCATACCAGTTTGTATAAGAGATATACCAGCTGTACCTTGAGGAAACAACCTGACCAGGCATACTGGGAATTTGAAAGGCTTGAGCAGTTTTCTTTTGTCCAGTGGATGTTAGCATTTAATACAAAAGGCTGCTTGAACAAACTTCTATGAATTAATGCTGCTTGTTATTAAAATTCACCCATAGGTGGAGTTTAAAATGGTGAGCTTAAACATATCCCTGAGAGTCTGTAGTATTTTGTATCTAAAGGAAGGATGATCACATTTTGCCATGGTATGATTAGTAAACCTTTAGTGATACTTAGACAATAGGGTAGGCCAGATTCTGGGGTTGGGGAAACAAGCCCAGGTGCTGGTAAAAAGGATTAAAAGAGGGTGCATACACATTCTCTTTTTTTTCCGTACATATCTGGAGAGTGATCAGTGATGGGACCAGTGACCATGGAATCCACCCGCACTCTGTTTCTGGACAGAATTGATCTGCTTCTCAGCAATGACCTGTTTGGATTAAAATAAATAGCATCCCAGCAATTTCCAAGAAGCCCATTACTGTGAACATTACAGTGGAAGAGCTATCTCCCCGTCACCCCTGTGTTGCAGGTATAGACCCAATCACTGAGTTCTGAAAGTCAGCTGGCCAGCAGCTAAAGAAAAGGAAAGCACAACAAAAAGACCCACTTTGAATGCTAAGATGCAATTTGCAAATATACTCCAATCAGAAACTATACTCCATTGTAAACTTTCAAAATTCTTAAAACCAAATATTACATTTTATTTCAGGTATAGGAACTGAACTGGATGAGCCATACAAATACAATAGACACTGAGTTCAGATACTAGGAATCAAGATTTGAATAATTCAACAGAACTAGAGGGCATAGGTGTAGGGTGAGAAGGGAAAGATATAAAAGGGACCTAAGGGGCAACTTTTTCATGCAGAGGGTGGTACATGTATGGAATAAGCTACCAGAGGAAGTGGTGGAGGCTGGTACAATCGCAACATTTAAGGCATCTGGATGGGTATATGAATAGGAAGGATTTAGAGGCATATGGGTCAAGTGCTGGCAAATAGGATTAAATTAATCTCGGATATCTGGTCAGCATTGATGAATTGGACCGAAAGGTCTGTTTTCATGCTGTACATCTTTATGACTCTAACTCCTGATTGAGCACAGGCTGTCCATGATTTACAAGGTACAAGTCAGGAGTGTGAATTCAATACTCCCCATTTGCCTAGTTGGATACAGCTCCAACAACACTCAAGGTGCTTGGCACCACCCAGGACAAGCAAACCATTTGAATGACACCACATCCGCAAACATCCACTCCCTCCACCACTGACACTGAGTAGTCCCAGTGTATACTGTACACAACATGCACTAGAGAAATTCACCAATAATCCTTAGATAGCATCCTTACTACCTGCAAATTTCCATCCAAGTTACTCATCATCTTAATTAGGAAGTATATTGCTATTCTTTCCCTGTTGCTGGGTCAAAATCCCAGAACTCCTTCCCTAAAGGCTTTGTGGGTCTACCTACACTACACAGACTGTATCGGTTCAGAAATGCAGCTCACAACCACCTTCTCGAGCAGCTAAGGATGGGCAGTAAATGCTAGATCAACCAGTGGTGGCTAGATCCTATGGATAAATTAACAAAAAGGATAAAACACTTAATCTTAATGCATTGCATCCATATATTTTAACCAAGTCTTAAGAACATTTATCAGGAGCATTGCTAGTCATTTAATAATTTGTTGGGAAAAAATGCACTGTCAGAGGACTGGTGAATAGCTAATATCATTTCTATATATCAGAAACTGAATAGGACATACTGAGGGACATTTAGATCTGAGTCAGCTTAAATCAACAATGTGAAAAATAATGGAGTTCTTATAAGAGGACAGAATTGAGGAGCATCTGGAAATTAGTAATAAAATAATGAAGTTAACATGATGTCAAAAAAACTTATTCCTTTTACCAGCTTACTAAATCTTTTGAAGAGTTAGCCAAGAGAGCAGACAACAGTTTTTTAACATAAAAGTATATATGATATACCTGGATTTTCAAAAGGTCTTTGATAAGGTACTGTACGGTATTCTAATACCAAAGATCAGGCAATGTGGAATTGGGGTCTAATGGCAGAATTGAGTGCTTGCTGGCTTTAAGACAGAAAGCAGAGAGTGGAAATTAAGTGCGACTTATAGATTGGCAGAGCTGAGATGAAATATTCAACATGGATCATTGGTGGGACTACTGTTTTTCACAATTTCCATTAATGAAATTTGGACTTTGAAATCTCAAATAGCAACTTAAAAGTTTGCAAACGAAAATTAGGGCCATAGTAGTCAACACAAAGGAGGATGTTACGAACTTGTGGAATTGGCAAATGACATACAGTGCAGATAAATGTGAGGTTGTATGTTATAGTAAGAAGGAGAAAGTGAGGACGGCAGATGCTGGAGATCAGAGCTGAAAAATGTGTTGCTGGAAAAGCGCAGCAGGTCAGGCAGCATGCAGGAGCAGGAGAATTGACATTTTGGGCATAAGCCCTTCTTCAGGAATGAGGAAGGTGTGCCAAGCTTAGCCTGCTTGGCACACCTTCCTCATTCCTGAAGAAGGGCTTATGCCCGAAATGTCGATTCTCCTGCTCCTTGGATGCTGCCTGACCTGCTGCGCTTTTCCAGCAGCACATTTTCCGTTGTCATAGTAAGAAGTATAATCTTCCCCTTGGTAGGAAACTTTTTTTGTATCCATTTGATCAAGCCCTTTCATAATTTTAAACAGGCTTTCTTAAGTCAATTTTCCTTTTCCAAGAGAGAAGACCCAGCCTTCCAATCCCTTCCTGAGAGATATACCCACACACAGCTGTCAACATCCTGTAAATTATTACATGCTCCCCCCTGCTGATACCTCTGGTTACAGTTTTGCAACCAGAACTGCATGCTCTCTGGGCTAAGAAATGGTCAGAGCTGGTTTTGCTTAACTTCCTTACCGTTCAGTTGGACTCCTTTAGAAATAGAGCCTGATACTTGATCTTTTCTTTCATGGTCATGCTAATATGTGATGCAACTGATGTATTTGTACTTAAAGGGGTCTTTGTCCCTCTGCCTCACTTAGACTTGCACCTTGCATGAGACTTAAGTAATTTGGTTAATGTTAATAAACACTTCTACCGTTGTCATGTTACAGTGTGAATACTTCGGAGACCTTGCCTAATGATCTGAAATCCATTTTTAAATTCTAATTTTGACAGTGGAAAATTTAAATTCGAATAATAAGTAAATCTGGAATTAAAAAGCTAATGTCTGTAATTGTGACAATATTAAGTACCAGATCACCATTTTGTTTTTAAATCTACTTCACTAATCTCCTTTACGGAGGGAAGTCTGCCTATTCTGCATCTGCTAAGCTAGGAGACCTAATTGTAGAGGGCAGAACAACTAAGCGGCATAAAGAGTGTTTTTCAATTGTCCCTTTTATAAATATTTCTGAATGATAATCGATCACTCCACAAACACTGCAGGTAAATGCTGGCCTTTTTTATTTTTAAACAGCAACACCAGCAAATTCCCTGGTGTCCAAGTAGCCTATTTGCAGCTTTTGAACAGCAATGTGATTTCTGTTACTCCATTGCCATGAAATCTGTCCTATAATAAGGAGATGCAGTCAACAAAAGTAGCAACCCTGAGCAAAACCATATCTATGTCAAACTGCTGCTCAAGACCAACTTGATAAGATGAAACTGCCTGTAAGAATGCATGCAGCTGGAATGTGCAAATGTATTTCAAATATTGATGTAGATGTTCTGAGCTTTTCAAAGAGTCTGAATTTAACCAATGTTTCATTGGTAAAGCTTTCCTCACCAATAGCCTTGAACTATTGCTGACTGTTCCAACTAAAATGTTGCATTGATTTCTTGTCCTAACACTTTAAAAATGAAAACAGACACTCAAATCACATAGTAACAATTGCACTGTAATGTCATTTATCAAGGGACCACTCTTTTGATGCTTTCGATGCAAAGAGACTGTCATTGCTCGGTGTGTACTTTGTGCAATGTTGTGCCTGGTGTTCTGTGTTGATTATTTTAAAAGTTTGAATATTTTTATATTTCTGCATTTTTTTTTCTCTGAAGAGGTGCATTGTGTTATGTGAAACATTTCTTTCTTTCTATTCCTCTTTTTAATCTTTTGACTGATTTCTAAACTAGCAAGGCACAAAACCATTCCACTTGATGAGCTATATCCTTGTTCCAAGGACAACTGAAATCTCTGCAGTCCACATTAGCTTTGTTGATAGGTAAGCATGCTTGAAGCTGGCATTAACAGATGTTAGACCTTTTTTACATGCCAACGGTAAGGTCTTGTGGCATCTTGGGCAGTGTCCCTCCTCCTGAGCTAGAAGTTCTATGCTGAAGTCCCACCTTAGGACTTGTGGGGCCAAGGAACATACGTTCATAAATACAACCGTTCAAACAGTTTGATAATTAATCTGAAAGTCTGTTCAGCAAACCAATGGCAACTGGGGAGATAGCTGGTCAACTTTTGGAAATAAGGTAGAATTTCTAATCTCTATTATCATAGATCTAGACTGCAATATGTGTATGTAATATGCATGCATAGGAACTGCGATTTCTTGAATGATCTGTAACACATAACAGCTGTCACAATTAATGATGGTCTATAACATGTCTAAAGATCATACTATTTCCAAAGTCCGTCTGAATCAGAGAGGATATTGTGTCAGACCTGCTGCCTCCAGTTTTCTTGGTTTCTCATGTGGCCTAGTTGTCCCAAATTAAATGATTGGAAGCTAATATGTGGAGTTCGGAGAGGCAGGAGTGTTCTCTCTAGCTTCACCAAACCTACCTACTTTGCAGCTGCCTCTCTTATTCACCTCCCTTCTCTGGTACACATTGCCATGTTAATATCAAAATAAAAGCATTTTATGGGCTTTTTTTCTGTTTGTTTTATTCATTTGTGGATTGTGGGCCGAAATGTCTCAGCCAGCATTTATTCCTAAGTGGCAATTAAGAGTCAACCACATTGCTGTGGGTCTGGAGACATATGTAGTCCCGACCAAGTAAGGATGGTAGATTTCCTTCCCTAAAAGGGATAAGTGAACCATTTGTTTCTCTTTTATTCCTGACAATTGACAATGGTTTCATGGTCATCATTAGACTTTTATTTCCAAATTATTATTGAATTCAAATTCCACCATCTGTCATGGTGGGTTTTTGAGCTCAGGTCCCCAGAACATTAGCTAGGTCTCTGGCTTAACAGTCCAGCAATAATATCACTAGGCTGTTGTCTTCCACTTGTTATTAGACAGGTTTCTTTCCACACAAACTTGGCAAATGGAAAGCTTTTTAAGTCCTGGCATTATGCCACCAAAATTCAATTATATTTCAAAAGCAAACTTACAAAATGGATAAACAAATAAATCTGCTCTCCTGGGAAAGCCAAGGGCTATTTTAGTAACTATAAGCAGCCTAAAGATGTATGATTCCAGCTCAATGGCTGCTATGGTATAATAGGTTTGCGTATAGCCAGCCTTTCAACACTAACCTCCATATCAATTTGGAGCAAGAATGCCACTTGGCCTCTTGAGCCTGCTTTCCCATTCATTTTGGATCTTGGCTAATCTGTTTTGAATCCCACATTTCCATCTACTTCCAAAAGCCTTTGATTACCCTGACTGACAAGAATTGATCTACCTCTACCTTAAAAATATTTCAAAAAATGTTTTACTTATAATCATATTTTAATATAAAGGAAGCAAAAAGGTAATGTGCTAAAGCCCATCTGAAATTCTAGGACCAGTGATATTTATATAAAATGGTCAGTGAAATTTAACAGCAGGAATTTTCTGGAATATTGAATTGGATGAAAATGCTTTTGTAGAAAAATCTTACTGTCTTACCAAAAAAAAAGGTTGTACCTGGAAGCTTGCGAAATTTAGTGGAGATTATTATTTTGCCACACCAGCATGTGGAGCTGAAGTTGAAATCACCTCCTTTATAGAGGAACAATAAATCATGTTCTTGCATGTGTCTAAGGTCCCGACTTTGGGAAGGCTGTGAAAGTTATTCACCTGCTGCTGATTTCATCTTAAAAAGTTATCTCATAGAATCACAGAACTGGTACAGCGCATAAGGCAGTTCAGCTCTTTATATCTTTTTGCCAGTCTTCTGCCTTTTCTCCACACTATTTCTGACTAAATAAATATTGATCCTGCTTTGAATGCCTCGATTGAACTTGCCTCTACCACATTACCAGGGAGGATATTTCCTATCCTACCTGTTCATTGTGTGAAAAAGTTTCATCTCTCATCACCCTTGCTTCGTTTGCACATCATTTTAAATCAATGCCCCTCATTGTTGTTTCATTTACAAGCAGAAGCAGACTCTCCCTTTCTACTATCTGGCCTGGCTCATGTTTTTAAAAAACTCAATCAGATCCCCTCCCAGCCGCCTTCTCTCTCTGAGGAGAACTACCCCAACTTCAATCGATTCTCAAAACTAAAGTTTCTCATTCCTGAAACCAATACACTCACATCTTTCCGATAATGTGGTGTCTGCAACTGACACAATATTTTTATTTCAAAAAATATATTTTATTCATAAAAATATTTTGGTATCTGTACAGTTGGTGATGCCATTCATATATATAATATATATACACATTGCGTTTCTTTACATACACAGATCAGACTGAATCATTTGTAAATACAAGTCTGTATGTTAACCATCCAGGTGTTTAGCTGATATTCCAGCTGAGGTCTAACAAGTATTCTTGTCCAAGTTCAACATCGCCTCCTTGATCCTGTACTTTCTCATGAATGACTCTTTTAATGTCATGCTGATTTTGGTATGGATCTAAAGAAGAGATTATTAACTATTCTATAATTTTAAAGTAGACTTTACAAAGTTTAGCTATAGGAATGCTTATTAGAAATTCAAGCACCACACGGTTCCCTATTCATCATATTGATAGTTAATATGGTAATTTGTAAAATCTAGTTTTAATGGATATAGATATTCTGCAAGGCCTTTTAACCTCTTTACAAATCCGATAAACATAGTTTGTGAATCTCTGAGCTTGCTGTATGAATTTATAAAATCCAGCCTATAGTCTCTTACAGAATCATACTGCAACAGAGACTCATTGCACCAAAGTATATACATGGCAGAAAATAAACAGAATTCTATTAACAGAGCATGAGTATAAAAGCAGGGATGTACTCCTGAGGCTCTATCGGGCTCTGACGAGACCATATTTGGCATATTATGTGCAGTTTTGGGCCCCATATCTTAGGAAGGATGTACTGGCCTTGCAGTGTGTTCAGAGGAGGTTCACAAGAATGGTCCCAGAAATGAAAAGCTTAACAGATGATGAATGTTTGAGGACTCTGGATCTATATCTGATGGAGTTTAGAAGGATGGGGGAAAATCTAATTGAAACATATGGAATACTGAATGGCCTGGACAGTGTAGATGTTGGGAAGATGTTTTAATTGGTAGGAGAGACTAGGACCTGAGGTAACAGCCTTAGAGTAAAGGGAAGATCTTTTAGAAAGGAAATAAGGAAATTCTTCTTCAGCTAGAGAATGGCGAATCTATGGAATTCATTGCCACAGAAGGCTATGGAGGCCAGGTCATTGAATATATTTAAGACTGAGATAGATAAGTTCTTGAGTATCAACAGGATCTAGGGTTATGGGAAGAAAGCGGGAGAGTGATGTTGAGAAACTTATCAGCCATGATTGAATAGTGGAGCAGACTTGGGCTGACTGGCCTAATTTCCGTTCCTATGTCTTTGAACTTGTAACCGGCTATATGTAAATTGATGCCCCAGTCAGTGATAATGGACAATGTGGAATAAGAATTCTCACAAAGCTAGTCCTTTTTTTCTCTCTATAAACTGTTCCTTGGCTCAAGGAGACTCTGTCCTTGATTTTATTTTTTAGAGGGGCAATAAACCGTGCTGGACTCCGATCAGTCTGGTTTGGGACAGAGATGAAAAGGCTTTTGACGGCCTTTTGTTTATATGTAAATAGATGATACTTCAGGCCAAAGTGGTCATGCTTTAGAAGTGACCTGTATAAAGAAAGGGGAGTGGTCAGCCTTTTAGCTGAGACGAGCCATTTTAGTTCGGTCTTGAACTGGGAAGTTCAACAAGGATCTGTGTGGTAACTCTCTCTCTTTTCTGCCCTTCACTTCAACCTGTAAGCATGTGTTCCATTTTATACTAATATTTAAAGTGAGTTTGCTTATTGGGACTGTTGTGTGTATTCGGAACAGCATAGTGAAGTCTAGCTGGATAGTTTGAGTTCTGTAGGTGTTTTTTGTTGTGTTCTTTGTGTTTCATTGTGTAATTTTGTGAATACATTTTTTGTCTGTTTTAAAATCTAGTAGTCAACCTAGCTATCTTACTAGGTTGAAGTGATTTTCACTGTACACTTATCAAAGCAAATTGCAAAGTTAGATCTCGGGCTGCCTGCTTAAGAATAGAATTAACGGCTCACGTTCTGCTATTAAATCCATTTCAAGAATTAAGGAATATTACCTTCCAATTTAAGATTATCTAGTAGACATAACTACTAGCAAATTGAGAGAAATTTGAAAGAATTTCATAGACTGCATTAGATTTTCTGATGTGTTTTGGCATCTGAGTCAGCAAAAACTCAATTCAGAATTAACAGTAAAATTGGTGAAGGGAGAGGATGTACAACCAGCAGCATTTTTCATTAATGGCACTTGACCGTCCATCACATTAATTCATTGGAACTGAATGAAATGGGTACTGTACAAGGAGAGCAATGTAACACAATCACTGTTCTGTCTCTGCCTGTATCCAATTTTATCCCACAAAAATGTGCCTGACCTGGATTGTATGGGGTACGCTGGAGTGGGCAACATGGTAGTTGAATTCACAGAAATACAGAGACACGTTAGAACTTTGTCAGTGAGTAAACTAGTCCTGACTGTGTTGGCAATGGGAAGGTAACCAAGAGGGAGCATACTCCTAATTGGCAGGGCATTCATTAATATAGATTAAAGTCAACAATTGATTCATTCAACTGGATTTAATGTCATTGTTCCCCGTTAAATGGAACTGATGTGCATCTCCTATGCATTCAATAACTTGACCTTTGAACACTGATGGCTTCTACATAGTTAAACCTGACTTGCAGAGAGCGAGTCTCAGGGAGTCTTGTTGTCTTTGGAGAGTTTTCATTGAGTTTAACCTTGGATAATCTGGTTCTCTGAGGGACAGAATCTGAATTAGGAAGTGACTAAGGATAAATACTGGTTCCAAAAGTTGGAGGGATAAATGCAAAGTCGAGGGACAGAATCTGAGTCCCAAAGGAAAGGACACTTCAGAGTCTGCTTTGAAAGAAATAAAAGTTTTTCACAAAACAAATTTTTCACTCTGTAGTCTTTTAATCTTGAATGCTGGGGGATCAACACTGTGCACAAGCACCAGGCACCACAGCAATTAATGCAGTTGCCATTATTCGAGGGAACACCAAGATAGAAAGTCAGGCAGTAAGGCAGACACTGCATTCCAGCACAGAAAGCTGATACACCAACTGCAAATATTGGATGAATAATGCACGAAAGGTTTATGCCCCTCCGGGGAGACCGTTACATAACTTTGCATTGTATTGCAACATGACCTGCGTATACAGTGTTAAGTTTGGGTTGGGTTCATGTCAGACTGTATTACTCATTCAGAGTAATGCAAATATAGTTATAAATTCATGGCTTGGCTATTATATATATATGCAGCCACAGCACAGAGCAGCATGTCTAGCCTCTGTCTTGAATTTTCTGAAAATCAGCAGTTAGTCACTTGATTTAGAAGCTCCACTCACAGGCTAAAACAATCAAGCACTGTACAAAGATCTGTGATCAGATCAGCTTCAACAAACACCATGGGCTGAAATTTCTTTCGCAAAATGTTTTGACGAAGTGTCAAATTTGGGTTGTTGTGTGGAGAGTGTCTTGTGGAAGTTATCACATGAATTTTTCACGACCCACCTCCTTATGTATGTGCCATGCCTTTGAGGTGCCCTGCTCGCTTTATCAACCACCCAGCAATGGTTGAGCTCTGCCAGCTAGGAGCCATCCTTCACTGTGCACGTAGTGGGAGGAGAACAAAAAAAAAGGAATGATCTGAGGGCAGAATGGGGGCATGGGTAATATTCATTGAAAAAGTGAGCTCACGTTGGCAAATGTATTACTGTTTTTAGTCCTGTCTAAGGAAGTTCTGTTCTTCCCCAATGCTGAAAAATAGCGGAACATCTCATCATTGTTTTGTGTGGCAACATCACATGCTGGAAAGCCTTCAAACAATTCAACATCTTATGTCTTGTTCAACATCTTAAGTCTTATTCAACAACACAGTGGCTCAGTGGTTAGCACTGCTGCCTCATGACGCAAAGGACCTGGGTTCGATTCCTGCCTCAGGCAACTGTCAGTGTGGAGTTTGCACATTCACCCAGTGTCTGTGTGGGTTTCCTCCAGGTGCTCTCGTTTCCTCCCACAGTCCAGAGATGGTCAGGTTAGGTGAATTGACCATGCGACATTGCCCATAGGGTTCAGGGATGTGTAGGCTAGGTGCATTAGTCAGGGGTAGATGTAGATTAATAGGGTAGGGGAATGGGTCTAGTTGGGATACTCTTTGGAGGGTCAGTGAGGACTTGTTGGGCCAAATAGCCTGTTTCTACACTGTAGGGATTCTATGATTAGCAGTAAAAGCAGAGAACAAACAAAAAGAAAATTTACATTTGTTTCTGGTATCAAATAGGGATGGATGGCTTGCTTCTTGAGCATCAATAATTTTACAGTTATTGAATGATCACTGAACCCAGCTCCGATTGACTGGAACTATGAAGCTGGAGAGGGTTCAGAAAAGATTTATTAGAATCTTGCTGGGAAGGGAGGGGTTGAGTTGTAAGGAGAGGCTGGATAGGCTGGGACTTCTTTCACTGGAATTTTAGAGGTTGAGGTTTGACCTTCTAGAGCTTTATAAAGTTATGAGGGGTGTAGATAGGGTTAATGACAGGGGTCTTTTCACCAGGGTGTGAGATTTCAAGCCCAGGGGGCGTATTTTTAAGGTGAGAGGAGAAATATTTCACAAAAGACAGGAGGGGCAACCTTTTTTAGACAGTGGTTCATGTGTGGAATGAATTTCCAGAGGAAGTGGTGAGTACAGTGACAACGTTTAAAAGACATTTGGATAAGTATATGAATAAGAAATGTTTGGGGGTATATAGGCCAAGCGCAGGCAGGTGGCACTAGGTTGGTATGGGATTATGGTCACCACAGAAGGGTGGACTGAAAGATCTGTTTCCATACTGTATGACTCCATGACTGCGGTGGCCCGGAGGTTAGCACTGCTGCTTTACAGCGCCAGGGACGTGGGTTCGATTCCATCCTTGGGTGACTGTCTGTGTGGAGTTTGCACACATTCTTCCCGTGTCTCTGTGGGTTTCCTCCAGGTGTTTCAATTTTCTCCTATAGTCTACAGCTGTGCAGGTTAGGTGGATTGGCCGTGCTGGTGGCATGGTGGCTCAGTGGTTAGCACTGTTGCCTCACAGCATCAGGGGCCTGGGTTCGATTCCTGCCTCAGGCAACTGTCTGTGCGGAGTTTGCACATTCTCCCCGCGTCTGCGTGGGTTTCCTCCCCGTGCTCCAGTTTCCTCACACAATCCAACAATGTGCAGGGGAATTGGCCTTGCTAAATTGCCCATAGTGTTAGGTGCATTAGTCAGGGGTATACATAGGGCAGGGGAATGGGTCTGGTTGGGTTACTCTTCAGAGGGTTGGTTTGGACTTGTTAGGCTGAAGGGCCTGTTTCCATTCTGTAGGGAATCTAATATAATCAAAATGTCCAAGAATGTGCAGACTAGTGGATTAGCTATGGGAACTGAGGGACTATAGGGATGGGATGGGGTGCTGTTTGGAAGGTCAGTGTGGACTTGATAGGCCAAATGGCCTGCTTCACACTGTAGGGATTCTATAAGTCACGTCTGGCATGTTGCACCTGACATTGAAGCGTTATATCTTTTAGAAGGTGATGTCCCTCCTCAATGCCTTCCTCAACGGCAGATTACAGCTGCTTTCCCAGCTGTTCAGCTTCTATCACAATCCCCTCTTTGCCTGTTCCAGTTGTGTAGAGTACTGCATGCTGGAATTGTGCAGCTCACCCTGTCTGGAAGATACTGCCAGGCTCCACCAGACCGATCCACAACTCTGACCTTCAAATTCGGCAGATCTCTCATTTCCTGCACAATTGCACTGGTTGAAGAATTGGCTACGTTGGACCTACACAGGGTCTCAATCAGGGGTGTCTAAGGGAGTCACCAGCCCCAGTTACAGAGTCTTCTAGTAAGCATTCAGTCCTCAAAATGAAGCCAAAAGGTGAGAATCTTCAACGATATGGGTGTTATTTCAGCTTCAGGTTACCAGCTGCAGAGTTCTAAGATGTGGTACCAGTGATCACAGATCCACTTATACATCAAAGGAATCATTGACCGCTTCCCGTGTTATTCAGGACCATGAAAATTCATCACTATATTCCTTGTTTGCCTTGTAATTAAAACTTTTAGCCTAGAAATTATGATTGAGGATTCTTAGATTAATGCATCATGGAACCAGTCAGTGAGGAGACTATTTTATACCATTGTCACTATTTTGGATGTTGTCCTGTGTAATGATACGTGGTTAATGCATAATCCCACAGGAGTTTTCCAGGGAAGGCTGGACATATTGCAATAGAATTTCACATTGAGTTCGAGAATCAAATATCTAACCATAAGTCTAATTGCAAAGTTTAAAAACAAATCCTCTCCTATTTACATGAGTTGCAAAATTGATATAAAAGGTATGACAATGATAAGCAATTGCAACAAATGTGCATTTTATTGAAAAACTAAATAGAGTTTCACAGCTTCATCGATGGCTAGCTGAAGAAATTAGGAAAGCATTAGATTCAAAGAGACTCTTAGTGTTACCAAGAAAAGCAGAACAGTCAGTTCTTCTTGCGCACTCCCAGTTATAGAAAAATCACGCTTTAGAGTCAGTGCTTAGTTTTGGCGATATAAATCACATTATAGCCCAACACACGTTTAAAAACGTGTGTCTCCAATTCGTGTTGATGAAACGCGTGTTATAGCAGAATGACCTATCTGTTTAATGATTTGGGAGAATTTTATTAATAAGTAAATGATCACATTTTCTTTAAACAATGTAAAAATGCAACATAAAAGTAAACTGGTAAGAAATATGTCAACCGATTGCAAGACCTTCTAGGTAAAAATACAGAGGATCCTGAGATATTGGTGGATCCCAAGTTATAGGTAGACATCTTGGCTGCTGAGATAGCAGAAATTGTAATGGCGATTAAAAAATGGCTGAGATATAAAAGAAGTAAGGATAAAAGACATAAGTACCAAAAGTAATGGGGAACTAAAAGCCTAATGAAAGGAAGAAACATAAAGCAATTAATATTAGTCAAGAACAAGAAATAGAGAAATTACTGGGACTAAAGATCACAAATCCCTTGGAACTGCTGGCCTACATCCTTGCGTCCTGTGGAGACACATGTAGAAATAGTTGATGAACTGATTGTGACCTTCTGAAATTCTCTCGATTTTTGGTACACTCCCAGAAGATTAGAAATAAGTAAACATAACACTATGGTTTCAAAAGATGGAGAGAAGGTTATTGGGGAGCTATGGACCATCTGGTCATCATGGAAATGTTGGGATTCATCATTATGGAAGTAGTTACAGCACATTTAGAAAGTCATAACATAAATATTGTCAACATAGTTTTATGGAAGGAAAATCCTGTTTGACAAGTGTAATGGAGGTTTTTTTGGATGTAACTGGGAATTAGTGGCTGTGGTATATTAATAAATTTCAAAATTCATTGGATAAGCTGCCAGATGAAAGGTTTTACACAAAATGAGGACCCATGGGAATATAGTGATATATTGGCATAGATGGAGAGTTGATTAACAAAAGAGAGCAGAGATAAATGGGTCATTTTCAGGGAGACAGGCTAGTTGCATGCTATATGGATAAATAATTGAGCCTCTGTTATTTGCAAGTTATGTTAATGACTTAGATAAAGTGATGGAATGTAATGTATCCTGGTTTGTTAGCGATGAAAAATTAACTGAGGCTGTAATGAGAAAACAAAGGGTGGAATTTTCAACATGCAGACCCTACTGAAGTGTTGGCACTGGTACAGCTTTGGGAAATTTCCTGTGGGCTTTGCTATGGCTCCTTAACTAAGCAATGACATCTGTATCTCACCTCTTTGTTCCTGAGCCAACCAGTGTGAAAGTGGGTACTAAATCTACTGAAGGCGACTGCTGAATCTTTTCACTGAAGCAAGTGCTATCAGCTTCCACCTCTCACCTAGGCATTGCTGCAGCTCTTTAGTATCAGAGGCACATCCATGAGGCTGGGAACAACTGGCACAGCAGGTTTAGAGAGGTGGCCACAACACACCTTAGGGGTAAGCAAGCCAATAGGGACTGGGTGAACATTGAGGTGGTGCAGGAAAACTTGCTAACTGGTTTCCCATTCCAGATGCTGGCAAGGGCACTGGGTGGGAGAGCAGTATGTATTCTTTAATTCAGGGAGCAGACAGACGTTTCTGTGTCCATCAACTTGAATCCAGGATTGTGTTCCTGCTGCTGAAGTATTCAAAGTCATAGAACAGCTGCAGGGCATTCTGTGAACAGCCACAAGATGTGGTCCATATTGGAACTAACAACATACATAAGATGTGAATCCAGTTCTGCAATTGGAATTTGGGGAGCTAGGTAGCGTATTAACAAATATGGCCTCAAAATTAGTAAACTCCACTTTCTGCTAAAAAGTGTCACATGCAGGTGAGGACAAAAATAGGAAGGTGAGACTGAAGAATACATAACCGGAATAATGGTGCAAGACTGAGGGCTTTAGATTTCAAGGAAATAAGAGATCGTTGGTTGCAACTCATTATGTGCAAGAATTCCTTAGCCTTACTCTCCCAGTGACATGGCTTTGTCCCAGTATTGTTTGGCATTAAGTGTCAGGACTCTAGCCTGGCTTTGCTGCTTGCAAGCAGTACTTTTGCAGTTCTGCCAAAATGAAACTTGACGTTCTATATTACCATTTGAGATATAAAAGAAATAATTGACCAGACTTTCATGGAGAGTGTAGGATGGTCATGTTGGGAAAATTGGCGGCTTCTTTAAAAGGGTTTTATTTTGAGGAAATGGGGTTGGGGTCGAATTGGTCTTGCTACCTCTGAAAGCAGATTGGAGGTGGATGAACAGCAAGGCAGGCTAATTTGAAGGACCACCTCTGTTCTCTGATCCATCAAGCTAATTGTTTGATACTATAGCCCTCCTTACTCTCAGCCCAGCAACTGTCAATCAAACCCCATACCCCCCCCCCCCTTGCCCCTATGCCACATCCACGAGTCCTTGTACTTATGTCACCTCAATATTCTTGTATAACCTCCATATTCCTGTTATTTCTCTCGTTCTCTCAAATTCACTATACTACCTCACTCATACCCATATTCCACCTCCATGACTGTTTCACTCAAACAATCTAATGTAGTTCATTTTCAAGCCTCCTTGATGACTTTAAAAATACATTCTCATTCATGAAATCCATTCAAAAAAATGTACAAACCAACGTGGTAAATCAGTTCTTTTAAAAAAGCATTTATTTCACTTACCATATCAAATAAAGCTAATTACTTAATTGATATTATAACTATGCATTAAATTATCCATACAGTATGCTGATGAGATAGCTGCTTCTGGATTTTTGGAACCCAGCCAAGCATTCATAATGTGCTTGACTATGAAAGAATCAAACTTAGGAAATCTAAACAATACAATGTACTGAAATTTCAATAAACAGATGGCTACATTTTTGTTTTCTGTGATCCACCAGATGGTCTGTCATCAATGCACTCCAGCAACAAATTTTCTTCTACTGTAAATGAAAGCCTCCGATTTAACTTTCAAAATTTATTGGGTTGGGGATTTAAATCACTCCAGATCATGAGAAATGACTTTAAATTCCACCTCCAGCCATTTATATCTCTTTCAAAAATTAATAGTTCCCAATTGCAGTTGAGGGCTTTTTAAGCAACAATAATTGAACTGAGTTATACTCAGCAAACAAATTTGCTGGCTGTGCTCAGTTTGGGTTTCCTAACATGCAATTCATGCAGTGCCCTTTTCCCCACCAGCACAAACAGGACCTGTTAGAAAGGAAGGTGAGAATTCCACATCTTAGTCCTGCCTACCACCTTTTCAGGTCTCACCACTTATTACAAATTCTCTACAAATTAGGCCAATAAATTCTAACCAGTCCTAAGACATTGCTACCAATAATACCTGATGTAGTAAATGATGTGAATACAATGTGTAGTTATCAATGTTTAGCAAGTTCAGAACATGAAGATTCACAAAGTGTATGTGTGGCTGAGCAAAGAAATGCAGAGACAGTTGGAGTGACCGGGACTTCTAAAATGTTAGGTAAAGTGCAAAACTGATTTTTGTCCAAGAATTTTATTTTATATAACATAACATTTTCTATTGATTCTTATAGTATTCATAATTAAGATATGAAGAGTTCTTGGCAGTGTGATTATGTATGTTGAATGTTTAGTGCACGGTTGATGTTTTCCATTGAACATCAGGGTGCATCTCTATTCAAAATAAAAGCCAAAAGAGCTGCAGATGCTGGAAATCAGAAACCGCAATTGCTGGAAAAGCTCAGCAGATCTGGCAGCATCTGTGGACAGAAATCAGAGTTAACATTTTGGGTCCAGTGACCCTTCCTTCGGAACAGATGCTGCCAGACCTGCTGAGGTTTTCCAGCAATTTCTGTTTTTGTTGTTGTTTCTGTATTCACTTCAAGATCTTACTTGGTGAATTTGTATCAAAAGTTGTGCCTGAAGTTTGCTGATTTGCAAATTGCCATTTTGCTAGATATTGAATTACAGGAGCCATAAACTTTCTCCCAAAAGGTAAAACAGCATTAACACTGACCATCTATTTTGATATAAGTACCATACCTAATGCAGAAAAGATAACCAACAATGATATTTGGGAGGAAACACTAACTAAGTAATTTCTGGTTGCAGATATCTTACTGAGAACTGACAGATGTTGTGCTCACCTCCATTTAAAGGTCACAGCATGATTGAGCACTTGTGTTCTGGCTTCTTTTAGATGATTTGAAAAAGTGATATCTAACATGAGTCTGATGTTCATGTTAATACAATGTGGCTCAAGTGACTGCTTATATAGTCAGAAGCAGAATTATTTATCTTTTTTGTTGTGAAGGTAGCCCATCAGCAAAAAAAGGTCAAACGCTATTATGGTCAAATTATGACTAATCCAAATGCTTCAAAGCCTAATGTTTCATGTTTACATGAACCTTGTCTGCATGAGATCAAGCTTACAACCTGCACAAATAATACTATCCACAATAATACTACAAATAAACCTATGCTAGCATATTTTACTGATTTGTCTGACAATGCTTTGAACATGAGTTCGCAAGTGAATTCCTACGTATTTGATGTTCTAAATGCATAATGACATTTTGAAGGCACCTTTTTCACATATTAAAATAAATTTAGGATTTTCAGTTGGGCTCTGTGTGGTGTGTGCTTACTGCACATGCACAGGGTCCAGTTCTTTGCAGATGCACGTGCATATTTCTACTCAATAAAATAGTTGACAGCCATTCTCTAATACGTTTCTCAGGGCAATGCCTTGATCAACAGAGTTAACCTGATGAAGGACATATACCTATAACATTGATTCTCCTTCTCCTTCTCCTCAGATGCTGTCTGACTGAACTGCTGTGCTTTTCCAGCTACACATACTGAACTCTGATCTCCAGCATCTGCAGTCCTCGCTTTCTCCCAACAGAGTTAACCTGCCTCGTTTAAAATTTAAACAAAGCCTGGCTGTGAACTGTCAATTAGTATTCTCCATGGCAATGCCTGTACCTGTCAGAGTCCACTTGTCAGCATTCTCCTCTCATGCAGAATAAATGTTTGTTTTTTTTCCTCTAAATTATTGAAGAGTTTAGGATGATTATCTTTGACAAAATGTGTTTTTTTTTCAGCAATATTCACTAATTGCCACAAAATTACTCCATTAAAATAAAGTCAAGATTGGGGCAGAACATGACTTTCTTTGCGCCTTCTCTCTATTTCTGTAACATTGTATTCTGCATTCTGTTCTACTCCCCTGATGTATTTATAGAAGGTTTGATTTGTGTGGCTAGCAACAAAACAATACTTTTCACTGCATCTTTGTACATGTGACAATAACAAATCAAACCAAGTCAAAATTGCATTCCACAAAGTTTGTTTCTCAATGTATTGTACAGTGAATGTGCTTTGTGAGGGCATTGTTTCAGAAAACACAATAGTAATAGCAATATATTACTTGGTGTTCTTTCTAGTTGTGTGATTATAGGAATTCTCATTACTGAAGCTGTAACACTGTGTGACACAATAATTGCTATTTTTATAGTCAAACATTGTTCCCTGATTATTCCATTTGATCTGTCAGCTCCCATAACTTGCTTTCTGATTTTTTAATCACTAGGTTTTCTTATTAGGTGAGATTTCTAGATCCAGAGTTATAAGCCTCACTCCATGCCATGACAGTGGCAGATAGGATGTGACAATGGTGGGATAAAAGGACCCAAATCCAGGATTCTAGACTCTCATTCCTGGTGAGTCGGATTTTTCTTGTCATGGGATAACATTGCAGTAGAAATCCCAACGCACAGCAATTCCACTCTTGCCCAATCCAGTGTCAGTCAATGGGCATTTTTAGACTGGCTACTATTTTCATGGAGTTGGACCCATTTTGGTAGGCAGTATCATTCCTGAGAGTCAGGAACCCATTGGGGAAGCTTAGTCCGGTGTTTGAACCTTTTGAAAAGTAAAAAAAAATGTTGACTGCTTCATATGTCACAATGTATTAGGAAACGATAATTTAATCTTGTGATGAATAATTGGCATTTGGTTCACAAAGTGAATAGCCACTAAGTTGACAGCATTGTGAGGGTTCAGATTAATTTCTTCATTCAGTCTGTATGCGTCAATTTTTTTTTGCAATTTGAATGCCCAAAGTGGCTGCAGGTAGGTTCATAGCACTGGGAAAGTAAAATAGGATGGTACTGAAGTGTAACATTTACATTCAATCTTTCTTGTAGAAGGATAAAAGATGATGTGTGCACAAGTGACAGAAAAGAGATTGGATAAACATTTTCTTAATGGTATATTTTTACTAGTTTGTGTTCCATTAACTTAGAAAACAAATTGCAGTGAGGGAAAATGACTGACTGTACCTCAGTAAGGGACAGGCTGAGAAACAGACTATGGGTAGAGATTGGATAAGAGAAACAAAGCCAGAGAGACCAAAAAAAAATCTGTAGCTGTGAAATAACTGCACAGAGGATGGTATCCCGTCACCAAGTCCCCC
This sequence comes from Chiloscyllium plagiosum, assembly GCF_004010195.1. NCBI lineage: Eukaryota > Metazoa > Chordata > Chondrichthyes > Orectolobiformes > Hemiscylliidae > Chiloscyllium > Chiloscyllium plagiosum. The sequence goes on along the minus strand of NC_057710.1, from coordinate 131,020,410 downwards.
TTTATTTATAAGTGCATAGTACATGAAACTGGCCCAGCTAGCTTAGAGTTGGCTCCCGGAATGAACAGAACCTCTGACACTCCTATCTCTATATCTGTCAGCCAGGGCTCCCTGTTTGGAACTGTTAACCAGGTCCAATCTGGGAACTTATTCTATGAGGTCCACCAGGCTAACCTTGTTCCATTAACAACAAGCTGCTCATTCAATTTTGAGCTGTGATTCTGCTAGAAGATTGAAAGCACGGGAAATCCAGCTGAGCCAGCCTGAAGAGCCGTTCACTTTCTGCCAGGAATGAGAATGGAGCCATCTCACATTGATCTCCAACTTAGTAGCACTCTTGTATCTGAGATTGAAGGCTGTGGATGGAGTCCTGCTCCAGACTAAAGAACAACAATCAAGGCCGATGAGCCAGGAGTTTGGAGGCACTATCCTTAGGATGAGATGTTAAACCTGTCTACCCCATCGGGTAAATTCTGTGGCACTCTTTCAAAGAACAGCAGAGGAGTTGCCTCTAGTGTCCTGGCCAATATTTCATTCTCAAAAAAATCACAGAAAAAAAGGACAATCTGATTTTTATTACATTGCTGTTTGTAGCATCTTGCTGAGTAAACACAAGCTTTTTTTTAATTTCATTACAATATGTACACTTTAAAAGTATTATTGGCAGTAAAGCATCTTGAGATATTCATTGCTTGTAAAAAGCAGGTTGAAAGCATATGAAGCAGAAGACAAAGTGTCAAATCCAAAGTTGATTAGAGTCCACGGCTTCTCAGAAAATATGATTGTTATTCACATTATCCCAAGAACCACAGAAAAATATTGCTTGTAGAAGGCCTATTTATGTGTCTGCATCATGGCAGAATCTGTTTTAGTCTCATACACTTCTTAGGTGTCAAATTTGCCTGTTGGTTGAGTAGAATTGGTTGGTTTGTGTCATTTTTAAAGATTTTCAACATGTTTGGGGCGACCTAATATAATGTGCTTAATAACAAAGAGGAACAGCTTATCTGATCAAATAGGAGGGAGAATTGTGATTTGCAAGCAGAAAGTAAATGCAATGAAGCATTTACTGCTGACTTTAGGAGAGCCAAGGGAATTACAGATATAAAGGATTGATACTCGTGTTGATGAAGTAGGATCAACCAGGGCTGCACAGCCAGCAAGAATGATATGTCGGAACTTGCAAAGTAGGCGTTGAAAATATGAAGAGACATGTGCTTGGACTTCCAGAAGCTTCTTGATAAGTTGCTACATTAAAGATTCCTGTGGGCTTAACATACTAGCACAGGTGTTGGGCTTAACATACTAGCACAGGTGGAAGGTTGGCTGGCAGAAAACGAACGAGGCATAAACAGGTCTTTTTCAAATTGGAAGAATGGGATATATGCAGGTCACTCAACTTTTTTCCAATTAACATCAATGAGGTTTAGTAGATTGATATCTGGAATGAATGGTTGGCCTGATAACGAAAGATTAGACTGGCGAGGCTGTTGACTACAGTTTAGAGTAATAGGTGGTTGTTTTAAGTTTCTGAGATACTGAATGGTCTTGCCAAGGTAGATGTGGAAAGTGAGGAGGACTAAAAGGTGTAGTCTTAAAATTAGAGGCCACCCTTAAAGGACAGAGATGTGGGGACTTTTTTTTCTGTCAGAGGATTGAGGGTTTGGAACTATCTGTCTCTAGAGGCAGGGCTACTGAATCTTTTTATGGTGAAGATCAACAGATTCCTGTTAGGCAAGGAAATCAAAGGTTACACTGGGCGAATGGGAATGTGGAATTCAGAACCCATATAGTTCACCCGTGATCTGATTGAATGGCAGAGCAAGCTTGAGGGTTCAATGATCTAATTCTGGTCCTAATTCATAAGGGGAGTCATACCAAGACAGTCCTGGTCAGAACCATGTTTTTTTGTTTGTGTGGTTCTTGGGACAATGTGAATAGCAGTTATATTTTCCGAGACCTCATTTTCTGAGAAGGTGTGGGCTCTAATCAACTTTTGGATTTGACACTTTGCCTTCTGCTGCTTATACTTTCAACTATCCTTCACTCGATAAAATGCTTGCCTTTCGAAATGCACCAGTATGAAGCACCAGCCACCTCTGCCAATGGCCTTTTCCAATGGTGAGCTGCTCAGAGGGGATTCACTTGGTTTTAGTAATTTACCAATTTCCCTCAAATTAAACCAGCTCAGAAAATTGACACATGCAACGTGCCCTTCACTTTCAATAGGGAATGAGTAGGTCTCACTCAGAGGCTTTGGGTGGACGTTCAACATGATCCCACAGGATCTCAAATTCCTGAACCTAAAGAAGGTAGATCTAGGGCAATAGGAGAAAACTTGTCTGTATCTGAAAATCTGTTTTTTTTTCTTTAAATAATGTAAAATTCAATGAAGATGTGAAACCTGCACACACCCTTTGGCTCTGTCTAATTTCCCCTAAGCATAATAGACATCGGTATGGTGCAAGCAACTTGTAATAGAGAATAATGTCCTGAGCAAAGTGGGGCTACAAATCGGAGTTTGTTGTTTAGAAACAATGTTGCTAATTAATAAGCTGTATGCTGTAAAATCAATTATTTTTAAATTTTTCAATCTCAAAAATACCTATCCCCAATGGAATAGCAGTGTGCAGCTGTAAAACTTCAGTGATAAAGCCTGTGTTTTGCTGAGATTATACTGCATTTCATTGAGACAGTGAAACCAAACACTCCTAACATAGGAAGCCCCTGCACATATCCCATCCTCTGTTGCATTGATGAGCTAAGTCAAGGCTATAAGTCATGAGTGCAGGGTGGAGGAGGACAGCAGTAATGAGAGGTGCTAAGACCTATTTTAGATAAAGATGTAGTATAAAATGGCAAATTAGGAAAAAGAAAATAGCAACGATTGGACACCATGTACAGGAGATTCAGAAAGTAACTAAAGGGGCAACTTCAGACAAACTAGGTCCAATGAGTAACAAGTACGTAACTTGTTAGCAATCTTTCAAAGTTGATAACTGCCCAAACAGAAAGGAGATTGCTTTGGTGAAGGGATTTGTCTTAATTCCAAATGATATAAGCCAATTTGCATGTGAATGAATTGTGACAGAAGGATACTGACAGCCATGGAGTGAAATCCTGTTATGTTCTGATCTGGGAGGTTTGCAGGCCTCGGTAAGGTAAAACTTTAACCAACCAATTCATTTTAGGAAATGTGTAAAAGAATGAGAGGTGCACATTGGTACAGAGTAGTAAGTCAGGATATTAAAGGAAGGAGACAGTGAAAGGGGATTTGTGAAGGGATGTAGAAAGGCCTTAAGGGAAAGCGTGATGGGTGATCATTAACAGTGTTATACTGAAAAAAGGCATCTGAGTACTCTTCCCAGGGGGCAGAAGAAATGGTTTGGATGTTTCATTTTCTTTGGCAATTACTGCCTCTGCTCCTTTGTCACAGGCACAGCATTAGATTAAATTACACTTAGAGCGTGGGAGTCAGTCATGTAACATTAATTCAGAAACAAAGAACTGGCAGAACATTTAATTACAGTGGGAACCACTATTACGGCACCACCTACAGGCATACCTGGAACTACGTTTAAATATTGCTACTTTTAAAGTGAATTTGTCGGAGACAAAGACAGGAATTTTAAAAGCATATTCAAAAATGGAACACTACAGCTCACCCAATAATTTGAATATTTAATTGATATGTACGTAATAAAATAGAATTATAATGATGATTATGACCTGGGTCAAATCAACATCGAAACATATATTCAATATTTGAGGATTCTTCCATTCAGTCACTGTGTATCTGTTTAAAAAGTCAGGTGACCTTCTGATAATGGTTAGATATTAAAGTAAAATATCACCGCTTGAGTGTTATTACTGATTTGTTATTGCTTCAGTCAGATTAGAAACATGGAAACCAGTAGTAGACCACTCAGCTCTTTTGAGCCCATTCCACCATATGCTGTGTCATAGTTCTACTCTCTTCCCGTAACCCTTAAATATATTCAGTGGCTTGGTTCACAACCTTCTGTGATAGAGAATTCCACAACTACCCATTGAGTTAAGATTGTTTCCTCATTAAGGATAGATAATAAATGCTGGCCTAGCCAGTGAGGCCCTCACCCTGTGAATGTATAAAAACAATCCCTGTTCTAAATGGTCTATTCCATGTCTTGAGTCGTGAGTGTGGTGCTGGAAAAGTACAGCAGGTCAGGCAGCATCCGAACAGCAGAAGAAACGATGTTTTGGGCAAATGCCCTTCATCTGGAATTCCGTGTCCTGAGACTTTCCTGATTTGTGACTTCCCAATCAGGAGAGAAACATCCTCCTGCAACTATTCTGCCTATCCCTGTTTAGAATTTTATATATTTTAATCAGATCTGCTCTCAACGCTTCAAAGTCTTGTGAATACAAGTCCAGTAGAACCACTCCTCATTTATCAGTCCTGCCATCCCTGCTATCGGCCTATTGAACCTGTGCGGTATCCACTGCCTGGCAAATATATCATTTCTTAGATAAGGAGATCAAAACTGCACACAGTATTCCAGGTGTGGTCTCACCAAGGCCCTGGATAACTGTTCAGAACAAGTGGTAAGCCATTTAGAACTGAGACAAAGAGATATTTCTTCTGTGAGGATGGTGACTCTCTACTCTAGATGACTAAGGAAGTTCAGTCATTAAATATATTCTACACTGATTGGTAGATTTCTGGTTCTTGAAGCGATCTAAGGAAATAGGGGTGGTGAAGGAAAAAAGCATTGAGATGGATCATAACAATGATCGAAATGCACCAGTATGAAGCGCCAGCCACCTCTGCCAATGCTCAGAGGGGATTCACTTGGTTTTAGTAATTTACCAATTTCCCTCAAATTAGACCAGCTCAGGAAACTGACACAGGCAACGTGCCCTTCACTTTCAATAGGGAATGAGTGGGTCTCACTCAGAGGCTTTGGGTGGACATTCAACATGATCCCACAGGATCTCAAATTCCTGAACCTAAAGAAGGTAGATCTAGGGCAATAGGAGAAAACTTGTCTGTATCTGAAAATCTGTTTTTTTTTCTTTAAATAATATAAAATTCAATGAGGATGTGAAACCTCCTCATTGAGCATCAATGGATCATTGAGCCATGATCATAACGAATGGTGGAGCAGGCTGGAAGGACAAAGCGGCTTTCTCCTGCTCCGTGATCTAGTTGCGTGATCTATTCCAGTGCATAGTTTCCAGTTTTATATATTCCAGAAACTGATGGCCAAGGAAGATGTATTCATTTTACAGCTGAAATGTTTGACTATCAATTGTAAGTCCTTCAAACACAGGCTAATGGTAGGGGGTAAGAGTGGATAGATGTTCCAAATCAATCATGATGGAAAGGAAACTGGAGCTTCTCCATCACTGTTAATAGCTCCAGGCTACAACATGGAGTATGCATGTTGCCATAGCAACTCAAACTCCTTGGATTGGTGGGGATTGAAGTACTTTTGGGGCAACAGTTAGCTCGGTTAGCTGGACACCAAGTGCCAATTTTGTGCCAACAGCACAGAGTTCAATATCTGTTCCAATTAGAGTAGATTCAGGACCTGTTTCTTGCAGGTGGTGGAGGTCATGGTACTGTAGCTTGGAACTGCCTTAAGGCAAAACACCTAACAAGATGAAGGCCCATCTCTTGGCTGGCCTCTTGACTTTGAGCACAGTAGCAATGTGAGATGACAATAAAATCAGGTAAAAGGCCATTTCTGAGCTATTCCTTATCACTGTCCATCAGTATCCCCCTTTTTAGAGATTAGATTAGATTCCCTACAGTGTGGAAACAGGCCGTTTGGCCCAATAAGTCCAGACCGACCCTCCAAAGAGTAATGCGCCTAACACTACGGGCAATTTAGCATGGCCAATTGACCTAACCTGCACATCTTTGGACTGTGGGAGGAAACCGGAGATTCCGGAGGAAACCCACGCAGACACGGGGAGAATGTGCAAAATCCACATAGGCAGTAACCCAAGGCTGGAATCGAATCTGGGACCCTGGTGCTGTGAGGCAGCAATGCTAACCACTGAGCCATCATGCCACCCATAATTCTTCATTCACATTCACTCCTTTCACTGTAACCTATGGAAATAATGGATTCAAATCACTTAAACAAATACTTTTAAATTCCCTTTTGCAACTGGCTAACAATTCAGGTCAATATTTCTTCAGATAGGCAAGGCTACGAAGGAGAACCTGTTTGGGGAGTATCAAGCACTGGGAAGGAAATTGACAAACAGGTCCTTGAGGGTCATAATCTCTGGATTACTGCCTGAGCCATGTGCTAATTGGCATAGGGATAAGAAAATTAGGGAAGTAAACACGTGACTAAGAGATTAATATAGGAAAGAGGGTTTCCATTTCATGGGACATTGGCATCAGTTTTGGAACTGGGGCAACCTGTACTGATGAGACGGTCTCCACCTGAACCAATCTGGAACCAGTGTTCTGGCGAAAAGGATAAATAGAGTGGTCACTAGGACTTTAAACTTGTGAGCCGGGGGAAGACATAGGAAAAGCAACAGGGAGTATGGAGTCAAGTAGAAAGATAAGCAGCAGATTAGCATGTGTGTAGGGTTTACGTTCGAGGCAGATTAGGAATGAAGCAAAAAGGAACAATATATTAGAGGTGATGGAAATCTTGAGGATAAGAAAATTAGTGTTAAGGCGCTTTACTTGAATGCCCGAAGCATTTGTAACAAAGTAGATGAACTAACAGCACAAATCATCATAAATGATTATGATGTGATGGCCATCACAGAGACATGGTTGCAGGGGGTTCAGGACTGGCAGTTAAACATCCAAGGATTAACAACTTATCGAAAAGACAGGTAGAGGGGGTGGAGTTGCCCTGTTATTTAAGAATGAAATTAAGTCTATGGCACTAAATGACATAGAGTCAGATGATATGGAGTCTGTGTGAGTGGTGTTGAGGAACCACAAAGGCAAAAAAACCATAATGGGAGTTCTGTACAGACCTCCCAACAGTGGTCAGGACCAGGGATGCAAGATGTATTGGGAAATAGGGCATGGTCATGGTGATTATGGGGATTTCAATATGCAAATAGACTGAGTGAATAATGTTGCTGGTGGATCCAAAGAAAGGGAATTCATGGAATGCTTACAGGTTGGCTTTTTGCAACACCTTGTGATGGAGCCCACAAGGAAGCAGGTTATTCTGGACTTGGTGCTATGTAATAAGCCAGACTTTATAAAAGATCTTAAAGTAAGGGAACTCTTAGGAGGCAGCAATCATCATATGGTAGAGTTCAGTCTGCAGTTTGATAGAGAGAAGGGAAAATCTGATGTAATGGTGTTACAGTTTAAATAAAGGTAATTACAGGGACATGAGAGATGAGAGAGGGACTGATGGAAATTGACTGGAAGCAGAGCCTAGCAGGGAAGACAGTAGAGCAACAATGACAGGAGTTGCTGGGTATAATTGAGGACACAGTACAGAGGTATATCCCAAAGAAAAGAAAGATTGTTGGGGGGTTGGAGAGCGCAGCGATTAGACGACCATGGCTGGCGAAGGAACTTGGGAATTGTATCACAGAAAGAAACAAAGGAGTGGCAAAAGTAGAGATTGGGCCATTCCAAATTGCTCCAAATTCTCGCCTCAGGCAACTGACTGTATGGAGTTTGCACATTCTCCCCGTGTCTGCATGAGTTTCCTCCGGGTGCTCCGGTTTCCTCCCACAGTCCAAAGGTGTGCAAGTTAGGTGAATTGGCCATGCTAAATTGCCCATAGTGTTAGGTGAAAGGGTAAATGTAGGGGAATGGGTCTGGGTGGGTTGCTCTTCGGAGGGTTGGTGTGGACTTGTTGGGCCGAAGGGCCTGTTTCCACACTGTAAGTAAAGTAATCTAATCTAATCGCAATCTAATCTGATGCAGGAAGGCTAGTGATGGGAGATAAGGAAATAACTGAAGAACTTAATAAGTACTTTGTGTCAGTCTTCACAATGGAAGACATGAATAATGTACCAACAATTAAGGAGAATCAAGGGGCAGAGTTGAGTATGGGTGACCATTACAAAGGAGAAAGTACTTGAAAAGCTAAAAGGTGCAAAAATTGATAAATCTTCTGGCCCAGATGGACTACATCCTAGAGTTCTGAGGGATGTGGCTGATTAAATAGTGGAAGTGTTGGTTGTAATCTTTCAAAAATCACTGGAGTCAGGGGGAAGTCCCAGATGATTGGAAAATTGTTGTTGTAAGCCCTTGTTCAAGAAAGGATCAAGACAAAAGATGGAAAATTATAGGCCGATTAACCTAACCTCGGTTATAGGTAAAATTCTAGAATCCATCGTTAAGGATGGTATTTCTAAATTCTTGGAAGTGCAAGATTGAATTAGAACAAGTCAGCATGGATTTAGTAAGGGGAGGTTGTGCCTGACAAACCTGTTAGAATTCTTTGAAGAGGTAACAAGTAGGTTAGACCAGGGAAACCCGGTGGATGTTATCTACTTCGACTTCCAAAAGGCCTTTGATAAAGTGCCTCACAGGAGGCTGCTGTGTAAGGTGAGGGCTCATGGTCTTGGAGGTGAGCTACTGGCATGAATTGAGGATTGGCTGACAGAAGGCAGAGAGTTTGGAAAAAAGGGTTTTTTTTGGTCTGGCAGCTGGTGACAAGTGGTCCCGCAGGGTTCAGTGTTGGGGCCGCAACTGTTCACTTTATATATAAATGATCTGGATGAAGGGACTGGGGGCATTCTGGTGAAATTCGCTGATGATACGAAGTTAGGTGGACAGGTAGGTAGTTCTGAGGAGGTGGGGAGACTACAGAAAGATTGAAACAGTTTAGGAGAATGAATTCCATCAGCCATTTCTTGGACCAATGTAAGCAAATGTGAGGTCTTACACCTTGGGGAAAAAGAACACAGGCATGGACTATTTTATAAATGGTGAGAAAATTCATAAAGCCAAAGTACAAAGGGAGCAGGGAGTGCTAGTACTGGATTCTCAAAAGATTGACTTGCAGGTTGAGTTAGTGGTTAAGAAAGCAAATGTGCTGTTGTAATTTATCTCAAGAGGGTTGGAATGTAAAAGCAGTGATGGGCTACTGAGACTTTATAAAGCTCTGGTTAGGGCCTGTTTAGAATACTATGTCCAGTTCTGGCCCCCACACCTCAGGAAGGACATACTGGCACTGAAGTGTATCCAAAGATATTCACACGGATGATCCCTGGAATGATAGGCCTAGCATACAATGAACGGCTGAGGATCCTGGGATTGTATTCATTAGCATTTAGAAGGTTGAAGGGAGATCTAATAGAAACTTACAAGATAATGCATGGCTTAGAAAGGGTGGATGCTGGGAATTTGTTTCCGTCAGGCGGGAATACTAGGACTCGTGGGCACAGCCTTAGAATTAGAGGGGGTAAATCTAGAATGGAAATGAAGAAACATTTCTTCAGCCAGAGAGTGGTGGGCCTGTGAAATTCATTGTCATGGAGTGCAGTGGAGCCTGGGACATTAAATGTCTTCAAGACAGAGATTGATAAATTCTTAATCTCGCAAAGAATTAAGGGATACGGGGAGAATGCGGTAAGTGGTGTTGAAATGCCCATCAGCCATGATTGAATGGCAGAGTGGACTCGATGGGGTAAATGGCCTTACTTCCACCCTATTTCTTATGGTCTTATGATCTTATAGATCTTCTCAATCAAACTCTTCCGAAAGCCTTTGATACAATAGACTCCATGAAAACTTATCCTGTCTTTCCTCACCCTGGTTTTTTCTAAAGTTAAGTTCCACCCTCATCTCCACTCTCAAGTCAGAAGAATGCAAACTTGAACATAAATGGAGGATAATTGGTTTAGTCGTTTATTGTTGGATCTGGCTGGGCCACATAAAGCACTGTTGGATCCGTCCTTTCATCTGCCTCCAAACTTTTCATTGCTCCAGGATCATATTGAAATGGGAATAGAATCCAGAGCTGCTCTTATATCAAAACATAAAATGCTGGAAAACAGACTTTGTAGGTGAGGTGGCATTTGTGAAAAAATGAACAAGGGTTAATGTTTCCAGTTTGTAACCTTACACCAGAATTAGAAACAGTTTGAAACACAAAGGGTTTCATAAGAGGTGGTGAGGATGGGGACAGAAGGAATGTGAAAGACAGAAGGGATTGAGTAACAGAAATTTACTCCTCTGGGACAAAAGTGAATAGAAATGGAGCAGGAAATGAGCTGAAAGCAGAACTTCTTGTGGTATTGGAGCTTTTGCCTGCCAGCTGGTGAGAAACCCACACTCTTCCTTCTTAGAAAAGATCAACAGAACTACACACAATATCAGGCAGCAGCAAAGCCACCTGCAGGCTGCCCCTGGAATCAGGACCCTGTGGACAAAGGTATGGTCCAGTGAAGGCTGATGTGTGATTGGAGCAGCTCGAGTGTCCAACAGTGTCACTGAATAGGTGGTGGTTGCTGCCGGAATGATACCAACCCACAGATGCCAGAGCCCTAGGATTATCAAGGAGTCAAACTTCATATAAGTGATGTGGTGAGGGGGACTTTTGGGGGAGAGAGGTCAGAAGCAATAGCAGTTCGTTGATCCTCATTACAAACACCCTGATGTTCCAATGTTAATTCCTTGGATCATTGCCTTTGATCAAGGAGTCCCTCCTACCCCCACTACCAAAGTGACAAGTGGCCCACACAGTTTGACCTGTTGTGCACAGTGCATGTTCATCGTTCTATTTGAACCCAGTGTAATCCCAGTAGCAGTGGGCTAAGATTCTCAAGTGACCCTAACTGGTCACTTAAGGGCCTCCATTGACAGTGAAGTATAAAAAGTAACTGCAGTGAGAGAAGATTTCACCCAAAGAAATAGATGAGATGCTGGTTTTAAAGAAATATAACCTAGAGTAAGCAAAGAAAAGGAAACAAGATGGGGCACAGAGTTTCTGGTTTGAAATTGTTGAAATTAGTGCTAAGTCCAGAAATCTATAAAGTGCCTAATTGAAAGATGAGGGGGTGTTCCTCAAGTTTACATTATGTTCTGTTGACATGGTGTATTGGACTGTTGCATGTGAGAATATTAAATCAGTAAGAGAGCAAGGAGGAAAATTTAAAATCAATGGCAACTTGCTTCTTTTCACCACTAAAAATATCTTCTACGGCCCCCCTCCTCAGACTGTTCCACCTTCATCTCCATCAACTGTGTGGAGCTCATGAACGTTTTAGTTCAGGAGTTTAAGATATTTGATTGGGTTGCCTCTGTCACTGCCTCTTTTCCCTTAAACCAGTCATATAACCATTCAAACTGATGCAGCTAAACACTATTTCATGGAAATGGTTGCAGTCAGTAAGGAGAGGAAACCTTTCAGTGTCACTAGATTGCATACAAAATCTCTCATATCCAAATCCCAGAGGGTAATTCATGTGTTACTCAGTCAGCATGTTTTGCTTTATATTTAGACAATAAGAAATCCATTCCCTAATCCAATTGTGTTTGACTAACTCTACCCAATCTACAGATTAATTGGAGTAACCGATATGACAGTAAGGCTATTGTGCTTATTACTAAATGCAGCCGTATTGTGTTAGAAACAAACGTGCAAGCTAATGAAAGCTTTATTTCACAGTTGCACTTGTAATTCACCAACAAATTAATGCAGATATATATTGTACTGGGATTAGTTAGTAGTAGCATGAAAATATTAGTGATTTTATCCAGTAATAATTAAAGCTTTGTCTTGCTTTGATACTTATTATTCAGTGGGAATCAGAGGGCATTGATGAGAATCTGTGGCTAGTAATTGGCAATCAAATCTTTTTGTTTGCTTCTGCAGTTGTGTTGTGATTATTTGCACTCCATGTGAATTCTTCTTTGAGAGACATCTGTGGCCATATGCTTCATAGAATCTCTCCATCTATTTTAATTAATGGAATTGTTCCCCACACCTTTTATTTTTTTAAAATGCATTTACATTTTTATTCCATGAATTAATTCCTTAGGTCCCCATTTCTAAATGAATGGTTTTTAAACCCACTGTAGTGACATGATTTTTAGATCTGAAAGTTGCACTGTCATGCAAATACAGTTCATCAAATCTCTTTTAAACATGAAAGTTCTCAAGGACATAAAGGCTCCAAGTATTGGGCAAAGACCTATTAAAAAGTGGTGCCAAATGTTCACAGGTGACATGTACATTGATAGAATAGAAGTCTTTTCTGTGAATGAACTCAGCTATTCTATGATATTGTCCTCTCAGCATAACATAATGTGTGCGCACATTATCTCACACTGCACAGGGGGAAGCCAGCTATATGGCCAGAGCCTATTTCCTGGTCTGCAGCGATGACCTTGTCATGGGAACAAAGGTGAAGTAGTGTGATCTGTCATAAATGGGATTGGTAACAACCTTAATACATTTGTGGGGCTGATTTGTGACATTCCACAAAGGTTCCCCGGTAGCCCCTTGGAAGGAGGTGATCACATACAAACCCAATGGAGCTCTCACCATGGTGGCCACTCATTCCTTCAGGTCACAGGACCCACTCCAGCAGTTGGCATAGTTCTGTGAAGTGTTCTATGTCAACCTCAGTCTACACCTCACTCATCCGGAGGAAATGGCATTGATAACAAGACTCCAGGCCTTCTGTATCTCCTGCCCATCCTGCAGCCTGTTCATGTGGAAGTTGTTCAGCATCCACTAGGGGTTGCAGCTGGTGCTGGCCTTGCTGACACATCTGTTTTTCTATTTCCCCTGTGTCTGGTTGCAAGGACAGCCCCTGCTTGTGACTGGATCTTTTAGTCATGCTTGCAAAGAATCGGTTTGCTGAACATAAACGAAACAGGGACTTAGTAATGTGGACAGTCAGCATTCACACCACTTAAGAGTGACATTTTACCATACTCCTCCATTCAGTGGAACATGGAACCATTCTGACAAGGAGAGCTATGGAAAGACTGTCCTGTCCTGAAACTTTGACATTGCTCACTATTCTGATGAATACAGTGTCAGTCATGTTGCAGAGAGACAGCAGGAGATTGCATGTGCTATATAAATGCTGAATCTTGTCCTTCCAGTCTGTGGTGTAAAATTCCAAGCAGTGGAATGTGGTGAAACGGTTAAAAATTATGTCCCAATACATGTGTGAATCTAACCGGAATGGAGGTGTTGCTTAGTCCCGTGTGAATCTTATTACACACCTCCCCGTGTGAATCTTCTTATCTGTATGTAACCAGAATGGAATGTGTTTTTTAGCCTTGCTCTGCTGTTCACATGAATGTTTATATCTGGAAAAGAGTATATCAGCTGGAAAAGTCTCCAGTTCGGTGAGTCTGCTCCGGGGTTACGTTTAACCGCCGAGCGTGGGTTGTTGGCAACCGCTCTACGAGAACTGACGGCTCCCAGTTCCGGTAACATGTAGAGTGAGTATAAGCCAGACCCGTTGTGCGACGCTGCGGGGAATAAAATGCCCATATTCTAGCAGTCTCGCCTCTTGGTCGTTTGTTCTGTGTCAGACTACTCTCCTACGAACCTGACCTTGAGAATTTTTTAAAACACAGTCCCACATTAGAGTTGACTGAAGCTTGTAGCTAATTAGTACTGGTTATGCACGTGGACATTCTTGGATATTTTGTTCAGTCCTTTTTGTGAAATAGCTCCTTCTGAATTCACCACTTCAAATTTCTTCTTTTTTAATATAGATCATTTTTGAGAGTATTGACATCTTCTCTGCTGTTTTGTTCTCCTTCACTATTTTTATCACTTGTGTTGGGCCAACCTCCTAATTAGCTCTTTGCCAATGAGGAAAGGGTAAGCAGTAAGTAAATTTGATAATGCCATGTTAATAAATATTTATATGCAAGCAAAGATAATGTAAGAAGAGACGTTGAGCAAAATGACTTCTCTGGATGCAGATCAAAGAAACAATTATAATATAGGAAGTGAAACTAATGCTGTTTTTGGCAGTAGTTCTATTTGTGCAGTCATAGCATGTGACTTTTTAAAAATTGTATCATTCCTGCCAGCATTGTAAAAGTACCATCACTGCAATGACTTTAGCAATTAGACAAAACAATCTCTTTTTGTCCTCCCAACTCAGTTAGTAAGGAGCAACAAATCTGTCCTTGATACATAACAGCAGTCTTTTTTTCTCGAGGCTTCCATTGTCGTTTCAATAAATTAATAATTATTTCAAATGTAGCCTTGCTTTAGCTTCATACTTTAGCATTTTAGTCCTCACTTAGAAGTGAGCAATTTGAGGTTATATATCCTTGAATTCTCACCAAAGTAGTTCGTATTCTGGCTACTGCATAGCTGACCATCTTTGATCAAGGTTACTTGGGCATTGTATATGTTGAGCTCAAGCCAGATCCACTGAGTTACTGCCAAAAGACAACTTTTATTCTTTATTTTTTAACATAAAATACAGCTACTTAATTTGAGATCCAGTAAAACATCAGGTGGCCAATGGATTAAAAGGTTGAAATATAATTATCAGCATCCTCTGAAGCAATGTCTTTGTACCACCATATTCAAAGAGTAGAATCTTCTATTGCATACTTAGATATGGATTGTAATTTTTAAATCAATTATACCGGAGTATATAACTTCAGGTAGGCTTTTGCAGCCTCCTGCTGTTACCTGTGGATCATAATTCTAGAGGTGATTGCTTTGATGAAAAGGCTAATTCTTATTTATTGTTGTTCATTCTTTAATGGTGCGTTCTTAAGAGAAATCATTCTCTAAAGCCCTGCAGGTGATTTCTGTTCTGGGTGCAAAAGTAGATAGAGTATCCTGTATCTAGTATTTCTTCTTCCACACAGCACATAGATTTCTTAAAGGCTGAGCTTTCAAAAGTTATATTTCATTTTTCCCAAGGATATTTCTTTTTTAGGGGTGGAGAATAATACAAGGGAGACATCTATGGGTGATTCCTCAACATTTATAACACTTATTAATTATCTTCTTTTGATTCAATTTTGCTACAGACTTGGCTAGTGACAAGTGATTATTTTCCTTGGTGATTTCTACGCAGAAGATAATAGATATTATGTTTCAGTTCTAACTGTGGATTCAATACCATCAACTGAGTTCAAATCAATTTTACACCATTTTTAAGCACGGAGCTGCTCCTAACATGGAATCTGCCAAAAGCAGTGTTGTTGAAGTGAGTTTGCAGTGGTGCTGTTGTTGGCATGGAGTCCCACAACTTAACCATCATCGCAGTAATGGAATACATAAAGGGTTACATGTATTCGGATGATAATTGTCTTTGGCCTGCTCCAGTCATGTAACCTATACTGTGGAATATCCTCACTACGGGCAGCTGTCTAATAAACAGTTCTGCTGAATATAGAGTGTAGGTATCATTTAATTCTAAATGTGGTGTACAGAAGTGGGGATAAGGTAAAATTTTGAAGAGTTTATATGGAAGCACAGCTACTAAAAGAAGAATACAGAAATGTCAAGAGCTGCTGAAAACTGCTTAAAACCACTGACCCCATTTGAAGGTACGTCCTGCCTTAGCTACAAGTCAGTTTGCTTGATTGGCAGCTAAAACTGAAAGGTGCCTGACCTGCTGTGCTTTTCCAGCACCACGCTTTTCTAATCTCCAGCATTTGCAGTCCTTGCTTTTTCTCTTAAAAGAGAATCGTAACCAATGCTGTGACCAAGGGCTTTTGCCCGAAACGTCAATTTTCCTGCTCCTTGGATGCTGCCTGACTGGCTGTGCTTTTCCACCACCACTCTAATCTAGACTCTGGTTTCCAGCATCTGCAGTCCTTGTTTTTACCCTGTGACTACAACATGAAAAAGTCAAGAGGGATACTGGATTTAACACAATTCCAGAGGTTTTGGGAGGGCGTAGTTGCAAAAGCTCAGTAATGGGGATGTCATTTTAGAGATTCCAAGGGAGATGTAACAAGGGAAGGATACCATATTGAATACTGCACAGGAATGATGACACCCCACCCCACCCCGCCCCTCAAGATCTCCCAAAATCCATGGCTGTACCCTCTTCATGTCCAGCAGAAGCCTGCATAGTTTAGGTTTTGGGCTGCTCACCTTGCAGTTGTTTTTCCCAGGAGACCAGTAGTTTGCAACAGAGGCAGAATGATGCCATTATATTGCAATAAGGTCTGCTTAATGTCTCAATATATCAAATGAAAGGCATCCTGCTTTTTGCTGTACTCCATAACCGATCCAGTGATGGAAGAGAAGGCAGCAAAATGACAGTTGCTTTATTTCACGTGTCCGCCATTCCTATTAATAGACCAATGGGCATCAGTAAAATTCAGCCCCATATGTTATCTGCTTATTCATAATGCTCCAACTGGGATTATGGTGAATGATATCATGAATCATTTCCTGTGGTGATGTATATAAAACTGTTTACATGTTTAGAAGTATGTTACTCAGTCTGTTAAACTAGCTGCACTGCAATGCATTATAACAAGATCCCCATTTCTTAAGTAGAAAGAATCACACACATTATAAGCTATGTACTTAATGGAATTGGGTAACTTTTTGATGAGTATTCCCATATATATTGACACCCATATTAATTATTCAAGTCTCTGAAATATACACGTGGTGTGCAGACTTGTTCAGATCTGGTGACAGTAGAACTTCCTCTGAAAATATCACCCTTTGTTCTCATGATTCATGGGCTAACAATTAGCTTGTGCTGCCATATTTTGTAACTGCACTCTCTGGACTTGAATAAGCACATATTCTCAACTCTGCACAAATGCTGGGTATGAAGCTATTTGATAATTATCTCCATAATCATCAATTCCTCCTCAACATCTTTTCATCCGTATTGGTCAGTGTATGACTGTGGCTCACTACAGATCCTTGATATCTCTACAAAGATCCATCTCCACTCTTGGGTTTGGATCACCCTGACCTTTCGCCCACCCTTCAGAGGAGGCAACTCCACACATCTTTGTCGTGTGTGGTTTTCATTTCCTCTGACCTTCTTTAATGCTTGTTTTTCTTTGACAGCAGTCTGATCAGGTGATGGTCTAGAGGAATTGACCTGATTTGCCTTCTGAACATAAGCTCTTTTGGGAATGGGAATCCTATATCTAGTAGTGTGGCTCATATGTGCAACATCACAATATGAATACATTTCATAATCAATGACTTTACTGCCTGCACCATTCTTTCTTTGTGCTAGATGACTTGCTCTTATTAGTGTGTTGATAATGAAACATAAGGTGGGGGAGGAATATCAAAGTTGCATGAGTGATCTTAAATGGCGTGGAGCGTTGTGGGGTTGAGTTTGTGAGGGATTAGGTGATTGGGCTTTAAATGAGGTTAGGAATTGGATTGCTGTGTTGAAGGTGAGTTATGTGTTTTGCAAACCTGACCTCTGTGTGAAAGGACAAAAATATCAGGCAAATTTGCACATGGGTCAGGTTTGCATTTTGGACAGTACAAAAGTGCATGGGCAGATTTCACTGCAAAATCCAAACCTTGGTGTTGTAGGCTGTCGGGAGTTGGCACAGCAGAGGAAAGTTAAGGACCAGTGAATACCTAATCAAATTGTTCATTTCTGTATTAACAAAAATGACCCTTTTCTGTCCTGTAATGGTTCTGTGAATGTCAGTGCTATGTAAACAATGCCACAGGGTAGTTTTCACACTATCCTTATCCAGTGATCTCAGAATGTGTGTCAGGAATTATCAGCAACTCCAACATTTCAGTATTTCAGGAGTGTAAATGATGGAAAACTTAGTGGAAATGCTGCAACCCCCCAGTTGAACTTTCGTTAATGAGCAGGCACAGTTTGCACTATTAGAATTAGCCTGGAAACCAATGGGGAGATGGCAGAATTGTGAAGTGTTCTGAGTTGCATTCTGACTTTGGCAGCTAAGATCTACCTAAATGTCAATGTTGGTGAGAGACTGTGACCGTGACTTATAATCCGTTTAAGACTTGATAGATGCTACTTATCTTTTGTAATCAAGAATGCCAAACAACAAATTAAACAACATTAAATAAGTACTACATTAAAAAAAAACAATATAATAGATTCATTCAGAGTTAACAGTACAAAAAAAGGAAGCATGGACGCTTGTTCAGTATGCATTGGTTAAAGTCTTGTAAATCTGTATAATTAAATCAAAATTTAAGTGCTTCAATCCCTATTAACTCATGACACTAATTTGGAATTAACAAAGTGGCAGAAAGAAATGTCAAAAGCAGCAGTAAAAGATGTAGGTTCTTGTGCAATAAATCTGAAATGTTATATATTAGACCACTAATAATCAATGGTTTTGTTAATAATGTGAAGCCTAATAAAACTGCTATTTTCCTAACAATAAAAGTATGCATGAAACAGCTTCTCAATTAATTAGGCTGTTATTGAATCAATCAGTGTTTGCAATAGCTTTGTGTATTTTGTTATTTCTGACCACTGATTCTATGTTGTTTTGCAATTATCAAACAATACAATGTTTTTAAAGTTCACATTTGAAAAACAACACCAGCCAGTGTACTACTTTTGGGCTGAATTATTTGCATGGCAGATGAAAGTGATACATTTGTATAAGTGTATCTTTTAAATCATCTTTTTCATCATTTCAATTGTTCATCTGTTTTCCTATTGCTGTTTCTGTTATAAATGTTTACATCAGCTGTTTTTTTCAACATACTGCGAGCAGTATTGTTATCATTAACTATTCTTATAATTTTTCAAAGGTGTTATGAGATTGTATTGAAGTTATACAGGAAGAGATGAGTTTGCCTTCATATCAGTGAACAAGAACCTTTTATTAATTCGATATGCTCTACACCGAAATGGCTAGGTGAAAGCATTCATAGAAGCACACAGGCTCAGTTCCAAAACCAAGTTTGTCGAGATATCAGCAGGCGTCACTGATATGACCAGTTTATGAACACAATGGATCTGAACCATTATCCTATACCTTCTGTAAAATCCTTTCTTCTATCCATTTAAAATCTCTGTCTTTTGCCGCTAACATTTAATTACATTGATGCATCAACACATAATGATTTACCGTGCTCTCAGTTTCACTTCCTCCATCCCCAAGTCTTTTTTTTTGAACATTGTTCTCAGCCTATCTTGTGGCAGGATGGGGTGTTGCTGGTTCACATTCTGTTGGTGGGAAGGCATGGTCTTGTGCAGACTGGTGCATAAGTGGACACGATGGCTGACACTGAGCTGTACCCATCAGTTCTCAGTCTCTGTCAGCAGGTGTCATTAATGATGTGTCCCATGACTTAACCAGTAAAGGTACTAACAGTGACTCCTCTGTCATGAAACAGTAATCTGTGTGATTGCAAAATTAGGGAATTGTTTGTAGAAGTGGTACATACAATTTGCAGCACTCCCAATATTCAAGATCGTATCTCTCACCAGTTATTTAGTAATATTTGAGAATCAGTTATCATGTGTAGTGTATAGGATGAATACCTATAATGCTCATGGTTAGACTTCATTTATGAGTGTTTGATCTGATTGAAGAGGTTTGTAGTGAAGTACAGCTCAACCTTGCCTCTGTGTAGAATGTAAGTAGTTCACCAGTTCGTACCAGGACCTTGACCAGTCCTAACCTAACTGAGGCTCCAGACCTGTTTATGATATATTTACAGCCACTAATGACTCAGAAGAAAACTTATGACCTACAATGCCAATGCAGAAACATCAAGGCTGTCAAATTACTCAACTTTTTCCAAGACACAGAAGTTATAGTGCAAAAGGAGCTGTAAATAAATATACACAATTAGTGTATCTGTCCTACCTTTTCTCATAACCAGACCCACTATTCCTTTTCAAATGAGCATCTAATTCCCCATTCAATGCTTTAACTGAGCCTCCCTCTGCCAAACACAGACCTGAACTACTTGTCATGTGGAAACATGCATTCTCATATAATTTCTGCTTCCTTCACTAATTTCTTTAAATCAATGTCCTGTTATCATCTTTTAATGACTGGGAATTCTTTTTCCTAATGACACTTTGTCCATACCCCTAATGATTTCAAGACATCAATCAAAACTCCTCTCTGTTTTCTTTGCTCCAAGGAAAAACTGTTCCAATTTCTCTGGTCTATTTCCTTTACTGAAATTCCTCATCCTCAAAAACCATTTGTGTTCATCTCTTCCACACTCTCTGTCCAATGCATTCACATCTTTCTTTTGTGCACGCCCAGAATTGTGTGTAGTAATCCAGCCGAGGTAGAAGTAGTTTCTAATTTAAGTTCAACATAACTTCCTTGCTGTTCTATTTTGTTTCTTAAAATTGTTATCTAAGTACATCTTAAATTTTGTGAATACCCCTGCTTTAATTGCCAATTATAACAAATATTTCAACAACTGCTTAAATGAAAAATAATCCAGTTTCTTTTCTTTACGCATCTGATGTTGGTCCCAATTTTATTTTCTCTTGTTACTGTTGCATGAACTAATTATTTATTATCACAAACCTTTTCAGATCTTTTGAACAGCATTTTAACTTTGACAGGCATTTGGACTTCGGGCAATAGCGTGAAATGCACATTATCAAATCAACAGCCTGTTATTGAGTTCTCCAAATCTTAACTCCAAAAATCCAAACATATATAGCAGGAGATTGATACCTATTCCCTATTATTGTCTCGCTTGGGTTTTCATGCTTTACCTTTGTGAAAATCCTGATGGTACTGCCAGTTATTCAAGGACAGCACAAGGTGACACTTTTATGTTAGTTTCCTTCCATTGTGTAAAGCACCTTTTACAGCATCTTTCTTTGTTATATGGTTGAGATCAGAAGATCATTATTTGGGCATCTGATTTCTCTGGGATCGGGTGTGACACATTTTGCCAATGCATCACCCTTTGCTAAATGGTGAAATCGCAATTTGCATCTGATTTTATTCTTAATCAGTAATACATAATTATACTTGCACTTTGGAAATAAATGGCCTTGATAAATATTAATTTGCCTAAGCATGCAAAGTAGATTTCAACAGATTAGAAGCAATGTGTGCCCTATTTCAGATTATAGTATGCCTGTGTCATACATTTGTATAAGCTATTCTGACAAAACACTATTTGTAGGGGTGATAAAAATAGCATTCACATTTTAGACTTAAGGCTTTCTGCTTATTCCATCTGTACTGTAAAAGATTACTGGAATTTGAAGCATTAAACTTTAGCATATAAGCTAACAAAGATAATTTTGATGCATAAATGTTTGATTAAATGAGAGTTCTGTTTATAATTATTCATTTTTTATTATTAGTATTGTGAATGTGACAGTATTTTTTTAAATGTGTGAATGAAAACATATGTATTGTGCATATTTAGCTAGCAATAAATCCTGTGAATATTCAAATATGTAGCTGTACGTATGCTCATGTTTGTGGTTCTTCCAGAGATTCCTGCCTTTCTCCAACTGGAACCCCATAAAATGGGACTTGTATTGATCCGAATCCGCTCTGATTTGGAGTGAAATTTGTGTGGGGTCTGGGAGAGAAACTCGTTCCACCACTTACTTAAAGGGGTTAGAGCTGACATCAAGGACTTCAATATGAGAACTTTCTACAGCCTCAGCCTGCAGAAACATCAGAGGCTGATGCTCCAAGAGTGAAAGAGATGGTTTCATCCTGATGCAAGAAGCCCCAATCACCTTTTTGAGATAGCCTGAAATCATGAAGGCCATTCAAATGAGTTCAAGTTTCTTCTTAAATGAAAGCAAGTGGTTTTTGTTAAATAGGAGAGTATTAAAGATTAGACAAACTTTTTTTTTGTCAAAGAGAGATTGAGTAAAGTGGGGCTAAGCTATCACGTTTCTGAAAATGGCAACCTATGCTACTTGATGTTGCCTTATTTGTTTGCAGGTTTACAGTGTACTGGTCTAGTGTCGAGTTCCCTGAACATCTGTAGCAACTACCACAGTAGAAGATTTCCTATATCTTTTGCTGAGCTGTGTCAGGAAATTTTCCGGACTTACCTTTTTTTGTTTAGAATAATATAAGTATCATTCTAAATGAGTTTTTAATTTAAGTTTTGACTACAACACAATACTAATAGAAGTTTTACCTTAGTCGATGCTAAGCTTTACCTTTTTGGTATTTTGGTTTGATTTTTATTGGTCCTTTAAATAGGAGCTCTGCATTTTTCTAATGCATTTATTTTTGTCATTTATAATCCATGAAAAGTAATGCTACTGTAATCAGTCACAGATATTCTTAAGTGATCACATTCCACATGAAGTGGTTGTGAAGCTGTAATGACCTTGGGAGCTGAATACTCTTCCAACTGTCACAGGACTATTCCCAATACAAGCTTCCTGACTTGTACAGTTAATGATTCATTTCTACTCATTTGATTTGGAGCTGAGCAAATTTATTGTAAAGGACACATGATAAGTTAGAACTTACTTTTTTTTAACAACAGCAAACAACAAATGTTGATTATCATTTTGGGGTTAAAAATGCTGACTTTGATCTTCTGTGTTCTTCTGCAAGAAATTATGGTTTACCCGAAAGCAGCCAATGTTCAAGCAGTATGACAGTGCAGTGGAAGAGCATGAGGTGGGAAAGCTGATGAAGTTCGTCAGCAAAAATGTGAAACCTGAGTCTTATGTATTTGGTTAAACTCACTGATGGTAAGCATATGGTTAAGGCAGAGAAGGGGTGGGCGCAGTGAAGGATAGATCATTGAGTGTCTTCAGAGGCCTCTGTAACCTTTTTAAAAATTGATAAGCTTTAAAATTGGCCTGAAAAATTTGTTGTACTCATGTCTAGTGATAACATATATTGATATTTGCATTTGATAAAATGCCTGTGACTTTGACCAAAAGAGAAAGCAGAGAAGAAGGAAGGCAGATAGAGATTATAAAGACCTTTGCTGCATTGTAATCATCTTACTCTGAGTTCAAATGTGCAAACCCATCACGTAAATGTTTTAGGCTTGACTCTTTATTAGATTTTTGTGATAAAGTAGTGTTTAATATAGTTAGTTGCATAATTCGCCAGAGGTTGTCAACTCAAATCCTAGCAAGGAATAGAAAAATTAAAAGTATCCCTGGAGGGATTTCCAACAGATCTAAGGGTCAATAAACAGGGCAAAACAGAGAAAAGCAAATAGTGTAATTTTATTTTTTTTTAAACTGATGAAAAGAACTTTTCCTGATACAATTCTTCAGCACACTGGAATTGCAACAGTTTTAGTTACAGACATCTGAAAACTTCAGATCGCAAGCAATGTTTGGAACCGACCAGTTAAATGGTCATTTGTATCTATTTAAAGTATTAGAACAATTGGGGAATTAAGTGTTACGATTATAACGGAGAGGGCTGTTTTGGGGCAATTGTAGTATTCCTACCACTGAGCCAGAAGGTTCAGATTCAAGTCCCAACTGCTCTAGAGATAGGTATTATTAAGCATTGATTAGAAACATACCTAAAACTGGACCTGCTGCTGATTTGATTCTTAATTATTCCATTATTTATTTTTTCTTCCTTTATTTGATGTGTATGTTCAGTTTTATTTATTAGAAGTGTAGTTTCCCATATTATTTATTAGCTTTCTTCCTTGGTTTTCAATGGGAAATCCCAATAACAGCAAAAAGAGCAACGAGAGAGCCAATTAAAATAGGGGAGATCCATTGTATTGGAAAGACTTTAGAAAGAGGTAGTACTTTTTTTCACAACTTAGAGACATGACAGCTTTCGCCCTTCCATGGAGTCATGGAGATTGCACTTTGTAGAAGCACAAGAATATGTAGGAGATGAGAGACACCAAGCACCACTGTGTTCATTAATGAATCCGTATGTTCACACTCATTTTATATTTTATGGATTTATTGATGCGCGCAGTTATTTAGTGAGTATTTGTCAACAACATTTTTTTTCTCTGAAAGACATGTTAGCATTTGGGTTGAGTGTACGTTAGTGTTGGTGCACAGACAGGAACCAATGCTAGGGTGGATTATTGGTTCAGTAAAGTGGTGATTCATTGAAATGTTCCCAGATGAGCTGCTGTCAAAAGGTGCTGGCAGGATAAATTGGCTTAATTTACCTACAATCTGAGCCCTTACCTTCTTTTATTGGTGACTCTGTTCTCCTTTAACTTGATCCTTGAGTTGTTTTCCCCATTGGTAATTTTACCATTCCTGGACAAATAAAAATATGACAGTGATTCTTTTGATTTTTACTCAGCTCTTAGTGCATCGTATATATGATCTGTTCTTTAATTTGATTTTGTTTACATGCCCATTGCTGAAGTCAGTCTCAGAAGTCAGTCGGTAATGCACTTACTGGGGATTTTTGACTTGATAAGGTTTGAGTGTGGTTGCCTGGTTAGGAGGGCTGAAATTGATTATATGTCAGGAAGCTAACCATAACCGATTGAATTTTGTTTTAAACTGGATTTGTCTGTTCACTCCAGCTCAGGCCAGGTGTCTATTTTTAAACAGTATTTATTTACACTATATATGTGAAGATTCTGCAGTAGAAATCTCTGTTCTAAGGTCGTCTAGTTCGACATTTCTAGCTAGTCTCTTGTGTGACTACAAACTGTTATATCATAACACACATCAGAGTCAAAGAGGTGTATAGCATGGAAACAGACCCTTCGGTCCAACAGGTCCATGCTGACCAGATATCCCAACCCAATGTAGTCCCTCCTGCCAGCACCTGGCCTATATCCCTCCAAACCCTTCCGATTCATATACCCATCCAGATGCCTCTTAAATGTTGCAATTGTACCAGCCTCCATTCTTGTTGATTTTTATTAAATGGTTAAGTCCACCCTCTGCGTGAAAACGTTGCCCCTTAGGTCTCTTTTATATCTTTCCCCTCTCACCCTAAACCTATGCCCTCTAGTTCTGGACTCCTCAACCCCAGGGAAATGACTTTGCCTATTTACCTTATCCATGGCCCCTCATAATTTTGTAAACCTCTATAAGGTCACCTCTCCGCCTCCAATGCTCCAGGGAAAACAGCCCCAGCCTGTTAGGTCTCTCCCTATAGCTCAAATCCTCCAACCCTGGCAACATCCTCGTAAATCTTTTCTGAACCCTTTCAAGTTTCACAACATCTTTCCAATAGGAAGGAGACCAGAATTGCACGCAATATTCCAACAGT
>NC_057710.1:130955772-130994673 GCF_004010195.1 Chiloscyllium plagiosum | reverse complement strand
TTAGCCAACCTCCAGTCTTCCGGCACCTCACCTGTGACTATCGATGATACAAATATCTCAGCAAGAGGCCCAGCAATCACTTCTCTAGCTTCCCACAGAGTTCTCGGGTATACCTGATCAGGTCCTGGGGATTTTTCCACCTTTATGCATTTCAAGACATCCACCACTTCCTCCTCTGTAATATGAACATTTTTTCATGATGTTGGTTTGCCTTTAAGAGATGATCTGATGAATGGTTATAACACCCCCATACCCCTATACAAAGTAATCAGACACTCAGTACATACCCTTTGCCCAGATGTCACTGTCGTGGCAATAAGCCTAATTTTATTCTAATTCTGTGGTACTATTCTTCATGTGAGAAGACCATGAAAGAGAAAAGGAATTGACATTTTGTGGAGAAAAAAGATTATTTCGTGTAGAAAAATTAAACCAAAACTTAATGTCAAATGTGAATTTAGTGCCTGCAATAAAAAATCATTAACAAATGCACTTCCAAAACCTTGGGGTATCCCATTCTGTTAAGCTCCCTTTCAGCCCCATTATCACTGACTCCATTTCTTTGGAGACCACCAAATATTTTAATAAAACTTGGGACATAAAGGTGACTGCTGTGCTGACCTGATAGCCGGCAGATTGAAGTGGCTTCCTCAAAGAAAAGGCAAGCTGTTCTCTTTGATCTTAGATGTGCCGAATGAATTTGAGCTGTAGCAGTGAAAATCTCACTTTGCATAGATAGTTGAAAATCGAAAGAAATGGTGGAAGTTTCTACTTTTTGGACTGTTAATGAACCATCTAATAAATCTAGAGAATAGTTGCCAGCAGATATAGAATGAAGGTTTATTTATTTCATGTTGAATACATGAGTCATTAGGTATTAATTCATTGCAGTAAATCATAAAACATTCTACATAAACAATTCTACTTGTCATTGTTAGATTTTGCTAAATTAACCCTGGAAGCATTATTATACACTACTCAATTACATAAGGCTTTCAATAATGATCTTGCAGCACCCTGATCCTAAAGAAACAATCCTGCTGCCACATGTTGTGTTCTTAGTAGGGTGACAACCCCATTAGTGTGTTTGTAATTTTGTAGAATATCTCATTAGAGTTCATCTTTAAAACAAATCCTTTACTATTGTTTTTTTAAATACACATTTAATGACAATCTCCCAGTGGAACATTTTGACAAATAGTCAGTTGATGTTGACTAACTTATGATGAATTGTAAAAGAACTGTTTGTTAACTATGACAATCCACTTTTGCTCAATTGCTATCCAAGAAATGGTAATGTGCCCATGTTCAGCAATCCAAGAAGCAGGATTATATTACTGCAATTTCATCTTTAAGTTAAATGTGCCACGGTTCTTCATATCCCAGAGACCAATCTAGTGAATCTTTGCTGTACTGTCTCCAGTGTAACTATATCTTTATTCCTGTATGGAGATCAAAATGCACATGGTATTCTAGGCATAATCTCACCAAAGCCCTTTATATTTTCGTAAAGCACTTGTTTCATATTCCTGTACTGAAAACATCTTATAATAAAAGCTGGAATACTAAAGCAGGCAATGGAAATGCTGAAGAAATTTGTGTGGATAGAAATTGAGCTAATGTTTTGTTTTATACTTTTGACAGAGGCGGAGACCAATATAAAAGAACAATTTTTCAAAATCTGTCAATTTCAAAATAAGTTATATTAAAGGCATCGACTGTGCCTGTGAGTGTGTGTGTGTGTGTGTAGCTCTGCCTAATCTTCCAAAGGAATACTGCTGGGTCAAGGATTCTTTGTTTGACAATGTAATCTCCATACACGTTTTGTGAAGACTTTGAAAGCATTTCTGTTCCCTTCCAGTTTGGGGATATTGATGTGACTCTGCCACCATCATGCTGATGTTGCTCCAATGCTAACTTTGTGCTCTTTGTGCAAAAGTAGCTAAATCTATTTCAGCATCAACATTTCCAAGTTTTATGCCTTTTAAGGAAAAACCACCTTCTCTATTCTTATCACTTTTTTGGTTAGAGTCAAACTGTCCCCTGGTTGGAGTCATAACTCGTGCAAAAGGAAGATGTTTGTGGCTGTTGTAGGTCAGTATTCTCAGCTGCAGGACATTTATCTTCAGGTACTCCTGTAGTAATGTCAAGGGCCAAATCCTCTTTGAATCTTTCATCATTGACCTTCACTCTATCAAAAGGTCACAGATGAGCATGTTGACTGATGATTGCACAATGCATTGCTTATCATTTTCTAAAATTACACACATTCTGGAATGACTCCTGCAGATTGGAAACTGGCAAATGTCATCTTAATATTTAAGAAAAAGATAAGAGAGACTACAGGGAGCTACAGACCTGTCAACTTCAGGAATCCGAAAAGATTAGAAATTATCTTAAAGGGTGTGATAAAAGGACACTTGGATAGAAATTATTTGGGTGTGGTCAGTATAGATTTGTGAGTGGAATTTTGTATTTGACAAAATTGGAATTTTTTAAGGATGTTACTAACAAAATTTGAGAAAGGGGAATCTCTAGATGCAATAGACTTGAATTTTTAGAATTATGGATTTGCTAACAGATGAAAATCCAAAAGTAGGAATAAATCCAATTTTTTTTAATATATTGGTGCACTGTGTGGCTAGTAGGCTACTGCAACGTTCAATACTTGGGCCTCATCTGTTCACAACATAAATATCAATAGTTTAGAAATGGGGATCAAATGTAATATTTCTAAATCTGTGGTTGGAACAAAGCTAAGCAGAAATGTGTGCTGTGAGGAAACCATAAAACAGTTTCAGGAGGATTTGGATAGGCTTAGTGAATGGGCAAAAACATGGGAGATTGATTATAGTGTGAGGTTATCCACCTTGATAAGAGAAACTATACACTTTTATTTAAATAGTAAGAGGATGGAAAGTGTCAACATTCTGAGGGACCTAGATGACCTTTTCAATAAATAATTGAAGAATAATATGGTGCAGCAAGCCATTGGGAAGACAAAGAGAATGTTAGCCTTAATTACAAGAAGATTTGAGTTCAGGAACAGTTTTATTGGTGTTTGTTTAGCCTGCACCGAGAGTAATGTGTGCACTTTTGGTCATCTTGTCTCACTAAATATATAATTACCAGACAGGGGGTGCAACAAAGATTCACCAGGATGATGGCTCTATCCTATGAAGAGCAATTGGACAAATTGGGTCTGTGGAAGAATGAGAAGTGAAACCTACAAAATGCTTAAAAGGATAGGGTGGTTGCAGGTAAGATGATTCCCCTGTTTGGGGAGTCTAGAACTAGGGGCACAAGTCAAAAATGAGGGGGATGCCAGTTAGGACCAAGATGAGAATTGTTTTTTAACTTTGTGTATCTTTGGAAATCTCTACCCCAGAGGGAGCTGTGTCTTTGTGTGTATTTAAAGGAGAGATTCATAGGTTTCTGATAACTCAATACACCATTGCTAATGAAGATAGTGAACACAAAAGGCACTGGCTTCATATCAAGTGTTCAGTCAGTCGTCATCATATTAAAAGACAGAGCAAACTTGACAGGTTGAATGGCTGACTCATTCCATGTCCTCCAATCAGTATTATTTGCCACTCCTCCGAAAGTGAAACAGTGCAAGTCCATATTCAGAATCACGTGGGCAACATCTAGTCTTGAGCCTGGGATAACAAAAGAGAGAATCTGACCATCGTCCCTTGCCATTCAATGGCATTGCCATCACTGTATCCCCCTCTATTTGCATCCTTAGTTTAGGCTTAGGGTTCATGATTGACCAAAAACTAACTGGGCTAGCCATATAACTAGTGCAGCCAGAAGAGCAGGTCAAAGACTAGGAATCCTGCATGGCTAACGTAGCCCCTGTTTCCCTTGTGCTTGCCCAAAGTTTACAATGTGTGAATCAACAGCGTGAATGGATAATCCCTGCTAACTAAATGAGTGCAATTCTATCACCACTCAAGAAGCTCAACACTATCCAGAACAAGGCAGCACTTGAATGACAGTCGATTTACCACTCACTCACTCTGGCTTGGCAGCAGTGTGTACCACCTACAAGATGCACTACAGTAACTCAACAAGACTCTGGAGACAGTGCCTTCCAAGCCTGCACGTTATAACATCACAATCTGCAAAATCTCCTCTAGTCACACACCATCCACTTGGAACTATAAAGCTG
This sequence comes from Chiloscyllium plagiosum, assembly GCF_004010195.1. NCBI lineage: Eukaryota > Metazoa > Chordata > Chondrichthyes > Orectolobiformes > Hemiscylliidae > Chiloscyllium > Chiloscyllium plagiosum. Next base: position 130,990,496 of record NC_057710.1, on the reverse strand, counting down.
ATTGTTTATCATTGCTGAGTCAAAATCCTGGAATTTCTTTCCTAACGACAGTACATCCCATGGACTTTTCTCTTATTAAGTCACAAGATTTTGACTGGGCCAGCACTCATTGTTCATCCATAGTTGCCTTTGAGAAGGAGATGGTGAGTTGTTTTTTTTTTTGAATATCTGCAGACTATTTAAGTGGACGCCCAATGCCATTAGGGAGGGAGTCGGGGGGTTTGCCACTGCACATTATTCCAAATTTTATGGATGGAATAGTTGAAATTCACTTACATCTACCCAGTTTTGGTGTTCTTAGTTGTCATTACACTAAGTGAAATGATTCATGGTGTACACTAGAACTCTGTGGGAAGCTCAGGAGGTGATTGCTGGGCCTCTTGCTGAGATATTTGTATCATCGATAGTCACAGGTGAGGTGCCGGAAGACTGAAGGTTGGCTAACCTGATACCACTATTTAAGAAAGGTGGTAAGGACAAGCAAGGGAACTATAGTCCGAAGAGCCTTGCGGCGGTGGCGGGCATGCTGTTGGAGGGAATCCTGAGGGATAGGATTTACATATATTCAGAAAGGCAAGAACTGATTAAGGACAGTCAGCATGGCTTTGTGCATGGGAAATCATGTCTCATGAGCTTGATTGAGTTTTTTCAAAAAGTAACAAAGAGGATTGATGAGGGCAGAGCAGTAAACCTGATTTACATGTACTTCAGTAAGGCATTTTACAAGGTTCCTTGTGGGAGATTAGATTCCCTACAGTATGGAAACAGGTCCTTCCGCCCAACAAGTCCACACCAACCCTCCAAAGAGTAACCCACCCAGACCCATTCCCCATATTTATCCCTGACTTAATGCACCTAACACTACGGGCAATTTAGCATGGCCAATTCACCTAACCTGCACATCTTTAGACTGTGGGAGGAAACCGGAGCACACAGAGGAAACCCATGTAGATACAGGGAGAATGTGCAAACCCCACACAGACAGTCATCCGAGGTAGGAATTGAACCCGGGTCCCTGGCGCTGTGAGGCAGCAGTGCTAACCACTAAGCTACTGTGCTGCCTGTGTTATGCTTTACAGTTAACAATGGTTAGCAAGTTTTAGTTCTCATGGCATACAGAGAGAACTAGCCATTTGGATGCAGAACTGGCTCAAAGGTAAAAGACAGAGGATGGTGGTGGAGGGTTGTTTTTCAGACTTGAGGCCTGTGACCAGTGAAGTGCCACAGGGATCAGTGCTGGATCCTCTACTTTTTGTCATTCATATAAATGATTTGGATACGAGTATAAGAGGTACAGTTAGTAAGTTTGCAGGTGACACCAAAATTGGAGGTGTAGTGGACAGCGAAGAAGGTGACCTCAGAGTATAATGGGATTTTGATCATTAGGCCAATGGGCTGAGGAATGGAACATGGAGTTTAATTCAGATAAATGTGAGGTGCTGCATTTTGGGAAAGCAAATCTTAGCAGGACTTATACACTTAATGGTAAGGTCCTAGGGAGTGTTGCTGAACAAAGAGACTTTGGAAGGCAGGTTCATAGCTCCTACCCAGAGTCACGGGTAGGTAGAGTAGTGAAGAAGGCGTTTGGTATGCTATCCTTTATTAGTCAGAGCACTGAATACAGTAGTTGGAAGGTCATGTTGTGGCTGTATTAGACTTTGGTTAGGCCACTTTTGGACTATTGTGTGCAATTCTAGTCTCCCTCCTGTCGGAAGGATGTTGTGAAACCTGAAAGGGTTCAGAAAAGCTTTCCAAGGATGTGACCAGGGTTGGAGGATTTGAACGACAGAGAGAGGCTGAATAGGCTAGGGCGATTTTCCCTACAGCCTCAGAGATTGAGGGGTGACCATATTGAGGCTTATAAAATCGTTAGGGGCATGGATAGGGTAAACAGACAAAGTCCTTTCCTTGAGGGAGTCCAGAACTACAGGGCATAGGTTTAGGTTGAGCTTAGCCTTTATGTGGTAGATAATTCCTCAGATTCTCCACCCTCTGGAGGAAACAAAATCTCTTTATCTCAATGCAAAATGACCTAATCCCATATCGTGAGACTTTGATTCCTTGTTCTAGAAACTCTGGGATGGGGGAGTCCAGAAGTAGAGGGCATAGGTTTAAGTTGAGAGGGGAAAGATATAAAAGGGATGTAAAGGGACAACGTTTTCACACAGGGGGTGGTGCGTGTATGAAATGAACTGCCAGACGAAGTGGTGGAGGCTGGTACAATTGCAACATTTAACAGGCATCTCAATGGGTACACGAATAGGAAGGGCTCAGAGGGATATGGGCGAAGTGCTGGCAAATGGGACTGGATTAGATTAAGATATCTGGTCAGTGTGGATGAGTTGGACCAAAGGGTCTGTTTCCGTGCTGTACATCTCTATGACTCTATGATTATAGTAAAGCGTGCTTTACGTTCAAGAAGTGTATAGTCTCATCTGCAAGTATGTGGTTGTCTAGAACAAATTTTAGCAAAGCCATATTAATGCACGGAGTTACCTCTAATTTTTGCATTATTATCAATACTTTAGAGAACCAAGGATTATATGTGGTTAAAATATTTGGAAGAATTGTTATTGGGATTGTACCAAAACCAATCAATCATAATTTCACTTGGATCTCCTTCAATTTTGGGCTGAAGCTGTGGTGAGAAATTGAGAGGCTTCCGTGGAAATTCTAGCCAGTTATATGTTCTTAGCATAAAATAAAGAACTGCAGATTCTGGAGATGTAAAGCAAAAACAGAAATTGTTGGAGAAACTCAGCAAGTCTGGCAGCATCTGTGCGAAGAAAACAGAGTTAATGTTATGAGTCCGGTGGCTGAAGAAATGTCACTGGACGCAAAGTTAACTCTGCTTTCCTCCCATACATTTTTAGGACATTGGCATACAATAAATTAATAAGATTAGAACGTTGAATGTGTGATTGAAAGATATGTGTAAGATAAATCCGGTCTGAATAATGGGCACTGGCACTATTGCTGGAGGAAGTTAGAGCTGTACGATTGTAATGGTCTTCACTTAAACCGTGGTCAGACCAGTCTTCTTTTGAATCACATAGCAAGTAAGGTAGAGAGGGCTTCGATCTAAGTAGTCCGGGAGTTGTGTTGGGTGGTAATGCATTTGGAGGGGGAGATACCATATTAAGAGAGAGAGATAGAAGATTAACAAAAGGATAAGTCAATACAGCAAGTTGGCAATATGGATAATGATGACTACCGTTTGGAAGGGATGGACAGAGCATAGAAATCAACAGTGAGAGTGTTTTGTGGTGCTGTGATAGTGACCTTGATCTAGGAGGCCTAGGTTCAACTAGGGTAGGAATAGGTCCAGTCAAGGATAGTAGTGGGAAGTTGCGTGTGGAGGCGGAAGAGATTGGGGAGACACTGAATGAATACTTTTCTTCAGTATTTACTCAGGAACAGGGCATTGTCGTCGATGTGAATACTGAGTATCCAACAGATTTATTTGCAAACTTTTGGAGCACTGCTCCTTCCTCAGGTGAACTTTGTCCTCCCCAGTCCAACACCGGTCCATCCACATCTAGGTTATGTGTATGAGCCAAGGGAAATGCAGGGTTACAGTGATAAGGTAAGGAGATGGGTCTGGGTGGAATATTCTTTGGAAGGTAGGTGTGGATTTGATGGGCTGATTGGCCTTTTTCCACACTGTGGGGATTCCATATTTTAAAAAACAGATCCGATGACTGGAAAGACACTGACTGAGCTTATGACTGGTTGTAACATTTGTGTTATTCAAATGCCAGGCAATGACCATCTCCAATAAGAGACAATCTAATTACTGCCCCTCAACATTTACTGAAACTAACATCACTGAATCCCTCACAATCAATATCCCAGAGTTACCATTGATGAGAAACTGACCTGAACTAGCCATACAAAGACATGGAAGAGCCGGTCAGAGGTCAGGGCTCCTGCAATATGTGATGATTAGATTCTCTCTTATTTGTTATATTATTGTCTGCCAGTTGTGTGGCATGAATGTTAATTAGAACATCGAACAGTACATCACAGGAACAGGCCCGTCTGCCCACCATGTCCATGTTAAGAGTAACAAAAAGATGGGGTACTGGGCTAATGGTCGGATACTTGGTATTGTGGATGAGCAGAGGGATCTTGGTGTCCATGTACACAGATCTCTGAAAGTTGCCACCCAGGTAAATAGTGTGGTGAGGAAGGCATATGGCGTACTGGCTTTTATTGGTAGAGGAATTGAGTTCCGGAGTCCTGAGGTCATGATGCAGTTGTATAAGACTCTGGTGCGGCTGCATCTGGAATATTGTGTGCAGTTTTGGTCGCCATACTATAGGAAGGATGTGGAGGCACTGGAACGGGTGCAGAGGAGGTTTACCAGGATGTTGCCTGGTATGGAAGGAAGATCGTATGATGAAAGACTGAGACACTTGGGGCTGTTTTCATTGGAGAAAAGAAGGTTTAGGGGTGACTTGATTGAGGTGTACAAGATGATTAGGGGGTTAGATAGGGTTGACAGTGTGAACCTTTTCCCGCGTATGGAGTCGGGTATTACAAGGGGGCATAGCTTTAAATTAAGGGGGGGTAGATATAGGACTGAAGTTAGGGGTAGGTTCTTCACTCAGCGAGTCGTAAGTTCATGGAATGCCCTGCCAGTAGCAGTGGTGGACTCTCCCTCTTTATGGGCATTTAAGCGGGCATTGGATAGGTATATGGAGGATAGTGGGTTAGTATAGGTTAGGTGGGCTTGGATCGGCGCAACATCGAGGGCCAAAGGGCCTGTACTGCGCTGTATTCTTCTATGTTCTATGTTCTAACTCCCACTGCTCCAAAGGTGAGTAATAACATTTCTGAACAGGTTGATTAGAAAACATTTGGAAATGTAGAATGCATCAGCAAACAGGGCCAGAGTTAGTAAGAATGATAAAATACATAATTAAAGATTCTGATACTGAATGTACACAACATTCATGAGGAAATTGATGAATTGATAGCACACTTACAAACAAATATAAATAAACTAATAGCTATTTCAGAGATGTGGTAGCAAAGCGACTAAAACTGGGACCTAGATGTTCAAAGATTTTCTTATTTTCAGCAGGACAAAAATGATTAAAAGATAGTATTATAACTCTGCTAATTAAGGATATGTTACATAGGCATAGAAAATGTGAGCAAGAGAAGACCATTCAGCCCATCTAACCTGCCCTGCCTTTCAGAATGACCGTGGCTGATCCTTTAGCACAAAGTCATACTCCCACAACTCCCAATACTAATTCACATATCTCAAGAAATCTATTTTAAACACATCCACAGACTTGAATTCCACAGCTTAGCTCCTATTCTCCACCCTCTGGGGGAAACAAAACCTCTTTATCTCAATCCAAAATAACCTAATCCCATATTGTGACACTTTGACCCCTTGTTATTGAAGCTCTCAGCCAGGGGAAACCTCATCCCTGCATCTAGTCTATGCAGTTCTGTCAGAATTTTGAAATGCAATAGAAAGTACTGGAGAAACTCAGCATGTCTCCCCTTGTCTGCGTGGGTTTCTTCCCGGTGCTCCGGTTTCCTCCCACAGTCCAAAGATGTGCAGGTCAGGTGAATTGGCCATGCTAAATTGCCCGTAGTGTTAGGTTAGGGGTATGGGTGGGATGCGCGTCGGCGGGGCGGTGTGGACTTGTTGGGCCGAAGGGCCTGTTTCCACACTGTAAGTAATCTAATCTAATCTAATCTAATCTAATCTAATCTAATGTCTGGCAACATCTGTGGATATTGAGATAGAGTTAGCCTTTCAAATTGAGTCTGAATCTTCTTCAGAACTAAATGGAGCTGGATATTTGTTTGTTTTTATGACAGGGAGAGGAGAAGCAAGCAGAACAGGAGGTGTTATATGTGCCCAGAGCGTAAATTTAAAGTCAGTGACAATGATGCTGAAGGAGTAATATATGCAAATGTTAGCTGTGACAAAGAAAATGGGTCCACTCCCACTGAAAGGAAAGCCAACAGGAAGTGAGCAGTGTACAGTTGGGGGAGGGTTGGGTGAATATAAGAATGAATGCAGTGCAGAAATCATACTCCGAATTTATGGACCTCAATATGGAGTCCTAGAGGCTAGGTAGAGTGGGGTGAATGGGGATTGTTCAAACCTGTTTTCAAGGAAGAAGCAAAGAGCCTTCAGACCAGCTTGATGTGGGATGGGTATGTAGTGGGATTATACAACCATGGTAAAGAGTAGGCAGGTAGGGCCAGAAAACTGCGGATTGTGGAACCAACATAAAGCATCAGAATTTTAGTACAGCTGAAACAAATTATTCTAGTTCAGAAGTTTTCATAGAGTTTGGCATTAGTTAAGATAAAAAGTGAGAGTAATTTATACTCCCACCCAAGCATACAGCATATTATTAATACTGTAGGCAGTATTAATATACAGAAGTCTGAGGCTTGTCAGAGAGATACTACAATAACTATAATAACTATGAGCAATTTTTAATCTTCATCCAGATTGGATGCTTCAAATTGGCAAAGGTAGCCTAGAAAATGATTTAATTGAATATATTCAAAAATTACTATTTGAGCAGTGCATACTCTGAGCAGAGAAGACCATTTGCAATGCAATAGGATTAACTTACGATCTCCTAGTAAAGGAGCTTCTAGACAACCATAACCTAACAGTAATCATAACATTTAACTTTTGTGTGTGAGAAGTATGAGTCTAAGACTAGTGCCTTAAAATTAAATAAGGGCAGTTTCAAATGTTTGAGGACAGATTTTGTTAAAGTGAACTGGGAAAATAGGTTGCAAATGGGACAGTATGGAAACAGTGAAAGATTTTTAAGGAGCCAGTTTGTAATTGTCAGTACATGTATATTCTAAAAATTAATAAAGGATAAGAAAGATGCACTATCTCTTGATAACCAAGACAGTTAAGGTTAGATTCAAATTGAATGTAAAGGGACAGAATACTGCAAAGTTTAGAGATAGGTCAGAAGATTGAATAGACTTTAGAAGCCAGCAATGAATGACTAAAAAGAATGAGAAAGCTCGCTAGAATTTTTAAAAAATCCTATACATAAAGGACAAGAATAACTCTGACTGTTGGTCATATGTAGAATGAGACTGAGTTATTGATAATGAGAAACAAGAAAATATTGAATTGCCATTTTATGTCTGTCCTCACTATAGAAGACACAAATTAAAACGATTAAAACGATTGAAAGGGAGGTACTTAAAGAGTCACATTCCAATAGTACTAAAAAGAGAAAACAAACAGGGAAAACTAGAAATGATAGTTGAGAGGTCCCTGGGACATGCTGGTTTGTATCCCAGTGCCTTTAAAGAAGGGCTATATAGAAGTATTTGTTCTGATATTCCAAAATTTCCACTATTGGAAAGGTGTCAGCAAATTAGAAAATTGGTTTGTAACGCTTTCTTTCAAGAAAGAAGGGAGACAGAACAGTAAACCATAACTTCTTAAGCCTAATTGTTATTGCCAAAACGCTAAAGTCCATTATTAAGGAGGTAATCAGGATACAATCAGGCAGAACCAGCATGTTTATATGAAAGGCATATTATGTTTTAAGAATTTATTAGAGTTTTTTGAGAAGGTAATATGCAAGTTGGACAAAAGGGAAAGTGGTATACGTGGGTTTCCAAAAGAAATTTATTATGTTGCTACACCGGCAGTCACTACATGAGAGCTCATGATGTTGGGGTAACATCTGAGATTAGATTGGTTAAGTGATATGAAGCAGGGATTAGGAATAAATGAACCATTTTTGGGTTGGCACGTTGTTGCTAGTGAAGTGCCCCAAGGTTCAATACAGGAGCCACAACAATTTCCAATCTATATCAATGATTTGGATAAAGAGACTGAATGTGTGATTGCTAAATTTAGCAACACAAAAAGGGAAAATAAATTGTGAAGAGAATATTAAGGCTACAGTAACATTCAAGTGGGTGAGGAGTGGGCAAAGGCTTGGCATTTGGAGTGTAATGCAAGAAAATATGAACTTGTCCACATTGGCAGATAAAATAAGAAATCATTTTAGTTGAATGGAGAAGTACTACGAAACAGTATTGCACAGGGATATGGGTATTCTGATACATGACTCAAAAAGGTAACAGACAAGTTCAACATGAAGTTCAGAAGGCAAATGGAATGTTCCTTTATTTTTCGTAAAAGGAATCCAGTACAATAGTAGGGATGTGTTGCTACAGCTGTACAGAGCGTTTGACCACATCTGGAGTATTGTGGACAGTTTTGGTCTCCTTACTTTAGATTAGATTCCCTACAGTGTGGAAACAGGCCCTTCGGCCCAACAAGCCCACACCAATCGTCCAAAGAGTATGGCCAATTCACCTGACCTGCACATCTTTGGATTGTGGGAGGAAACCAAAGCACCTGGAGGAAACCCACGCAGACACTGGGAGAATGTGCAAACTCCACACAGATGCCCAAGGCTGGGACCCTGGTGCTATGAGGCAGCAGTGCTAACCACTGAGCCACCGTGCCGCCCTTTAGAAAGGATATCATTGCAATAGAAGCAATTCAGAAAAGGTTCACTCAATTGATACCTGGCATGTAGAGGCTATTGTTTTGAGAGAAGGTTGAGCATGTTGTAGTTTAGAAGAATGTATGGTGCTTTGGTTGAACTATGTAAATCCCTGAGGGAATTTGGGATTGTAGGAGAAAATTTGTTTCTATTTGTGGTGGAAAATAGAACTAGGCAACACAGGTTAAAATTCACAGATCTCCTATTTTAAGACTGAGATGAGTTGTTTGTTTTAAACTCCCTGAAGATTGTTAGTTTGTGAAATTCTCCTGGACTTTAGAAACCGGATCATTTAATCTACTCAAGGCGAAGTTAGATAAATTTCTGATTAGCAAGAGAGAAAAGATGTTTTAAAATGGAGGTGGGGAGAAAAGTGGTGTTAATGTCATAATCAGATCAGCGATAACCTTATTAAATGGTGGAGCAGCCCAGAGAAGCTGATGGAGGGCTTAAGCCCGGAACGTCAACTCTTCTGCTCCTTGGATGTTGCCTGACCTTCTGTGCTTTTCCAGCACCATACTCTTCGACAGAGAAGCTGAATGGCCTACTTCTCTAATATCGTTGTGCAATTCATAATTTTATTGGAAAAGAAAATTTTGATTTCAGTGCTCTTTTGTCAAATTCCCCCTATTTCTTAAATTTTGATAGTGTAATCAGGGGGGGCACAGTGGTTCAGTGGTTAGCGCTGCTGCCTCACAGCGCCAGGGGCCTGGGTTCGATTCCAGCCTCAGGCGATTGTCTGTTTGTGTGGAGTTTGCACATTCTCCCTGTGTATGCATCAGTTTCCTCCCACAATCCAAAGATATGCAGGTTGCTGATCGGGCAATTTAGCATGACCATAATGTTCAGGGATGCGTAGGTTAGGTGCCATTAGACATTGGGAAATGTAGAGTGGTAGGGGAATGGGTATCGGTGGGATATTCTTTGGAGAGTCAGTGTGGGTTTGTTGGGCCAAATGGCCTGTTTCCACACTGTAAGGATTCTATGATAATCCTTGACATAGGTGAGTGAAATTGTATATAATCTATTATAACTTTATTTTTTAAATGGAAAGGAAGATTCACTTCAAGGCAGGGTGATTCTTGGTCCTTTTGACAAGATGACCTTGACAGAAAGGAAAGTGAGCTTTAATTTTACAACATGACAAAAAAAAAGTACTTGACTCACATGCCTAATGACAAACTCTTTGAATATTGATGATTAATAAGCTGTTGTGCCACTTAATTCATAGCTCCTATTATGTGGAGAGGAGAGGATGAAGCAATACACAGCTCCTGCTCAGTATTTACTCAAGGAAAAAGCTTCTTTAGATGCTGAGCATACTCCAGATGAATAAGCAATTCAGTAGAGGTTTATTGCTAGTTTTCTACCTTTATGGAGTTCAGAATATTAAAAATAAGTATTACACTAGAGGCAGTGTGTTATGAGAATGGAAGATCTGAATCTCATCATCACAGACATTTAGTTTTCAGCCTTTTTTGTGCTAGAGTTGTACAGTCATGTTCTTGTTTTTTTGTCTCCAGGCCTTTAAAGTCATCAGAAAATGTAAGACAGAAATAGGTTGAATTTCCTCAGGGTTTCTCCCTCTCTGACATTATAATTTTGGTGGACGTTTAACAGAAACATGATTTACATTGGGGAAGCAAGTGAAATCCCAAAGAAATTGATGCCCTAGAAGATGTATAACTGTGATGGAACGTTCTGTCAGATTCTCCCAAATGGTCAACCGAACTTTGATGGAAGACCAGTGCCAACCCTGAGAAAATCACACAAACCTGTGTTTTTTGCTGAATGTTTTCAGCCCAATAGGTTTCATTTTCAAAGGAAGCAAACACTACTAGGACATGTCTTAAGGGAGCACATATTGGAAAATCAGGTGCACACAGTTCATTATTTTCCATTTAATTTCCATAAGGACTACATTATGAAATAAAAGGAAAATTGTATGCTGCACATGTTCGATTGTTGAATAATCATTCTCAGCAGAAAAATGGTCCACACTTGGGACGTGCAACTAGAGTTGCTTGAACTCTCAAATGTGTCATTCATGTAGAGACATGAGCTCATGTCTCTAACTTTTCAATCTGTCTTCCTTTAGATGAACCTAAAATCCTTTGTAAATTTAAGACCTTGCAAATAATCCCTACAGCAAGCTGTAATATTGTAACTTAACCTGAAGAACAGCACAAACTCTGTACACAAGTCAGCAAGTTTTAGTCACCTGAGCAAAATAGGAGCAATGGAGGAACTTTATTTTTGACTTTGCAACGCAGCCATACTTTGAAGTCTGAAATGAAAGCAGAAATTGCTGGAAAATCTCAGCAGGTCTGGCAACACACAGATGCTGCCAGACCTGCTCAGATTTTCCAGAAATTTTTGCTTTTGTTTCAGATTTCCACCATCTGTAGTTCTTTTTTTATACTTTGAAGTTTATTTGGAAACAATTGATGGGATAATTTCTTTCTACATAATTTATTAGTTGTGTGTACTAATAATAGAAGTTTAATTTGTTGTTCAACATAGAAAGGTTGGCCAGTAAACTAAGTATGTAATCATAAAGAAAATTAAGTGTAATTTCTGTAAATGTTTTGAGGAACGGCAACGGAGCGACTCCATTCACAAATAGAATTGGAGACATTTGCAAGAATCGTAATGGCAGTGCTGTTGTGTAAGTTTCTACATAAAGCAATCACAGCAACTCAATTATACACCATATGGAGCCTCTGACTGCTGCAAAGAAAGTTGCGGAATCAATGTCACACCTTGTCTTCAAACAAGCTGAGTTTACACCTTAAACAAGTAATTACATAGAATTAAACAGTATTTACAGCACAGAAACAGGTAATATAGTCCCAAAGAAAATCTGAAACCACACATAATCTTCATAAGAGTCTTCTCATTTTACTTCAACTTACCGTTCCAGTGGGACATGGAGTCGTAGAGCTGAACAGCATGGAAACAGACCCTTCAGTACAACCCGTCCTTCCCAATCAGAGATCCTAAATTATTCTAGTCCCATTTGCCAGCATTTAGCCCACATCCCTCTAAACCCTTTCAATCCATGTACCTATCCAGATGTCTTTTAAATGTTGTAATTCTACCAGCCTCCACCACTTCCTGTGGTAGCACGATTGATGTACACACCAACCTCTGCGTGAAAACTTTACACCTTAGATCTCTCAAATCTTTTCCCTTTCATCCCGAACCTATTCCCTTTATCTGTAGATGCCCCCCATCCCACCGCCAACTCAGGGAAAATACCTTGTCTGTTTACACTATCCATGCCCTTCATGATTTTATAAACCTCCATAAGGTCACCCCTCAGCGTCCGACGCTGTAGGAATGCATACTTGGTTACTGTGATTCCATAGAGACCATTACCTGGCCTTTCCATTCTTTGTTGGTACGGTTGACTGAATTGAGATTGTGCAGTGAATTTTCCATTAGAAGGTTGCATAGGAAAGAGTTGAAAATTGGTGGGAGTGGGGAGAGGCAGTTTGCACAACTCCACTAAGAAAGCTATTTGGTACCCAGGTCCTGCCAATGATATTCAAATGAAGCACAAACTTGAAGATGGCTTTGACTTCCTAATGCCAGGCTTTGGTTAAAGGTGTACATTTTTGATAGAACTCAAATTGTAATGACTTCTGTATAACATGCTGCTCCCTACCATTAGCTAGTCTCTGAATACAATATTTTTTATAATTCTCCAAATCGTATGCATACTTACTGTATGTGGACTCGCTACAATAAATCATTGTAACGCCATTTAATAACTGAAGCTCCAGAATGATTATTTGAGGTTGAACTTTAATCTTCTATCTTTTTCAGAAAGAATAGAAGCTCGAATTGTAATTTTGGTTATCTATCCTCTGCTGCTTTTGTCAGTTCCTTTATGTAGTGCCATAAGATTGAAACACACAGCTAATTTGTTGCAATTGAACTAGAATAGTGTGATCTGGAATGTTTTATTAATAATAGTATTAGTGTAGGAAAACAGATTTTGATAAATAAACGGTCAGACTCTGTGTCAGTAAAGGTGATAGTCACATTGTTGCATCACACAGATTAACTTTCGGAGATACACATGCTCAAATGTTTTTCTTTCATAGTCTATAAAGCAAATGTAAGCATACTTATGTAATTCTAGATATTTATTAAAGATAAATCCTCTATTGATTGTAGTCGAGATCTGATTCCAGAATGCACTTCACCAAAACAAACTCAAAATTTTGCAGATGCCAAAAATCCAAAATTAAAACAAAGTTCTGGGACTATAAAAATATTCAGTAGGTCTGGTGAATCTGTGGAGAGGGAAAGAATAAATCTTTCTAGACGAATATGACTTTTGTTCAGAACTGGGCAGAGAAGTGGATAAGTGGTAAGTTTTATATAATGTAATAAGGAGGAGAGGAGCATGTGAAGCAGTAAAAAAGATTTAAGACTATTTTGGAGAGTGAGGGATGATAGAGAACATGAGTATCGTAAGACAAAAGGAAAGGAGTGGTAATTGTTTTAGAAAAGAGAGCTCGATCCGTGTCAAAATGTAGGTCAGCTATGCTGAAAGCAAAAGCAAGAAAGAAGGAAAAAAAGACCAAAGTTCATGGTCTGAAGTTTGTCAGCACCAAAGGGCATGAAAATGAATTCCGAAGCAATATTGTGTTTTAACAAGTCCAAAGGTTAAAATGAATTTAAATGATTTGAAAGCCATGAGGAAAACTTGTGTCTGAAATTATTTGTGAATCAAAAATAGCCAATCTGTTTTTTTTTATCTAACACTAGAACAGTACCATTTTTGATGCAAAGGCACTTCTAGAGTAAGGAAAACTGTCAAGTGTAACCTTGAACATGAAACACAAACAAACCAATGTCAGTCAGACTATCCTGTACAGGCTGTTTTATAGAGTTGAGCAATAGACTAAGCTTTGCATGTTTGTGGAGGAGAGATCACATCCAAAGTGAATACATACTTCCGAGACTTTGGAGACAGGGTGGAAATCTAACTAGATTAATCATAGCCTAGGATCAGTAACCCAGCACAAAGCAAAGAGTAACATTACAGGAAAGCCATTGTTCATTGGTTGATAATAGTTGCTAATTTGACTATCTGTTATTGGTTATTGAATGTAAAAGGCAAAAGTGAGGACTGCAGATGCTGGAGATCATGGTCTAGATTAGAGTGGTTCTGGAAAAGCGCAGCCGGTCAGGCAGCATCCAAGGAACAGGAAAATCGACATTTCGGGCAAAAGCCCTTCATCAGGATGTAAATAGCAGGTTACAGGTTACAGGTTACAAACTAAAAGACCAGTAGGAAATTTAAACAAAAAATAAATTAAGAACTAAGTAAACAAAGTAGAGATGCTGGGCTCCCTGTGTGGATGAGAGTGGGGGCTGTGGGAAGGATGAGCAACTGACCATAGCACATGGTACAGAGAGCCATTGAAGAGCGTGGGGGAAGCAAATGTAGTTGTAATCAGGGATAGTATATTCAGGGGAATAGACACTGCTCTGTGTGGTCTGGATTGAGTGTCCCAAAGATTGTGTTGCCTGCCAGGGTTCACAAAGTCTCATCTGGGCTGCCGGGGAACTTGGAGTGTGTGGGAAAAGATCCAGTTGTTGTTATTCACGTAGATACCTGTGATTATAGGTGAAAAGAGGTCCTGCTAAGGGAATATGAGCAGCTAGTGGCTAAATTAAAAGCCAGACCCAAAAAGGTGGTAATCTCAGGTTTACTACCTGCACCATAAGCTAGTTGGCACAGGGTCAACAAGGCTAGAGAGGTAAATGTGTACATCAAAGATTGGTGTGGGAGAAACAGGTTTGAATTCATGGGAAGGAGGGGGTATTTGAGTGGGACAGGTCCCACCTGACTCAGGCTGGGACCAGAGTCCTGTTTAATTGTATCACCAGTGCTGTGAATAGGGCTTTAAACTAAATTTTGGAAGGGGTTATAGGTTCAGTTACATGAAAAATGATAAAATTAAAGGTAAAGGAGAGGGTAGGCTTGCTTGGTGGTGGGGTTGATTGTTACCAGAAAATAAAAGGAAGGGACAGAATGTTTGAATCTCATTACATCAATAAAAGTGTAGGGAAGCTCAATAATACTTCAAGGCTATATGTCTTAAGCATTTGGAATAAGAGATATAAGCGGATGGTGCAAATCAAGGTGACAAGGATTTTTAACTAACTAAAGGTGGGAAGACTTAGGAGAGGTAACTAATGTTTCCAGAGCAAGTAATGGGACAGAGTATGGAAAGGGTCAGAAATCCAACTTCAGGCACAACAAGTAAGGGGATGATTGTGAGAAGTGACACAATCAATGCAGGACGGAAGTGTTGTACCTAAATGTGTGCAGAATATATAGCATGGTAAATGAGCTTACATTAACATTCTGAATCATGGAACAGAAGGTATTTTGCTAAGTTTGCTGGTACCGTAAGGATAGGTGGAGGATCAGGTGGTGTTGAGGAAGTGGGGAGGTTGCAGAAGGACTTGGACAGGCTAGAAGAGTGGGCAAAGAAGTGGCCAATGGAATACAATGTGCGAACATTTGAGGTTCTGCACTTTACTGAAAGAGAGGCATTAACAATTTTCTGAATGGGAAAGGCTTCAGAAATCTGAAGCACAAAGGGACTTGGAAGTCCTAATTCAGGATTCTCTTAAGATTACCATTCAGGTTCAAAAGGCAGTTAGGAAGGCACATGCAGTGTTATCATTCTTTTTGAGAGGGCTAGAGTATAAGAGCAAGGCTGTATAAAGCTCTGGTTAGCCTGAATTTTGAACATTGTGAGGTTTTGTGCCCTGTATCTAAGGAAGGATATGCTGGCCTTGGAGGAGGTCCAGAGGAGGTAAACCTGTGGAACTCATTGCTGCAGAAGGCAGTGGAGGCCAAGTAATTGAGTGTCTTTAAGACCAAAATAGGTTCTGGTTAGAAAGGGAATCAAGAGTAGTGGGGAGAAGGCAAGAGAGGGAGGTTGAGAAACACATCAGCCATGATCAAATAGTGGGGCAGATTTGATGGGCTGAATGGCCTAATTCTGCTCCTGTATCGTCTTGTTAACATCCCTGATTACAGACCAGGTAAAAGTGGAAGCCAAGGAGCAACAGTTGAAATGATCTGGTTAAGCCAAAAGAACTGAAATGTTCCAAATATTCTTTGATCATCTTAACCACAGCCCACCATCAGTACAGTTAGATGGATGATTAAAACCTGAACCTGAGCATCACCCTGTTCGAGCTATAAAAACTGTGAATGCAGCTTGACTTTGAGAGGGAGATCCCAGGTCCATAAATTCGAACTGAATGTACAGGTCCAGAAGAATATTCCGCAGATTGAACCCATTGGACAGACCCCCACCCCTCCAATCCTCCTACCCCAGAGCCAAGCCTTGAGGATGCCAGTCCAGTGTTGGTGCTGGAAGGGAGTTTGTGTGAGTTATACAACACTAAGGGAAACTTGTGTAATGAAGCGGTATAGCAGGAGCCCCTGTTAGTTGGCCCCTTCTGGGTCATCACTCTCTGGATTGACTGGATGAGACCTAATAAGGGTTGCCTTTTAGCTTCCAGCTTTTTGGTCTGGAGTGACTTATTTTCTTGTAAGGAGTGGTCTCCTTGCTCAGAGTCACTGGGACTACCCAATGCTCATGTCAAGGAGGAATCTAAACTCCTCCCTCCCCACATCCGCATTACCAAGTGAAAGCCAAGACACAAATCTGGGGATAAGGTGGATGCTGTGTACCTCTCCTTCAAGTTCTCCTACAGTGTGGTTTAGTGTCTGCTTCAGTCAATCATTCCAGAGTTTACAGTAACAGAGAGAGAATACCTACTCGGGAGTGATTTGGCTGGTCAGCGAGTGGACTCCAAAAGACAGGCATCCCAGGAAATGTATTGCAGTCACAGAGATTTATGGAGGTCAGCCCAATTGCTTACGAAGGCAAAATGAAGAAGAGAGTGCCCTCAGTAAATGAAGGGAACAGGAAGAGACGCGTTTAGGAAAAGCATCCCTGCCAGATCTTCAGGAAGAGAAAATAAGTGCCCCAAAATGAGCTGTGTCAGTAAGGTCCTGCAGAGATGCAGAAAACTGAACCAAGTTCAGAAATTATTGTGGAAGGATTCGTAGACAGGCATTGAAGGGAGTAATCTGAAGTGAAAATGGTAGACCCTTTTCCTCAGAATTATGTAAATAGGAGCCAGGAATTAGGTTTCCATTATTGTCAGGCAGAGGGTGAGTATATTTAAGGCTGAGATTTTTCTTATTCAGTGATGGAATTAAGGGACATGAGGAAAAGGGCAGGTGGGTGACGTTAAGGATTATAAGCTCAGCCATGGCTGCATAGCTTATTTCTGCTCCTAAGTCATCTTATCAAACAGTACCTCATTGTCTCAGTCTAAAATGGGGAAAAGGAAGTTTTGAATTTGCCTCATTCATCCGTAATTCGTAACTGAATTAGGGGCTTATTTCCAGGGTTGATCAATCAAAATAGTGGAAAAAAATTAACGGTGCATAACTTTGACCAAAGTCCAAAATTTTAAAACCAGCTTGAATCAAATTGGAAACAAATCTATTGCCAGCCAATTGGGGAAAAATATCTGTGGGTATACTTATTTGTAAGACAAAGACAGGAATGAAGACCGACTATTTGTTTGATCTAACATTAGATAATTGGCCACTAATACAAAGGTACTTCTAGAGCAAGGACATCTGACAAGTGAAGCATTAACATCCTCGATTCCAGAATAGGTACAAGTGTAGCTAGGGAGCAACATTGGCACCTGAAGAGTGGTCACTCCAATATTGGGTCTGGCACAGGTGGCAGCAATACGATGGGAGGAGGGCTGGCAGTGCAGCTGGTGTTGGTGAGCTGGCTCAGAACTGTCAGTTATGTCTTTCATCCTTTTTATTCTCAAACTATACAAAATGGCACCTGATTGCAGCGACCATTGAAGCTTTTCATTGTATTTTACTGTATTATTCACCATAAAAAGCAAGTGATAATAAATCATTCATTCATTGCTTTTGATCTGTGATGTGATTTCTAACCTCCTCCATCCTCTATTGTTCCCCTGACTTTCCCTTCTGTTCCACTTGCTCTTCTCCACCTTTTTTTTCTACAGTAAAATCACTTCTCTTGCCTCCCTTCAGTTCTAAAAAAAATTTATAAAAGCTCGAAACTTTAAATCTGCTTCTTTCTTCACTGTCAGAGCTGCTGAGTTTCTCCAGTATTTTGTTAAACAGAAATACAGTCTTTACATTAAATGTGTATTATTTCTTTGTATTATGATTTTGAGCCATCCCTTTAATGAGGTGACTCATGAAGCTTGTATTTTCAAAATGATTGTGTTCCATTGTTTTACGTTACTTAAGTAACTTAATGCATAGTGAATGCCTTCAATTATTTGGAATATAACCTTTTAACATTTACAAATGCCTCATAAACACTAAGGCTTTTTGCTAGTCTATAAGCAAACTTTAATAAGGTTGTAAGGCCTCAAGACCATAAGAAATAGGAACAGAAGTAAGCCATTTGGTCCCTTGAGCCTGCTCTGTCATTCAATAGGATAATGGCTAATCCGACATTCCTCACATCCACTTTCCTGCCTTCTCCTCATAATCTTTGAATCCTCTACTTATCAAGTATCTATCTCTCTCGGCCTTAAATGTCTATGCGCCCACAGCTCTCTGTGGAGTTCCAAAGACACTCAACTCTCAGACAAAAGAAATTCCTCCTCAGCTCAGTCTTTATTTTGTACTCCTTTATTCTGAGATGATGCCCTCTGGTCCTAGACTCTTCCATCATATCATCTCAGCATTTATAATAGATACATTGCTGAAATGTGACATTGGTAGTAAAAATTAGATTTGTCCAGAGCCTATATCAGAGTAATTAGCAAGTACCAGGTTAGAAGAAGGACAGTCTTGACATATTTCAATTGAAGGCTTCTTGTGTTATGCCTCATGTATGTAAATTATCTTTGGGAGCCAGGCTCATTATGTCATCACTTCATCATCCTGGTTTGGTAACTGAACATCTTAATGCTAGTGCAGACACAGATGTGCCCATTGAATGTAAAATTGTATATAAGAGTTGGCTGCAATAAATGGCTGCTGGCTTCATAAATGCCAAATATCCACACCCAGTCTTTTACCTTACAATGGGTAAGATAAGCATTGCCACAACAGGTAAAATAGCCTGCCAGAGGAAGAATCATTTCATGCTAGCAGCTATAGTCATCAATGTTAAAGACTTCCAGCTATTTGGAAAACTAGTTGAAGATCAAACAAAAACAACTTTGGAAATCAGAAATTATAATCAACAACATCAATTTTAATGAGTACAGATAGCCATATAAATTGTGTTTACAACATTGACCAGGAAGAAGACAAATCTTTTTGATTTGAATATAAGTTTTTTTTTCCAAGATTCACTATGTTTCCAAGAGAGCAAATTAAAATTTAAAAAGTTGATCTCACAGTGATATTGAAATATACTCTATCTCTGTCACCTTTTTAATGAAAAAAGGGATAGCTGATCCGAGTTTTTGAAAAAGGCAGTTAATAGTCCTGAATACAGATTTGAAAACTTCCCCCACTGAAGAAAATGCAGCTTAAAACCACTTTAAAACAATTGTTTTCTACATTAAAAGCTTCATCATTCACAGATTTTAGCCAATTCCACCAATTTTCTTTCATTAAATCAACACAATAAATGAAAATGGCCATGGGAGGCCAGCATTCCTTAGAAATGCAAATGCTACCTACAGACAGAGAAGCCCTGCTACCATAAGAGTGTAATTTTTAAATTACAACTATCCTACTCTTAAAAGTGATGCAATTTGGAGAAAATAAATAGATACAGAAGAGTAAAAGAAGTAAAAAATAAATTGTACCCTTCAAATGTGAGCGGCACGGTGGCACAGTGGTTAGCACTGCAGCTTCACAGCGTCAGAGATCCGGGTTCAGTTCCTACCTCAGGCGACTGACTGACTGTGTGGAGTTTGCACATTCTCCCTGTGTCTGCGTGGGTTTCGTCCCACAGTCCAAAGATGTGCAGGTTAGGTGAATTGCCCATGCTAAATTGCCTGTAGTGTTAGGTGTAGGGGTATGGGTGGGTTGCGCTTCGGTGGGTCGGTATGGACTTGTTGGGCCAAAGGGCCTCTTTCCACACTGTTAGTAATCTAATCTAATCTTCAAAACACAATGGAAAGACCTGCAGACAGAAATGGAAGGCAAACACTTAAGTATGAATTGGATATCCAGTGACAACTTTTTATTACCTATAACTACATGTACAATGTGTGAAGATAAAACAAGTGGTGATTCTGAGAAAAACTATGAAAGTCTTCTTTACCAACAGCGAGGTGAGTCTTCACAGAATTAACAAATACTGTCTTTCCATGAATAATCAGAAAGGCACAAAAAGGCCTGCAAAGTTCTTGAAGCCAAACTCGAGGTTAGAGTTAAAGATTAAAATATTCAAACTCATGTTATATGGGAGCAGCCCCAAGTGTAAATTGACAATGGGTCAATGGGCTGAAGAGTGGCAGATGGAGATTAATTTGGATAAATGCAAGATATTGTACTTTGGTAAAACCAACAAAGCAAAACTTTAGACAGTTAATGGTAGGGCCTTAGGTAGTGTTGTGGAACAGGGACACCGAGGGGTTCAGGTACATAATTCTTTGAAGTTTGCATCACATGTAGATGGTTAAGAAGGCATTTAGCATGTTTGCCTTCATTGCTCAGTATAGGAGTTGAGATGTTAAATTGAGATTATACAGGACATCATTTGTTCAGTGATTTGCTCCTTTACTTCTTTCAGCAATCTAGGATGCATTCCATCTGGGCCTGATGACTTCACTACCTGGAGCACTGCCAGCCATTTTAGCACTTCTTATTTTGTTATCCATCATTACATTGCTCAGTCCAGAATCTACATCTCTTTATAATAGCTGGGATTGACTGAGCCCCCACCTCATTGTAGAGGAGTAGTTCCAGAGCTTCTTGTCTATCTTTTACTGAGATTGAGCTGCAAGGTTAACAGGCAACCATAGAAAACTATTTGTATTATAGCTTTAGGAAGATCAGGGGACTGTAACCAAGATGCATATTTAATTATTTTTCACAACTGAGAAAATGTAGGGGAATTTTACTTCTGTATAAAGTGCATACTGTTCATTCATGGATTCTTTACAAATAAGCTAACTGATGTCTTAAAGCTATGATGTTTCTTGACAATCTGTTATTTCAGTCCACCTTCCACAATGAGGACCACTTTCATGTTTATGGGTTATGTGTCAGATTTCAGCAGATCGCACCTCGAGTGAGGCCTCTCTATTACAATCTCCTGGTCCTGCTATGAATCAGATGGCTTGGTAGCTCAATGTTTAGCACTGCTGCCTCACAACATCAGGGACCCAGATTTCAGTTCCACCCTTGGGCAACTGCCTGTCTGGAGTTTGCAAGTTCTCCATGTGTCTGTGAGGGTTTCCGCCAGGTGCTCTAGTTTCCTTCCATAGTCCAAAGATGTGCAGGTTAGGTGGATTGGCCATGCTAAATTGCCCAAAGTGTCCAAGGATGTGTAGGTCAAGTTTGTTGCCATAGGAAATGTAGGGTTACAGGGAACGGGAAGAGGGGTGGGTCTGAGCAGAAGCCTTTGAAGGCATTTAGCATGTTTTCCTTCATTGCTCAGTATAGGAGTTGAGACGTCATGTTGAGGTAATGCAAGACGTCAATGGCTCAGTGATTTGCTCCTTTACATCCTTCAGCAATCTAGGATGCATCCCATCTGGGCCTGATGACCTCCATCTTTGGAGGGTTAGTGCAGACTTGTTGGTCCGAATGGCCTGTTTCCACACCATAGGGCTTTTATAGATGTTGGTGAGGCCTCTTCTGGAGTACTGTGTGCAGTTCTGGTTGCCCTGTTATAGGAAGAATATTATTAAGCTGGAGAGGGTTCAGAAAAGATTTGCTAGCATGTTGTCAGGAATGGAGAGGTTGTAAGGAGAGGCTGGAACCTTTTTTTTCCAATGGAGCATAGAAGTTTGAGAAGTGACCTTTTATAGAGGTTTATAAAATACTGAGGGATATAGATTAGGTGAATGGCAGATGTTTTTTTCCCTAGGTTGGGGGATTTCAAGATTAGGTGGCATATTTTTCAGGTAAGAGGAGAAAGATTTTAAAAAGGACACAAGGAGCTTTTTTTTTAAACCACAGAGTGGTTCATGTGTGGAATGAACTTCCAGAGGAAATGGTGGATGCAGGTGCAGTTACAACGTTTAAAATACATTGTTAAGTACGTGAATAAGAAATGTTTGGAGGGATATGGGCCAAGCAAAGGCAGGTGAAACTGGTTCAGTTCAGCATTATGGTCGTCATGGACTAGTTGGACAGGAGGGTCTGCTTCCATGTTCTATGATCCTATGACAGTACCACAGCAAAAGCGCATAATTGCAACTTCGATGAGGAACCGTCAAAAAGGCTTATTGATTTTTTTATCACCTCCATACCAAGTGAATCCTTTAGGAAGGATCACTTAGTCAAGAAAAAAAAAGAGCAATATCATTGATATGTTATTTGAAGCCGGATGCAAGGATGAATCCATAATGAAAAATATGCCCCTTAATTACATCCCTTAGGTACAGTCTGCACTGTTGCTACAGTCAACAAAGTACACCGAACCAACTAAACAACTGTCCACCTTGATATTATAACAGGACAGTGCGATACCACAACACAGGCAGCAAAGACAGTGTTAAGAATGTGCACAAATGCAAAAATATTTGTGAGTTAAGAGTCAACTAAGCAAAAGACAAATATCAGAAGATAACTCAGGCTTTCCTCATACTGGTGGGGGTGTAATGTGATCAGAAGTTTTTAATACCATATGTCCTTAAAGGGCAGGGCAACATACACTATAAGCTAAAATTAATTCAGGAGCTAATGCCAAAATATTAGCACTAAGCATCTTGCAAGACATGTTCGTCAACACATTGGCCTTCATGGTACTGCCTACAAGCGATCATCTCAAAGTATATAATGGAGCACCAGTTGGCAGAATCACACTGCAGTGCTGATATACAAGCTTATCTTGGATTCCCAAAACCTTCTACCTAGTAGCTACCAAAGATCCAGCAGTGGCAGGGTTACCAGCATGCACTGATCTCGGTACAGTCACAATCACGAGCTTCAAACCACATCCACTGTGGCAGAATAAACCAATCAGTTAACAATCTCCAAGGCTATGACTTCAAAGTGAGATGCAGGCTTGGGACCAGAACAATTGCGTCTTATACTCTGAGCAGATTACCTAACCCCCACAAAACCCAAGGTATTGCTCTTAATTGACACGTTAATGCTGAAGGCATTCTCATGGTTCATCTGTTACACATTGTCGGAGCCGGTATGAACAATTCAGTCAGAAGCAGTCAAGGATCAGGAACTTCCAAGAGTTGCTAAGACTTTTTTTTTCTTATTCATTTGTGGGGCATGGATGTCATAGCCTGGCCAGCATAATCCAATCCCCCCTTTTATTGCCTGGCCTAGTTCCATTTAAGCAAGCAGTTCCACTTGCCCTCTTTGTGGAGACACAATGCTATTAGGGAGGGAATTCCAAAATTGTGATACAGCAATAGCGAAGAAATGGCAATATATTCCCAAGTCAGGATGGTGAGTGGCTTGGAGGGGAACTTGCAGGTGGTGGCGTTCCTCTGTATCTGCTGCCTTTGTCTTTCTAGATGGAAGTGGTAGTGGATTTGAAAGCTGTTGCCTCAGGATCCTTGCTGAATTCCTGCAGGATGTATTGCTGTTACAGTGTCGGAGATGGATTTACTGAATGTTTTGATGTGGTGCCAGTCAAGCAGGCTGCTTTGTCCTGGACGGTGTCAAGATTTTTGAGTGTTGTTGTAACTGCACTCATCCAGGTAAGTGGTGAGTATTCCATCACACTCCTGATTTTGAGTTATTTGCTGTAGTATTCCTAGTTTCTGACCTGTTCTTATAGCCATTGTATTGATATGGTGAGTTCAGCTGAGTTTCTGATCAATGGTAAGCCCCCCAGGATGTTGTTAGTGGGGATCATTAATTAGGAAAAGGCTGACAGTATAAAAGAAGTACTTAAGGATGTTTATTCATTTTATTCACGGTAGCACAAGACTTGAGAGATTACAATCGCAAACAAGACCTCATATCGAAAGCCAATATATCAAAACCATGCTGCACCAGCAATACTCTGATATTGAACACACATAGGCTGCCTCACAAATAAACCTGTGGACCAGGGCTAATAAATGATTCATCAATGTCTGTGATTCTTGCCCAACATGCCAACCTCAGCAACAGAGGGAGTATCTCCATCTGCACAATGTTCCATCTACTGCTTGGATGAAAGTTGCAGCAGATCTGTTCACAGTGCATAAGAAGATTGCATCCTTGTGATGGATTATTTTCATTTTATTATTTTCAATTCATGTGGCTTCTAGGACAGAATGTGTCTGACAACAAGCCTCAGTTCACTGGCAAACTATGTCAACAGCTTGTACTGGCCATATCACATTGCCACCCCACTATCCACACTCAAATAGTGCAGTAGAACATATGATACATACCAAAGAATCTATATCAATATCAAGCAAACAAAAACATGATGATCACATTGCATTACTGCAATGTTATGCTGATCAGGAATCAAGAAGGGATTATCACCCCCAGCACAAGTTATGCTTGGAAGGGAGATACAAATGCTAAATGATCTTTCCCAGCAATTAACTGTCTAACAGTTCCAAGACACAGGGCATTCTTCCTCTGAGACAGAGGACAGCTAAAGAGATACAGGATGAATGAGCAGGTAGAGAGTTACCAAAACTGCAACAGAGAGTGCATGTTTAAATTCCAAATAAAAGTACTTGGCTACCACCAAAATATACAAGCACCTCAGATAGTAAGATGCCATTATTGATCACGGTTGAAAAGTGTGGTGCTGGAAAAGCGCAGCAGGCCAGGCAGCATCCGAGGAGCAGGAGAATCGACGTTTCAGGCATAAGCCCTTCTTCAGGAATGAGGCTGGTGTGCCAACCGGCTGAGTTGATCACGGTGCTACATTGCAAAGGAAGGAAAGCTGGATCAGACCAGTTTACAGCAAACCAATCATTGTAAAGACAGTGAGAAAGAACACTCAGAAGATGATTGGACGGTGACTTTGAATGACAGCAGCCTGCAAGCAAGTTGTCAAACAAGAGCAACTGAGAACAACATGTTCCCTCCACATGGTATATAGACACCAGATCTGGATGAGATGTCAAGCCTCCAAATCATAGGAGAAAGTGAGGACTGCAGAAGTTGGAGTGTCAGAGTTGATAAAGCGTGGCACTGGAAAAAGCACAGCAGGTCAGGCAGCATTGGAGGAGCAAGAGAGTCGACATTTCGGGCAGGACTGTTCTTCAGGTCTCCTTCAGCTTTATCAACTCAAACCTCCAAAACATTACATTGAAATTTAAAATTTCAATCTTGTGAACACCATTTCACAATGTCACCATGTCATGTTTCAGCTGTACAGGATGTTGGTTAGGCCTCTTGTAGAATACCACATTCAATTGGTCTACTTGCTATAGGAAAGATGTGAAACTTGAAAGAGTTCAGAAAAGATTTTCAAGGATGTTATCAAGGTTGGAGGGTTGGAGCTATTGGGACAGGCTGAATAGGCTTTGGCTATTTTCTCTGGAGTATTTGAGGCTTAGGGATGATCTTATAGAGGCTTATAAAATTATGAGGGGCAGGGATAGGTGTATAGACCAGTTTTTTTTCCTAGGGTGGGCAAGCCCTAAACTAGAGGGCATGGGTTTAAGATGAGAGCGGAAATATTTGAAAAAGGACCTAAGGGGCAACATTT
This sequence comes from Chiloscyllium plagiosum, assembly GCF_004010195.1. Lineage (NCBI taxonomy): Eukaryota > Metazoa > Chordata > Chondrichthyes > Orectolobiformes > Hemiscylliidae > Chiloscyllium > Chiloscyllium plagiosum. The sequence continues at coordinate 130,965,070 of NC_057710.1, read as the reverse complement.
TCACGCAGAGGGTGGTACATGTATGGAATGATCTGCTAGAGGAAGTGATGGAGGCTGGTACAATTACAGCATTTAAAAGGCAACTGGATGGGTATATGAATAGGAAGGGTTTAGAGGGATCTGGGTCAAGTGCTGGCAAATGGGACTAGATACGTTTAGGATATCTGGCCGGCATGGACGAGTTGGACCGAAGGGTCTGTTTCCATGGTGTACATCTTTATGACTCTATATGAAGAAGATTGTCTAGACCCTAACTTATTTCATTTTTAAAGGCAAGTATACGGTGCTGTGTTTTGGATGTACCACAAGGCTTTAAGCGAAACACACTTTATTCTTACAGTACAGTTAAAATACAAACAAAGTAAAAAAGAATTGGTATAATTTTAACTCTATTGTAAAACTGAACAGAAAAATACATTATTTAACTACTAAATAGCAATAGCATCTCGGAACTGACAGCCAGACTACTGCGACCCCTAGGACTCATAACGGCACACAAACCAACAGCCACGCTCAGACAACAACTCACCAGAACGAAGGACATGAGCAAGACGAATGTAGTGTACAAAATACCATGCAAGGACTGCACTAAACACTATATAGGACAAACAGGAAGACAGCTAACAATCCGCATACATGAACATCAACTAGCCACGAAACGACACGACCAGCTATCCTTAGTAGCCACACACGCAGACGACAAGCAACATGAATTTGACTGGGACAACATTACCATTATAGGGCAAGCGAAACAAAGAACAGCCAGGGAATTCCTAGAAGCTTGGCACTCATCCACAAACTCCATCAATAAACACATCGACCTGGACCCAATATACCGGCCACTACAGCTGACAGCTGAAACCGACAACCGGAAGCGGCAGGGACAGGCCACTATAAATGCCGGAGGAAACACCACAGAAGCGCTTCGCAGGAGGCTCCCAAGCACTGATGATGTCGCCTAGCCAGGGGACGAAACGTTTGCAACAAAAACTTCCAGCTCGGCGAACAGAACCACAACAACGAGCACCCGAGCTACAAATCTTCGCACAAACTTTGAAATAGCAATTGTTCCAATATAGTAACATCCCATAAACACGCCCTTGCCAACGGCAAATTCAGTCAAGTAGATTTTCTTGCATGCGATTCTGGCAGCAGAATCTTTTTGCTGTGGCCAAAAGAGATGCACAAGAGCTTCCCCAAAGAACTTCAAAACCTCAACAACTGCTGAAAGCTAAACTCCTGGTTCAGTGGGAGCTTGACTCCACCCATTCAGGGTGCTTCTGTTGTTCCAATTATTTTTTAAAATGCCCCAAGGTCTCACAAGCTCTTGAATTTATTGCTTGGAAGAGACAGCCCTTCCATCTTTTGGCTCAAATCCTCTCCAAGAAAGTAATGAGAGCAAAATACACCTCTTAAAGTCATAGTATTGTCATGGTACTGTGTATATTATTCAATCTATATGCAGAACAAATATTCAGAGAATCCTTTGTACTGCAAGGGATAAAAGCCAGAAGCAAGAACATAAAAACACATGGGCACACTGCATAGCCCTACTTGCAGAATCAGAAGACAGTCTGCAAAATATCATAGACTAAGTAAAATCTCAAAGTTCAAAATATGAATTGAGTATGAGCTTCAAACGGACAAATATAATGGTAGTATAAAGAATACATTTCTGCTCTAAGGGTGGTACAGTGGCTCAGTGGTTAGCACTGCTGCCTCATAGCGCCAGGGATACAGGTTCGATTCCAGCCTTGGGTGACTGTGTGGAGTTTGCACACTTTCCCCGTGTCTGCGTGAGTTTCCTCCGGGTGCTCCGGTTTCCTCCTACATTCCAAAATCATGCAGGTCAGATGAATTGGACATAGTGTTAGGTGCATTAGTCAGATGGAAATGGGTCTATGTGGGTTACTCCCCAGAGGGTCGGTGTGGACTTGTTAGGCTGAAGGGCCTGTTTCCGCACCACAGGGAATCTAATCTAAAGAACATCAGAAGAAATTAGAGTGAAGATGGATGTGAATGGTGTCAGACTAGGGAAAAATAGGACAAATGGTAATGTGGAAATGGCAGATTTGATGTAGAAGTTATTTTATGAAAATAACAATATAGAAAACTTAAGATTGTAACAATTAAAATATATAAGTTGTGACTTTCTACTCACAATTCTGTTTGCTTCAGAACTCTGAGCAATGAGGTAAGGATCTCTGGATAAACATCAAAGGCTTGGAAATATGGTTGCAAAGAGGTTTGCTAAAAATTCCACAAACTGACTATAAGTAAATGAAGAATTATTTGGAATCACAAAAGCAAGAAGAACTGTGACATCCAGGTGAAGAAATGTCACAATTTGAACCATTGAATCAGAGCTGAGAAGCCACAGAAATCTCTTCCAGAGGACAAAGTGGAGAACAGCAGAATGTGGGCTCAACCAGTGAGTAGTTGGATGACAGAATGGTTGCAGATGAGCCACAGGAGATGTGTAAGACAAGACAGATGAATGTGGCATACCATGTCAGCAGATTTCCTGATGGCAGAAGTTACAAGCAGCCGCAGCAGGAGTCTGTGCTTCATCCATACTTTCGGCATTCCCAAAATTAGTTCCTTATTTGGTTGAGATGTTGCCATACAATGTATTCCCTGGAATTTGGAAGAATGCAAGGCAACCTCAATGAGACCTGTAAGTTTTGGAAGGGGCTTGATATATTGAAAGACTGTTTCCAACTTTGAGAATCAAATGCAAGAGGGCACTATTTCTGAATAAGGGGCTGATCATTTAGGACTGAGATGTGGAGAAATTACTTCACTCAAAGAGTTGTGAATCTTTTGAAATCTTTACTTGGTTGGATTCTAAATGCTTCATTGTTGAATGCATTTAAGAATGGAAAGAAGTTTGATCTCTTTGGGAATTAAAGGATATGTATGCAGGTGGAGTTGAAGCTTAAAAGAAATAGCTGTGATGGTATAGCATCTTGACATCAGAATGGAGGATAGATCGTTTAGAGAATTATACCCTCCTTCTAAAGGCTAACTTGAGATGGGTAATAAATGCTGGCCTTGCTAGCAACCACCACAGTCTACTAATGTATTTGTTAAAAAAAAACTTAGGAATGAATAAATCCCCTATAAATGCATCAGTCTGCCTTTAAGTGATGCAAGCTCTCTACATTTTCAATTTTCTGAATAAAAACTTCCTCTAAACAGTTTAATTATTGCTGATTGCTAGTCTGTTATGTTTAAATGAAGATTGATGACTAAAATCAATTAAACCTCCTACTGTTGCCATAGAAGGGGTGGAGTGGACACTTTTTTTTGTAATTTAATCTGTTATACAAACAAAGAAAAATCCCAATTTTGTGAAGTATAAAGAGTCCAATTAATTTGGATTTCAACTTTTTCTTTGTGGAATTTGTCAATTGACATTTATTAAATATTCCAATTGAAATCAATGGCAATAACATTGATCACTAAAAACATTAAAGAAATACAGACATATTCAGATTGCTGCATAAAAAGTGCTTGGCTTTTAATTGCCATCTAAAATAGAACTTCATTCAATATCTTCCATGCATGCCATTTAAAATGCAACTGTTATTTGATGTGCATGAACTAGGTGTGTCTTTTGCAGATTTCTTTCCAGCAATTATTGCGGAAGGTCTTTTCTGTGTAAAGTTTTACCTTTTATAAAATCATTTAAAAAAAAACTTTCAAGGTGATAATTGCAGCCTCAAATCCACAAAAACACATACAGTTACTTGTCTGTCTTGGAGAATGTGTGAAAAAAAAATTGAAATGCCAGAATGCTGAGCTGGTTCAGTTAGTTCCAATCAGAAAAATGTCCATAGCAAAGAAAAACTGGCTTAATGATTGCTCTAAATAGGCACTAATTTGCTGTCTCAATGAAAAAGGCATTGAATCGCATGAATACTCGTGGCACAGTGGTAGTGTTCCAAATGGCCCAGTTCAAATCACTCCTGCTCCAGAACTGTGCCCTGACATATCTGAACTGATTGATTTCAAAGATTACTTAAAAGAGCTGTCATTGGGTCATATAACATGACTAATGTCTGAGAAGGCAGTCAAAGTGATGTGGCATAGATGGGTGGAAGGCAGAAAACTTTCTATTTTGGGGCTGCTGTCTGTGCTTGTCGGCTTCTTTGTAAATGTATTTAAAATAAAAAGACGCCTCATGTCACATTGTCCTGCCAGAAGGATGTTGTGAAATTTGAAAGGGTGCCGAAAAAATTTACAAGGATGTTGCCAGGTTTGGAGGGTTTGAGCTATCCACAGAGGTTGAATAGGCTGGGGTGGAGGGGCATGGATAGTGTAAGTAGGCAAGGTCTTTTCCCTGGAGTAGGGGGAGTCCAGAACTAGAGGGCATGGATTTAAAAGTGAGAGGGGAAAAATTTAAAAGGGACCTAAGGGGCAACTTCTTCATGCGTGCATGGATTGAGCTGCCAGAGGAAGTGGTGGAGGCTGGTACAATTACAAATTTAAAAGGTATCTGGATGTGTCTGTGAATCAGAAGGGTTTGGAAGGATATGGGCCAGGTGCTGGCAAATGGGACTAGATTGTTTTAGGATATCTGGTCGGCATGGACGAGTTAGACCGAAGGGTCTGTTTCAGTGCCTGTACATTTCTATGACTCGATGACATTGGTTATATCCCTCCCTCTGGGTCAGAAGGACCAGGTTCAAGCCCCATCTGCCCCAGATATGTGAAATAACATAGTTGATTTAAAATGACTCTATGCCTCTAATCTGAAAATGTCTGATCTTGAAAGTAAATTGGACCCGGGCCTAGTCAGTATCTGAACAGGAGACCACTGGTTAATAGGTATGGTAGGCTTTTGCTTCCAGAAGAGACTCTTCACATCATCCTTCTGCATTGCATCCTAAGGGAGCCTGAGTTCAAATCCCATCTGCTCCAGATGTGTTTTATAACATATCTGAATATGTTGATTAAATAGATCTTGATCAGGGCTGTTGTGGCACAGTAGGAGTGTCCTACCTCTTAGGTCAGATTTCCAGGTAAAATTCCCGCTTGTCCTGGATGTGTGTCAAACTATGTCCAAACAAATTGGTGAAAATAATTACACAGAGGAAAATGCAAACTGATGTAGTCAAAATCATTTCTGGTAAAGCAAGTTTTTTTTTAGTAGTTAGGATTCAGTATATGATATATTCCACTGTGCCTCACTCTTAGAAAAAGTGGGAAACAAAATGACAAAATATTTAACCCTGAAACATTGACTCATTTTCCCTTCATAAACATGCCAAAGTTAAGTATTTCCATGTGCATTTTTTTTTTTGCATTTCAACATTTCATTTCACCTAACCCTTCTCACTTGCAACTCTTTAACTTACTGAAGTTCTTCATTTTAACTTGTCCATTGTCGTGGCTACTACCAGTAGACATGGGCCTGAGGTAATCTGCAGTCAGTCTTCATTCAAATTAACTGTTTCAATCCTGCTATTGCATCATCTAACATTAAGAACTCCTTTAAATTCCAATACAATAAAGTACTTTCCGATCAGGATAATAATCTTCTGCAAATTCACCTCCATAGCATCTCTAATCTGCTGTTTTTGTGCCTCCAGCTCCAGGCAGGAATTGCTTTGAGTGTCTAATGTGAGCTGTGATTGATCAAAAGTCTGACAAATTGAGCTATACCTGAGGCTGCTGGCTCTATTGTATAGATATGGAATGCGCACATGCATTCACCACCTTTTTGACTACTTGTGTAAAGTCATTGAAGCTTTTGTGCAGTGTATCCAAGTCCTTGAAGCAGGATTGTTTACATTGACTTCTGTGTGTTCCTGCTCCCACTGCCTTTATAGTGTCTGGCTAAAGACCCTCTGGTCTCTTGAAGAAAAAGACTCTATCTCTTCTCTCCTACCTTCAGTACAGGGCTATCTGGTTCTCTGTTGGAAAACCTTGGGCGGCAAACTATTTCTCTGGCTCATTGTTCCACTTTCTAATCATAGACTCATCTTTAGCTGGTCCCAGCACTTACCCCAGCCAGTATTCACCTCCCATTTAAAAGATACAGGCTGACTGTAACTAATAGTAACTTCACAAAGCCTCTGCTGAGCCTCCTGCTGAGATTGTTCTTTTACCTACAGGTTGTTTTGTTATAATGCACGCTTCGTCCACATGAATTCACTGAAACACGATTGACAAATTGGGGATGCTGTTTCTACAGCCAAAACTTTTAATGTGTGCCTTGACTGAAACATGATTGCATCGCTAACAGTTTAAGCGCTGTTTCTAAAGTGTGATTGTTCTATAACATGGGGTTGCACAAGAACGCAACCATTGCATTTTCGAGGAACTGACTGTATTGTATGAATGAGCAGATCGTACAAATTTCCATGTATCCTGCATCATAATGGATGAATGCAGACTAATAATGCAATGTGACCCTGGATGCCAGTTATTGAGCCTTATCAAATTTTCTCACTTTGCCCTTCTCACTTTGTACTTAATAAAGACTTAACAAGACAACAGATGAATTATATTTTCTGCATACTTTCTTATATACTTGGCCCATTACTCCAAATCCTGACAGTGTTCACCCTAAGTTGTCATCTGACTGTGCCCAAGTCCACTGACCTTGACTGACAGTGTAAAGACCCTTGGACTCATTTAATATGACTGAATGCTTATCCCCTTTAACTTTGAGAATGGTCGTTTGTTTGAAGCATGTTTACTGTTTTTTCCCACTTCAGCTGTATTTACTACAATGCTCCTTTATTTACATCTGTATAAAGTGGCTTAGGAAATCCTGCTCTCCAATATGGAGCCAAAGACCCCTCTCATTTCACATGCTCATTCTCGGCTCATACATTCTCTCTCTAAAATCATTGAATCCCAACAATGTGGAAGCAGGCCATTCAGATAATTGAGTCCACATTGACCCTCCAAAAAAGCAACTCACCCAGACCCAACCCTCTACCCTATCCCTGAAACCTGTATTTCCTACGGCTGATCCACAGAGCCTGCACATCCCTGGACACTATGGATAGTTTAGCAGAGCCAGTCAATTGAATCTGCACATCTTTGGATTGTGGGAGGAAACTGGAGCACCCGGCGGAAAACCACACAGACATGTCGAAGAATGTGCAAACTCCACACAGCCAGTCACCCGAGGGTGGAATTGAACTTGGGTCTCTGGCGCTATGAGGCAGCAGTGTTAACCACTGAGCCACTGTGCTCTGAAGTCGAAAATGAATGCAAATTTAACTTTGCTTAATTGAAATGAGATCACACCAAACAACCTTTACTAATTTTTTGTCTGCAGTACAAAGTTTGACGTTCTTTAATGTATGACACAAGAATGGTTGTGCATGGAATCTAAAATGCGTCATTACATCAACAAGTGTTCTTATAATGTTAAGCTGAGCAACTCGGAGGTTAGTTTTCTGCTGTCCATGAATTATAATGAAATAGTGACCATCTTGGGGTGAAATCGAACAAGTGTAAAATTGGCAGGGAGAGAATGAGCAGCCAATTTTCAAATGTCTCAATCTTCTTTCCATTAAAATACTGAAACTAAAGTTCTAACACTCTTTGCAGGATTATTTTCCACTCTTATTGTAATGGTCACTTAGTTTGAAATCAAAAGTATTAACAGTGTTTCCAAGTCAAGGCAGAACAAAAGCCAGCACAGTGAGAATGGTTTCCATGTTTCTATTTGCCTATTCCATCAGTCTGGCAGAGATACATTTCACCCCTGTTTTGGGTACAATGGAGGGGAATTTTCACAGAATTTCTCCTGCATGACTGTGCAATGTTGACAAGAGAGCACAGTGTTCATACTATTTTTCCAAGGCTTCTGTGGGTCTTCCACTGGATAGAGTAAACAGGTAAGTGGATGTTTACAAGTTAAGTATCACTTAAAATCAGAGCATTCTTCTTCCACTGTAGAAGGGTGAAATAATTAATTTCAAAATTCACCTTGACCAATCAAACATTTTCTGTCCCCTCATATTTTTGTTACTTAAATGTCAGCAAAGCTCACATTTTTTATGGAAATGACTCAATTCTTTGGTTAGGTTTGATATTTTTGGTATTCAAACTGATCTTGGTGGAACTGTTGGGTGAAGTTCACAACACAGAAGCAGATAAGCGTATTGTTGTTTTAAGTGTGACCTACAGAAAGGCTGCAGTAGTGAGTAGAGTGGGTTCTTTCTTGATTATATGTTTTTGGAGATATGTCTCTTGATTAAACTTAAAATATAAGCCATAGCTATTAATTTAACCTGGGGCAATGTTTGTAGAGGAATAAGACGGTGTTATTGTCTGAGTCTGTAAATTGTGAAGAAGCCCAAATGGCCGTTAGTAGAGTGAAATGTGCTCCTTATCAGATGTGGGAGTTTAAAGAGAGTTTAAGGGTTACTGCTGATTATATCTGCCATTAATGCTGTTGGTTGCGAATCTTATCAGATCGAATGGGTCAGTTGCTTCTTACTGTCTCTCCAATGAGGAATTTGCAACAGCAACAGTGTGTGATGGATGGCAGTTATAGGAATGGGGGAAAGTCTCCGATAGAGTCACATAGACATAGATAGATTAACTCCAGGAAGGGTAAGAGAGGTAGGCAGCTAGTGCAGGAGTCTTTTGTGACCCATTTCAAACAAGTATGCTGTTTTGGAAAATGGAGGGGTGGGGGGGATAGATTCTCAGGGGAATATAGCACGAACAGCCAAGTTTCTGGTATTGAGGCTGGCTCTAATGCAACGAGGGATGCATCAGGTTCCATGAGATCAATTGTATTAAGGGATTCTCTAGTCCGAGATATAGACAGATGTTTCTGTTGTAAGCAGTGAAAAATCAGAATGGTGTGTTGCTTCCCTGGTGCCAGGATCAAGGATGTCTCAGAGATGGTGCAGAATGTTCTCACAGGGGAGAGGGGCCAGCAAGAGGTCATTGTCCACATTGGAACCAATGACATAGGAAGGGAAAAGGTTGAGATTCTGAAGGGAGATTACAGAGAGTTAGGCAGGAATTTAAAAAGGAGGTCCTCAAGAGTAGTAATATCTGGATTACACCCAGTGCTACGAACTAGTGAGGGCAGGAATAGGAGGATAGAGCAGATGAATGCATGGCTGAGGAGCTGGTGTATGGGAGAAGGATTCACATTTTTGGATCATTGGAATCTCTTTCGGGGTAGAAGTGACCTGATTTGCACCTAAATTGGAAGGGGACTAATATAGTGGTAGGGAAATTTGCTGGAGCTGCATGGGAGGATTTAAACTAGTAAGGTGGGGGGGTGGGGGGTGGGATGGACCCAGGGAGA
>NC_057710.1:130905937-130955138 GCF_004010195.1 Chiloscyllium plagiosum | reverse complement strand
CTGGAAATACATCCAGGGAAGTTATTTGGGTGGAACTGAGAAATAAGAAAGGGATGATTACCTTATTGGGATTGTATTATAGACCTCCTAATACTCAGAGGGAAATTGAGAAACAAACTTGTAAGGAGATCTCAGTTATCTGAAAGAAAAATAGGGGGATTATGATAGGGGATTTTAACTTTCTAAACGTAGACTGGGATGGCCATAGTGTTAAGGGTTTAGATGGAGAGGAATTTGTTAAATATGTACAAGACAATTTTCTGATTCAGTATGTGGATGTACCTATGAGAAAAGGTGCAAAACTTGACCTACTCTTGGGAAATAAGGCAGGTCAGTGGGAGAGCACTTTGGGGCCAGCGACAATAATTCTATTAGATTTAAAATAGTGGTGGAAAAGGATCAGATCTAAAAGTTGAAGTTCTAAATTGGAGAAAGGCCAATTTTGACAATATTAGACAAGAACTTTCGAAAGCTGATTGGGGGCAGATGTTCGCAGGTAAAGATACGGCTGGAAAAAAGAGAAGCTTTCAAGAATGAGATAACAAGAATCCAGAGAAAGTATATTCCTGTCAGGGTGAAAGGAAAGGCTAGTAGGTATAGGGAATGCTGGATGACTAAAGAAATTGAGGGTTTGGTTAAGAAAAAGAAGGCAGCCTATGTAAGGTATAGACAGGATAGATCGAGTGAATCCTTAGAGTAAAAAGTCAGTAGGAGTATATTTAAGAGAGAAATCAGGAGGGCAAAAAGGGGACATGAGATAGCTTTGGCAAATAGAATTAAGGAGAATCCAAAGGGTTTTTACAAATACATTAAGGACAAAAGGGTAACTAGGGAGAGAATAGGGCCCCTCAAAGATCAGCAAGGCGACCTTTGTGTGGAGCTGCAGAAAAGGGGGAGATACTAAATGAGTGTTTTGCATCAGTGTTTACTGTGGAAAAGGATATGGAAGATGTGGACTGTAGGGAAATAGATGGTGACACCTTGCAAAATGTCCATATTACACAGGAGGAAGTACTAGATGTCTTGAAAAGCATAAAGGTGGATAAATCCCCAGGACCTGATCCGGTGTATCCAAGAACTCTGTGGGAAGCTAGAGAAGTGATTGCTGGACCTCTTGCTGAGATATTTGTAACATCGATAGTCACAGGTGAGCCGCCAGAAGACTGGAGGGTGGCTAACGTGGTCCCACTGTTTAAGAAGGGTGGTAAGGACAAGCCGGGAAACTATGAACCAGTGAGCCTGATGTCAATGGTGGGCAAGTTGTTGGAGGGAATCCTGAGGGACAGGACGTACATGTATTTGGAAAGGCAACTTGATTGAGACTTTTGAGGAAGTAACAGAGGATTGATGAGGGCAGAGCGGTAGATGGGATCTATATGGATTTCAGAAAGGGACATTGATATGGAAGATTGATTAGCAAGTTAGATCTCATGGAATATAGGGAGAACTAGCCATTTGGATACAGAACTGGCTCAAAGGTAGAAGACAGAGGATGGTGGTGGAGGGTTGTTTTTCAGACTGGAGGCCTGTGACCAGTGGAGTGCCACAAGGATCGGTGCTGGGTCCTCTACTTTTTGTCATTTACATAAATGTTTTGAATGCGGGCATAAGAGGTACAGTTAGTAGGTTTGCAGATGATACCAAAATTGGAGGTGTAGTGGACAGCGAAGAGGGTTACTCAGATTACAACAGAATTTTGATCAGATGGCCCAATGGGCTGAGAAGTGGCAGATGGAGTTTAATTCAGATAAATGCGAGGTGCTACATTTTGAGAAAGCAAATCTTAGCAGGACTTATACACTTAATGGTAAGGTCCTAGGGAGTGTTGCTGAACAAAGAGACATTGGAGGACAGGGTCATAGCTCCTTGAAAGTGGAGTCGCAGGTAGTATAGTGAAGAAGGCGTTTGGTATGCTTTTGTTTATTGATCAGAGTATTGAGTACAGGAGTTGGAAGGTCATGTTGCAGCTGGACAGGACATTGGTTAGGCCACTGTTGGAATATTACATGCAATTCTGGTCTCCTTCCTATCGGAAAAATGTTGTGAAACTTGAAAGGGTTCAGAAAAGATTTACAAAGATGCTGTCAGGGTTGGAGGATTTGAGCTACAGGGAGAGACTGAACAGGCTGAGGCTGTTTTCCCTGGAGTGTCGGAGGCTGAGGGGTGACTTTATAGAGGTTTACAAAATTATGAGGGGCATGGATAGGATAAGTAGATAAAGTCTTTTCCCTGGGGTCCGGAGTCCAGAACTAGAGGGCATAGGTTTTGGGTGAGAGGGGAAAGATATAAAAGAGACCTAACTGGCAACATTTTCACACAGAAGGTGGTACATGTATGGAATGAGCTGCCAGAGGAAGTGGTGGAGGCTGGTACAATTGCAACATTTAAGAGGCATTTGGATGGCTATATGAATAGAAAGGGTTTGGAGGGATATGGGCCAGGTGCTGGCAGGTGGGACTAGATTGAGTAGAGATATCTGGTTGGCATGGATGGGTTGGACCGAAGGGTCTGTTCCATGCTGTACGTCTCTATGACTCTATTTACTTTCTCATTCATATTCGTATCTAGCTTCTCCTCAATGCATCAATCCTACTTGCCTCAACTGCTTCCTGTTGTAATGATGTGGAGGTGTCATTGTTGGACTGGGGTGGACAAAATTAAATATCACACGATACCAGGTTATCTTCCAAATAAACCTGTTGGACTATACCTGGTGTCATGTGATTTTTAACTTTGTCCTGTTGTAATGTATTCCATGTTCACACAATTCTCTGGGTAAACAAGTGTCTTCTGAATTGATTTCGGTTTGATTTCTTGGTGGCTACCTTTGTATGGATTGTCTCTAATTTTGCTATTTTATATAGAAACTCACTTTGTGTCTATTTTACCAAAACCTTTATGATTTTAGAAACCTTTAAATAAATGTATACAGGATCTCGGTTTAATATCTCATATAGGGGAGGCAATGACTTTGTGGTTCAAAGTTTGTGAGAAGATTTGTAGCTCGGGTGCTCGTTGTTGTTCTAACTGTAGAACTGTTTGTTCTAATCTTTGCATTACCGCTTCTGCTATGAGTCCAGAGATGGGTCAGATATGTGGATGACACCTTTGTAATCATTAAAAACACAGAAATAGAGAACACACACCGGATCATCAACGCCACACTAACAGGAATCCGATTCACGAGAGAAGAAGAAAAGGACAACCAACTCCCATTCCTAGACGTGATGGTACAGAGAACACCGAACGGAGAATTCACCACAAAGGTATACAGGAAAGCCACACACACAGACCAAGTCCTAAACTACAAAAGCAACCACCCCAACACACACAAAAGAAGTTGCATCAAGACACTATTCAAAAGGGCCACAACACACTGCAGTACACCAGAACTGCAAAAAGAGGAAGAAGAACACCTATACAATGTATTCGCCAAAAACGGATACCCGCGCAAGTTCATCAACAGATGCCTAAGGGAAAGACAACGGAACGAGGACATGCCACAATCCAAAGGACTAGCCACATTACCATACATCAAGAGCATTTCCGAACTGACAGCTAGACTACTGCGACCACTAGGACTCCTAACAGCACAAAAACCGACAGCCACTCTCAGACATCAACTCACCAGAACGAAGGACCCGATACCTAGCATGAGCAAAACCAATGTAGTGTACAAAATCCCATGCAAGGACTGCACAAAACACTACATAGGACAAACAGGAAGACAGCTAACGATCTGCATCCATGAACACCAACTAGCCACAAAACGACACGACCAATTATCCTTCAAAGCCACACGCGCAGATGACAAGCAACATGAATTCGACTGGGACAACACTACTATTATAGGACAAGCCAAACAGAGAACAGCCAGGGTATTCCTAGAGGCATGGCACTCATCCACAGATTCAATCAATAAGCACATCGATCTGGACCCAATATACTGGCCACTGCAAAGGACAGCTGGAACTGACAATCGGAAGCGACAGATTCAAACCACTACAAATGCCAGAGGAAAGATCACCAAAACGCTTCACAGGAGGCTCCCAAGCACTGAGGATGTCACCTAGACAGGGGACGAAACGTCTGCAACACAAATTCCCAGCTCGGCGAACAGAACCACAACGACTTTGTGATATTATCCCTATACAATTAATCCAGAGACCCAGGGGATGTTCTGAGGATCTACTATGAATTTGAATCCCACTATGGTAGAAGGTAGAATTTAAGTTCTGTAAAAATCTGGAGTTAAAGGTCTCATGATGACCATGAAATCATTGCCAATTGCTGGGAAAACCCATCTGGTTCACTAACGCCCTTTAGGAAAGCAAGTGCATCCTTACCTGGACTGGCTCACATGTGACTCTAGACCCACAGCAATATGGTTGACTCTTAATTGCCTGCTGAACAATTAGGGACAGACAATAAATGCTGGTCTAGCCAGCAATGCCCACATTACCTGATAGAGTTTTAAAAATCTGGAAGATAGCACCTTGAAAATGCAACACTTTCAATTTTGCATGAAAATTTTCACTTATTTTGTGTGCTTATCTGTGAATTGGAGATTAAATTAATTACTTTCTAACCCATAGATATGAATAATTGAGCAACAGCTAAGACATTACAAAATCCGAGTGGTATGTCAAATAAATGAATCTGTTTTGATTTTGCTGATTGTACACCTTTGTGAATGAATATTGTCACTTGTGGAAAATTGCAGCAAAAATACAGAGATCATGGTGCAGCTGGTGATGTTGCAAATCTGTGTCCACTGTCTTGACAAATGTCATGTATGCTGTGGTAATCTTCCACCCCCTGTCTTTCCTCCATGTCCTCAGTAAGCTAAGCAAATGAGGAGATAGTGAGGATTGCAGATGCTGGAAAGGTCAGAGTCGATAAAATGTGGAGCTGGTAAAAGCACAGCAGGTCAAGCAGCATCAGAAGAGCAGGAGAGTTGACATTTTGGGTCAGGGCCCTTTATCAGGACTCCGGTGCCATGTATCCTGATGAAGAGGGCTGCCTTAAACATCAACTCTCCTGCTGTGCTTTTTCCAGCTCCACATTTTATCGACGCTAAGCAAATGAACTGTGTCGCAGTCAGACCTATGGGTGAACAGGAACTCTCATTGATCAGATTACTGCAGCCCCTGAATCAATGACCACGATATTCTTGGTTAATTTCCAGGATAGACCCTAGAAAGAATACCTTGAATGACATTGGTTTGCTTTATACTTTGATTTACAGTGGCAATATTTATGATATTTCAAAGGATAGTGAAAACCCAACAGGGCTCCAATATTAAAACACTGGGCTGAGCTGCATAGAAAATAAGTAAAATGTGAAGAAGAGTCTTATCTTAACAATTCTGCTAAACTGATGGTTTCTTCCTGCACGAGATTGATCTGTCCTCTCACCGGTACCATCAGACCAATAATGTGGGTGCTCTGCCAACCAGCCTATTATATAAGGCAAAGGGTAATAAATTGGGAGACCAGTTTGAGATCCTTAAAGGGTCAGATGTGTCATGCTCCTAAAATGTGTCCCCTGAGAGTCTTACTAACTATGTCTAACCAGCCAATGTAACTTGGCTGTGTTGCGAATGTGTAAGAAAATACATCTTGCTCTTCGGGCAAGTTGACTCTTGCCACGACACTCTCAGTTTCTCCTCTGTCCGTGTTTACCAAACAAATCCTGAAATTAGTAAAGACGAATGATGGTGAGTACCTTCCCTAACCACACATTCCCAGTGCTTGGTTCTACTAACATACCACAAACTTACTACAAAGAACATTATCCCTCAGTTTTAATCCTAGTACTTATTATTATTTGACATGTTTGATGCTTTTTGGTGACTGATGAAAACATTATCAGCTGATGATCAGCCACATTCCACATTAAGTTGTTAATTATGAATTCATTTTGCACTTCTGAGCTGTGACATCAAACCAGAATTAAGGTTATACCACTTTGTAAATTGTTTGGAAAATGATGGGCTAAATCTTGTGTTCTTTTGGTAAAGCCTCAGTTTTTTGCCGAGTAAGATTACTGCCCTAGCTTACCAAATTCGTCTTGTTAATTACCAAGCCTGCCCCTATGGTGTGTCTCATGTCTGACTTCCATTCCATATTATCACGCTCCATTGCTGGAACAGCTCATCATTTTGCAGATATCCTCAGAATCACCTGCATCCCTGGCACCCCAGCCCAATCTGCACCTGGTTGAGCACTGGCATTATGAAGCTGCCTTGCTTGCTCAAGGGCAGAGTCTTAACATTTCAGCGAAGGGGAAGATTGCATTGCCTTTCTCCACCTGGGACATCAAGGTCCTGGGGGCTGGCTGGTCCAGAGGAGAGTGTCCTCTTCTTGGGGGAATAACAGAGCAGACCACACCACTAGATTCTGCCAGCCTGGTCTGAGGGTGTGAATTATCTCCAGGATGTAGAAGGATGGCCAAGAACACAGAAAGAAGGTCAATGACCTTCTCCACTCTGCAACGGTAAATTCCATACTCTTCGCCCTGCCACTTCACACTCACTCTGTCTGTGCTGCTACACTGATCTCCCATCAAGGTTCATGTTCTGTCACTCTCACCATTGCATGCAAGACTTTCCTCATTTTCGCTCACATTCCACAATGTATCACATGCTGCAAGTGACACTGGACTTTGTTAACGATTTGTGATGTAACACAATATTGATGAAATGTAACATGGCACAAACCAATGAAATGGCCAAAATAAACACTTGGGAATTACAGTCATAAATAGCCAGAATAGATTGTGAGCATTTCTCCCCCATTAGGCCTCATTTCCATTTTCACTCAATACCAGCACCAGTTGAGCTACTACAATTTACATAGGTAATTTCTACTCTGAGCACAGACATAAGAATTTAGAACAGATTTATAATGGATAAAATTGACTGGACATACATGGAGATGTGAAGTGTTCACCACATTATACTGGATAAAAGTAAATTGTATGAATTTGAATGTGACTAGGTGTCCCTATATAATTATGCCTCGAACCTCCCTTATTACAAACTCTACCGTTGGCTTCATAATACATTGTGACATTGAGTATTTTGTATGCTGTTGTTTTTGTTAACATAATCCACCATAAATGTCTTCCCAATTAGTGAAACAATTGGTGGATGTACTGACAAAAGCAAAAAAGAAAATTGCAATCTTGTGCATTGGAAAGTGGGTCAGTTTCTGGGGCAGGCTATTTGTGATAGATGCTCCCTTGTGACACTGGTATGCTTTTACAGGTGCAGATATAAAGCAAAGACTGTCAGTAGAATATCATCAGACATATGTTAAACTAAAAGCAAGGAAAGGAGTGTAATGCAAAATTTTCTAAAAGGATGATAATGAGAAAAAAGAGTGAAAATGAATGAATGAGGCCTAGCATAAAAGGAAACAAGTATCCTAATGTATGCGCGACTTCCAGCAGATTATCTTTGCTTTAAGTATCTTTAAATATCTTTCCTCATTGTCGCCTCTGCACTGGGGAGTTGAAATGCAGACTGGGTAACTGCTTTGTAGAAGGGCGACATACTGTCCATGAAAATGACCCTGAGCTTCCAGTTGCCTACCATTTCAACACACCACTGTGCTCCCTGTTAAAAGTTTCTGACTCCAGCCTGTTGCAATATTGCAGCGAGACTCAATGCAAACTGTAAGAACAACACATCTTCTGTTTGGGGACATTACAGCCTTCAAGAATCAATATTGGGTTTAATAATTTTAGAGTGAGAACACCTCCTTCTATGTTGATTACCACTTCCACATCTCAGATCCTGTCATGACATGGCCAGCTCATTTTTACCCAATCATAGCCCCCATCATCAGTCCTCCAGCTTCTCTTCTTCTCTGGTGTACTATCAATAAACCTTTTGTCGGCCTTGTCTTTTTTTCTCTCTTTCTCTGTACTCCATCATCACCTATATGCTTACCCCAGTACCAACCGCTATTGGTGTTGCTACTGCATAGTTGCAACATGAAGCAGCAAGCTTCACCTGTTGCTCAAAATTTTGAACAAAAAAACCCTTCCAGGGTAAAGTTGGTTCTTTTCAAGACCAAGAGTGACAATCTTGGATTGCACAATATACAGTGAGAAATTATCTGGTCAGGGTAATTATTATCCAACTAGATGGCCTTGATGCACCATATGTCAGCAATAGATTTGTATGGTGAGTAAATAGTATCTCACTTATTTCTGCTGTTCCAGGCAGGAATTGTAATGAAGGTAGGTTTGTGGTAGACCATAGTATAGAACACCTTGGCCAGTTTCTCATTTAGGACATCCTGGAAATTGAACTGATTTGGCTATTTCAACTATCAGTTTAAATGCATGAACCCATTAAGACACGTAATTCTTGGAAGAGCAGAGTCTGATTAGAACAAGTCAACATGGATTTAGTAAAGGGAGGTCATGCCTGACAAACCTGTTGGAATTTTTTGAAGAGGTAACAAGTAGGTTAGACCAGGGAAACCCAGTGGATGTGGTCTATCTAGACTTTCAAAAGGCCTTTGATAAGGTGCCACACAGGAGGCTGCTGAGCAAGGTGAGGGCCCATGGTGTTCGAGGTGAGCTGCTGGGATGGATTGAGGATTGGCTGTCTAACAGAAGGCAGAGAGTTGGGATAAAAGGTTCTTTTTCAGAATGGCAGCCGGTGACGAGCGGTGTCCCGCAGGGTTCGGTGCTGGGGCCACAGCTGTTCGCATTATATATTAATGATTTGGATGAGGGAACCGAGGGCATTCTAGCGAAGTTTGCCGATGATACAAAGTTAGGTGGACAGGCAGGTAGTACAGATGATTAAGAAAGCGAATGCAGTGTTGTCTCTTATCTCAAGAGGGTTGGAATATAAAAGCAGATATTTTATAAAGCTCTGGTTAGGCCCCATTTGGAGTACTGTGTCCAGTTTTGGTCCCCACACCTCAGGAAGGACATACTGGCACTGGAACGTGTCCAGCGGCGATTCACACGGATGATCCCTGGAATGACAGGTCTAACATATGAGGAATGGCTGAGGATACTGGGATTGTATTCTTTGGAGTTTAGAAGATTAAGGGGAGATCTAATAGAAACTTACAAGATAATACATGGCTTGGAGAGGGTGGACGCTAGGAAATTGTTTCCATTAGGCGAGGAGACTAGGACCCGTGGACACAGCCTTAGAATTAGAGGGGGTCATTTCAGAACAGAAATGCGGAGACATTTCTTCAGCCAGAGAATGGTGGGCCTGTGGAATTCATTGCCACGGAGTGCAGTGGAAGCCGGGACGCTAAATGTCTTCAAGGCCGAGATTGATAGATTCTTGTTGTCTAGAGGAATTAAGGGCTACGGGGAGAACGCTGGTAAGTGGAGCTGAAATGCGCATCAGCCATGATTGAATGTCGGAGTGGACTCGATGGGCCGAATGGCCTTACTTCCACTCCTATGTCTTATGGTAATAGATTTCTTACGTCAAGCTACAGATTAAAATATGCAAACGTGTCCACTACACTTTACAAATATACAAGGAGTAGGGACTTAATTCTTATTCTATCAAAAACATGCATCTCATTTATGAGAACTGGGTCCTAGCAGAAAACACATGAACAACCGCATAATAGGACATGCATTATGTCACTGAAACTGAACTGAACTACAGTTTCTGAGTTTGCAACCTCAGCGAATACTGATTCTCACAATGCTGGTGTGCTGAGGTTGGCATGATACAATCCTGTAGTGCTAGTGCCTTTGGTTTGCTTGAATGGTACATTGGTGAATAGAGTAGAAATGTCAAATGAGCACACTCATACAGCATTGGTATTGATATACAAGTCTTGTGTAATCTTCACAAATTTGAAGGAATCCTTCACCATATAATGCAAAACTTCCTCAAAACTGGCTGTAGCAATGCTTTGATTTGAACAGTTCATATTGTGGAGAGCCAGTCATAGATATGATCAAGTATAAAGGGACGTCATTTTGTGTGCCTTGGACGACCTGCGAATGTGTACACACTAGAAGCTATGTGCATGGACCCTATCATACATATCATCCACAAGTCCTTGATCTTTAATGAGATTTCCAAATATCTGCTGCAGAGATGTGGGAGACATTTCTTTAATGATGGCTGCCACTGCTAACTAATATGTGTGCTTTTTCTCCAGCAGTACCTTTTGCCTGCTTATGTAAGAATTAGATTTGGATAGCATGGTATTTCAAAAGATATTTATTATAGTTCAGTAATATATACAAATATTACATTCACAGGCCATTATGCATGTGGCTGACATCAAGTTACTCAGCTACAAAGAGTTGTCTTCCTCCATCAGTGTTTCTTTCTTCAAGTAATCGAAGTTAAGATAGAATCTGAGATATTTTATACCTCCAAGTTACATGCTATGATATAGTGTTGATATCACTCGCATGCCTCTAGTGGTAGCAGACATTGTTAACTGTAAAGCATAACACAGGTGGCATGGTGGTTCAGTGGTTAGCACTGCTGCCTCACAGCACCAGAGACCAGAGTTCAATTCCAGCCTCGAGCGACTGTCTGTGTGAAGGTTGTACATTGTCCCATGTCTGCATGGGTTTGCTCCGGGTGATCTGGTTTCATCCCACAATCCAAAAGATGTGCAGGTCAGATGAATATGCTGTGCTAAATTGCCCATAGTGTTTAGAGAAGTGTAAGTTAGGTGCATCATTTAAGGGTAAATGTAGAAAAGGAATGGGTCAGGGTGGGTTACTCTTCGGAAGGTCAGTGTGGACTTGTAGGGCCGAATGGCCTGTTTCCACACTCTAGGGATTCTATGAAATACAATACACTCCAAAAAGCATATTTAGCAATATTTCATACTTGTGATACCTTGTACATACTGATTATTTTCAAGGATCTATTAACAAAATATATTCAGAACTAGTAACAAAAATATAGGCTCATTCCATTAAATTATTATTTTCAAATTGTTACAATAAAGTAGGAATCAGTGGAAATATTTTAAAAAGATTGTGTGATTGATGAAACCAGAAGAGGAAGGTACGGGCATTGACATCTGCCTAAAAGAATATTGTAAAGAGTATCACACGGATTTGTTTTGGGACATTTTTAATATCTTTATAAATAATTTGAAGCTAAGATTGACAAGTGCAGTGGCTACATTTACAGATGCTATAAGACTAATGACGGCAGTGGATTCGAAAGCTCAATGGGATAAGCTGAAGAAAGATTTGAAGGTGCTTGGGAATTGGGGCAGACAGGTGACAGATTAAATTCAGTGTAAAGAAATTTCAAGTGCTTCACTTGGAGGCAAAACAAATCCATGCAGAGACTATTACTCAAATGGAAATGGAGATAATGTACACAGAAAATAGAAGAGAATCCGAGATCATGATCTGACAATAAATTGAAACTATTCCAACAACATTCAGTGGAATGAGTAAGGCAAATGAGACTTTGGCGAACATTAGACTGAAATAGTGAGATGACCCAGTTGCTTATAAATAATTGGTATAATTGGACTTGCAGCACTATTTACAGTTCTAATCACCACCATACAAGAAGGGTATTGTTGCTGTTGAAATAGTATTAAAGAGAACAAGCACATTAAATGAAAGGGTGGAAAGATGGCATCATTATAGTGGCACTTAGGTAAATAAGTATATTCTCTTCTAAGAGTTTAAAGGGACTAGATAGTGTAGACCAAAACAAGTTACGTCACCTTGTCCAGAAAAGTAAGATTAAAGGACATGACAGAGACGTGGAGTGGGGTTGAAAGTGGTGGGTGTTAGGGATGGAAGTGGATCAATTCAGAACTCATTGACAGTTTTTTTATTGAGTGGTCAATCTATGGAAAAGCTTCTCAAGAGTCAACAGTTCATAACATTTCATTCACATGCAAATTTGATCAATTTCCTTCTGTAACATTTTAGGATACTGTGGATGGATAATTTACTACATGCCATGGTAAATGTGGCTTACTTCAGAAGAAAAATGTGACTTTGAATTTTTGGTTCTCACAGCTTTTCTTCACTGGAGGTTTTGTGTTTGCTGTAAATTAGTTGATAAGGATTGATTAATTAACAACTATTGTTATTGCATCATACAACGTGATCCAGTTAGACCTTGATCTAGATTAGATTCGCTCCAGTGTGGAAACAGGCCCTTCGGCCCAACAAGTCCACACCGACCCTCCGAGGAGCAACCCACCCAGACCCATTCCCCTACACCTAACACTACGGGCAATTTAGCATGGCCGATTCACCTAACCTGCACATCTTTGAGATTGTGGGAGGAAACTGGAGGACCCAGAGGAAACCCACCCAGACACAGGGAGAATGTGCAAACTCCACACAGACAGTTGCCAGAGGTGGGAATTGAACCCGGGTCCCGGGGGCTGTGAGGCAGCAGTGCTAACCACTGTGCCACTGTGCCGCCCCTACTTTCATCTAGCAATTTCACTGTTTTACAGACAGCTTTTTAGCTCATTAATATAGCTCAAAATGATCTGAATGTTGGATATTTTTCATTATGTTTCTAATTTGCTAAAGTCATCAATGACAAATTTAGCTAGAAGTCATAATTATTAAAGAGGTTGCTAATGTTTACACTCCTATGAGATAATTAGCTTTTATTGATTTTGCGAATAAATCATATAATAGGATTTTGCATACATTTATGCAAAATAGTTTTGTAATTAGAGGTTGAAAATCATGCCCTGTGGGTTCATAAACAATGCAGGAGATAGCAAACAGCAATCCACAAGTGGATTTTTGTATTGAAATTAGAAACAGGTGGTATTTGTTATTTCAAAAATGTACACTGTTCATTAATCTCCTATTCGTATTATATGAAACACCTTAGTCTGACATGCAGCATTTTTGTCTTTGAAGTGCCACAAGTATTTACTGTCACCCTGGATGCTATTATAGCTGAACACCCAAACACAACTTGGGGAGTTAGTTGTGCAGTCTGAGTCTACAGCACGAGTTATTTTGAACTGAAATTGCATTGCATCATATCAGTGTTGGGAGTGTGGCATTTGCAAAGGCTGGCACCTTGTCATGTGTTCCATCACTGGCAGAATGTGGCACAATGTACGGATTGTTTAAAGTAGTTTGCTGCCACCAATCCATCTTTTTCTATGTTGGCTCTAGGATCTATCTAATGATCAGTTGTGGAAAATAAACTGCAGAGTCTTTAGAGAAAAGGCACTTGTCTTGATTAACATGGTTTCTTGCAAATCACCTTAATGTGAAACTCTCTTCTAAACTACAGTTATATCAAATGATACTATTACAGCTTTTTAAAAAGTAAATAAATAAAAATTCTGAATCTTTTAGGAGCCAAGTCACTGGTCTAATTGTATGGCACTTTGTGGGAAGAACATTGAATTTAATTCCTACAAAAAAATACATTGCAACGGAGAAAAGTTACTGCTGCTGCTTTACATCAAATTTTAAAAATGATTTTTGTACTCACATTCAAGATTTTGTGATTCAAAAATGAATAGAAGGAATTTTCCTTACTCACGTCATGATGAATTGAAAATTGTGCAAAACATCGAGAAACCTGTGTATTATTAATCAATCACACAGTTATACATTAAATATAAGACTTTTAAAGAATTTGTCTGGTGGAGACCTTTGCACATTGGGCAATTACTAATGATTTCTCAATAATTTTATTTTAATAGCCAAAAATTGTGGGGCCCAGAATCTAAAATTCTAATCTACTGTGTTGGTAGGCAGTGCTCATCATTGGGAACACAACATTGGAAAATCATTCCTGTAATTGAGAATTTCTGATCCCTTGTCTGAATCTCATTCATAATGACAATATACAGTTACTAAATTACAGACAGAGAAAAACCTTTACCCTTTCAGTTGCGTTTAAATTGCTTATTAAGAGCTTGCATAGTTACAAGTTTAACAATACAGTTCTATGATCTAAGCGAATTAAATCTGCTTCATGTAATAGTCATTGTTAGGTTTTGTTTTGTTCGGCGATTACTCTTGCATTTTGTAATGTTTGAGGATAGATGTTTGCCTTGTGTTTTATCTTTGGAATAATGTATGGTTTTCAGATACTGTCACCAAACTTAAAAACAGAAGTTGATTAAATTAAAAAATGGTACTTAATGCATTAGTGGGAAGTTTTGTTGTATTGGGAGTTTCACCAGTCGGCTAGAGAATTAACAAGTCACCCAGGGTGCTGCTTTCCATGAAGTTCCAGCTAACCATAGGTCAGTTAGGAATAAGGCAGTGGTAAGGCCAGCTGCATGCTTACTCACGGAATCAAGACCCCAGGGGTGGAGATGTCACTTAATGAGAGCTGCCAGTCAATCAGAGGCCTGCATTTATGCAATCAGCAAAAGGCCATCGCTGCTGCCAAATGGAGACCCAACCATAACTTGCAGAGTCCCAGGATCCCAGATGATTCAGGCCACAGGTAAATGATGTTGAGTTGTGATGGGTGGAGCTTGTTGGAGAGGAAGTAGGGGATTGTGAGAAGTAGAGAAGGGGATAGGCTTTATTTGTCCTATCTCTTCCTGATGTCCAGTCCCTTTCTCTGATGCTGATTGTCTTTGATCATAGGACCCTGATCTTCTTTCCCAGTGGCAGCCTACATGTTTCGTCCTGTGGTCAATATGCCATAAAGGTCATAGAGGCAGAATGATTAAGTGGTCCTTAATTGGTGCCATAAAGGCCCCAGTTGGCAGCAAGTTGAGAGTGTTGACCATGGGCCACCCCACCTAGAAATAATCCTCATGGACAGGGAAAGTAGCAAGGTTTAGGTACAGTGCCAATCCAGCTAATTTAAATGCACTTCCTGTCTCCAAGTCCACTTTCCCACATATGCACGTGTTAATGTGAAGTCTGAAAATAAACAATCAACAGGATTACTGAACACAGTTATTTTTTTAAAAAGTACAGCAGAGGGGAAGTTCATGAAAAGCAGACTATACCAGAGAGAGAAACTGTAGGAGTAGTCAGATTGGAATTGTCCTATGTGATTCCTCAGGTGAATTCTTTAACTTGGTCCTGTTCACTAGTGAGGTAGCAATCAGCAGTCCCTAAAGGGTGAAAAGAGAGAAGATCTGGTGGTGGTTGTGATGGTGTGGGAAGGAGACGCGAGTGCAGTTTATCATTCAATAGACAAACTATCATCTTACTCATGTCCAAGAGGTTAAGATAACATGCTGATTCATTTGACCATACATGAGAGGGTCAGTACAGAACAGTAACAATTAACCTGTAAAGATTTACATTTTATGCCGAAAAGGTTGATGTTGGAATAGCACAGCAGGTCAGGCAGCATCTGAGGAGCAAGCGAGTCAACGTTTTGGGCATAAGGTTTTCATCAGGAATGTCTTTGCGCCAATGGACTTTACTATGACAAATACTAAAGAATTCAACCCAAAATATTTTATTCTGCATTTTGTTCGCTTTATGCTTTATGTGAAATTTTCTCAATAGCCTTTCACTCAGTATGCTGAAACTGCAAACCTGTGACACTATTGATTCTAACCCTACTCCTGATATTCCATAGTGTCACCTTCACTGCTTGTCCTTCTGTCAAATTCCTAGGGGATTATCATTGCCTATAAACTGTACTGGAGCAGCCATGAAAACATTGACTACAAGAGCAGACCAGAGGTTAGAAATCTTCAAGCAATTAACTCACCTTCTAACTCAGCAAAGTCTGTCCACTGTCTATGAAGCACAAATCAAGAGCATGATGGAATATTCTCCGCTTGGCTGGAGGGCAGCAGCTTTAAAGCATTCAAAGTTCATCCACGATCTTGTCCTACAGGCTGCTACAACCTTGAATCATTTGGCCAGTTATAAGACCTGAGGCTGCACTACTACCAGATTCCCTTACTGCCTCACTTGCAGTTGCATCCTCCTGTCTCTAATGACTGACCAAGTCTACAAAACCCTGCGCTAAGGGGTGTGATAACCTCCTGTAAAAAAAAATTGAGGAATCTCTTTCCCCCTTTCCCTAATATCACAATTTGTTGATCATGGTTGAGGAGGAGGGATGGTGGTAGTGAGATTTTCATGTGTAATACCTGGGTGGTGTATAGGAAAGAAAATGGTTTGAATGAATTCAGTTTAATAGAAGAAAAATCATGCGGGAGTCATTACATTTAATTACACAGAAACAGACTATTCAGCCCAGCTAGTTTATGATAGTATTTATATTCTAGAAGATATTCATCCTATTCCATTTATCTCCTTATTATATTTAAATATATCTTTCTGTTATCAATAAAGCTAATTCAATTCAATTTTGTTTACGCATGGGTCTAGCTTTCTTTTAAAGCATTAAAGCACTTTACGTCACCTGATTCCTTTTGAAGTGAATTCCACATTCTAATCACTCTGTAAGTAATTTATCCCCATTTCCCTACTGGGTTTCTAATCAATTATCTTGCATTTCTGGCCTGTAGTTTTCAATTATCGCTAAGTGGATTCATTGTCTCTACGCCTATCCTCTCCAACCCATTCATAATTTTTAACACTCTGACAAGAAATTTAAAGTCATCTGTTCTTTAAAAGAAAGCCCAGTTGTACAACCCAACCTGATGGGTGTGATTTCTCCATTCCTGTTTCTCCAGTGCGACCTGGTCCTCCTCCTGGTAAATGATCTAATCTGTGCACAATTTTTTCTAATTGCAACCTGACCATGAACTTATCCAAATTTCACATTATTCCATTACTTTTGAATTTTACAGCCCTAGAAATAATTCAGAGGACAGAATCGAGCAAGTGGCCATGTTGAGAGTTGTGGTAGAATTGGACATGAATCCAGGTGAGGCCCAGTTCAACATCTAGAGCATCTCATTCCATCCTTTATGCTTTTCACAAGCAGCATGGCAGCTTTCTCACTTGGAACTCACCAATCAAGAGGAATGATTATTTGTTAAATACCTTGTTAATGGCCCACGTCGCCTCATTAATATTCCGCTTTCTATCTTACCAATCATGCCAGAGAAGTTGGATGTTGGGAGGACTCGACATGAAAATCAGTGCAGATACTTGGCAATTTATCTCATCGCTTCCTCCAAGGACCTCAGTGTTATGTCTGACCAACAGGCTCCAGCCTCATGTAACCCTTGTCCTCAGACATTGGCATCTGACCTCTGCCAACCCCTCACAACCATCATGCCACCCGGTCTCCTCTACACTGGGGAGACTGACCGCCTACTTTCAAAGCGCTTCAGAGAACATCTCTGGGACACCCGCACCAATCAACCCCACAGTTCCGTGGCCGAACACCTCAACTCCTCCTCCCTCTCTGCCAAGGACATGCAGGCCCTGGGCCTCCTTCACTGCCACTCCTGACGCCTGGAGGAAAAACACCTGATCTTCCGTAAGAACGGAAGTGATAATTGAATTTAAAGAAACATATTAGAGGTGCTTAGGTCCTAAAGAAGGGAAAGAAAATTAGAATGTAAAGAATTTGAGAAATTTTTTAATGCTGTCCAGGGGGCATTGAGAAATATCAAGAAGCATAACCCATGGCATCAATAAGGATTTCATCAGTTTCCTCATTTTCCCCTCCCCTCACCTTACCCCAGTTCGAAACTTCCAGCTCAGCACCATCCTCATGACCTGTCCCACCTGTCAATCTTCCTTCCCACCTATCCGCTCCACCCTCTCCTCCGACCTATTACCTTTACTCCCACCTCCATCTACCTATTGCGCACTCAGCTACCTTACATCCCAGCCACACCCCCCCTCCCATTTATCTCTCCACCCCTAAGACTCCCAGCCTCATTCCTGATGCCAGGCTTTTGCCTGAAAATCGATTTTCCTGCTTCTCGGATGCTGCCTAACCTGCTGTGCTTTTCCAACACCACACTCTTGACTGTCTTACTGATTAGCAGTCCCCAGACAAGGGGTTCTATGTCTTCCCAAATGACAGTGTGATATGTCAATCTTAAGGCTGCACGTTTACATGACAAATACATTCCATGTGCAGTAAGGTGTCAGCTTTCATCATCCATCAATTTACTTTACAATTTTCATCCTGCCATCGAGGAGCTGATGTTTAATCTTCCGTACAATTAAGTGCCCTTGCCATCCTTGTTTCTCAGTTCTGGGCTTTGACCAAATTCCACTCATTATTTCTATTTCTCTCACCAAAGAAACAACCTGAGCTGTTAAGAGTTTCTAATATTTTGATCTTATTGATCCTATTTTATTTCTCAGTCAATCCTAACACACATTCCAATAGCTCTGGTATTTTTACACACAAGAGCAACAGATGCAATACCTCTCCCTTTACGTCTGTACCATGAAATATCCAAAGCCTCAAACAGTCCTTACAAGTGAAACAGTGTTTTACTTGTCCTCTTTTTAATTTGGTATTTTGTATTCACTGTTCATGATGTGGCCTATTCTGCAGAAAGGATACCAAATACAGATTGGGTGACTACTTTGTGGAATATTTCCATTCAGTCAGCAAATATATTCCTGTCCTTCTAGTCAGGCATCATTTAAATTCTCGTTCTTTATGCTCACACTAACCTTTCTGTCTGTAGACTCCTGTAGTTTTTTTTTAATAAAGCTTATCACACGCTCAAAGAACAGCATCTCATCCTTCAGCTGGTTACTTGACAGCATTCAGGACACAACATTGTATTCAACAATTTTAGATTGTGATCTCTGCTCTCACTTTGTTCCCTTTTGCTTTGTTGATCTGATTTCCCCTCTCTCTCGGTTCTCTCTTAATTCCTTTCCTTTGTTCTTCAATGATGATTATTAGAACCTTGTCTTTCGCACTTCTCCCAGTTATACCTTTTGTTTCTTGTTCCACTACCACTCTCTGTTCTTACACATACAAAGCAATGTCATTTAATTACTCCTGTCTTCCAATTGATGACGCATTTTCCAGTTTGCTCATTATCCCACATTACCCCCATTTTCAATTCCTCAAAACCTATTCTCTTTCTAACCCTTCTCAGTTAAGATGAATGGAACATAAAACATTAACTCTGTTTCTCTCTCCATGATCGCTGGCAGACCTGCTAAACATTTCCTGATTTTTGCTAACATTGTTGATTCTCAATCTTTCTTTCACACTTCTTGAGCCAGAGGTTTTCCTATTTCAATAGGCTATGTCCTCCTAAAATCTGCTGTAATCCCCCAGATTGTTTCCTATGGTTCCATGTTCTGTGTCATCTATAAACTTTAAATTGAGCCCTTTATACCTGAGTCTAGGTAATGAGTCTACATCAGAGGTATGAAATTTTCACTCTCACCATCATAGGAGGATTTATATCTGTTCTGCACAAGCATAATGCATCTTCTGGACAGGAAATGGAAAAGAAAACAGGTAGAAAGGATTCTACACTCAATAAGTTTTAAAGAAAAATTAATGAAGTTCAGTAGTTGTAATCACTAATAGCTAAAAGTAAGCAAACTAATTGTGAAGCACTGAGAATGAGTAAGAACAGAAGTGATAATTGAATGTGAAGAAACATATGAGAGGTGCTTAGGTCCGAAAGAAGGGAAAGAAAATTAGAATGTAAAGAATTTGAGAGATTTTTTAATGCTGTCCAGGGGGCATTGAGAAATATCAAGAAGCATAAAAATAAGTAATAATGTGTCCTATAGACACATGAAAAATGAAGTAGGAACAAAGACAGAAATTGCTGGAGAAATTCAGCAGATCTGGCAACATCTGTGGAGAGAAAGCAAAGTTAATATTTCAGGTCCAATTAACCTTCTTCAGAACAGAAAATAAATTTGGGACTGAGCTATTAAAGGATGCAACTCCAGAAAAGAGATTGCAGTTTGGTCAGCTAAATGGCAAATTAACTGTAAATTAGATAAAATGTAATGATGCGCCTCAGTAGACAAAAAAATCAACTAGGTCTTAGAAAAGAGAAACTAAATGATTACAAAAGTAATGGGATACAAGGATACCCATGAACACATTCTTAAAAGCAGTTAGTCAGGTCTGCAAAACAGTGACTAACTTTAACAGCCCTATTTGCCTGCTGTTTGATGCTCCCAAGGTAGGTCTGCCCAGCATTTTCCTTCATTTATTTTGAGATCAGTTTATGCTGCCCCATGCTAAATAAAAGTGAAATAACTTGGACTTATGTTGCATCTTCTGTGACTTCAGGATGTTCCAAAAAAAATCCAGGCTTTTTTTTAAGGCACTGTAATTTAGGAAACATAGCAGTAACTTTATAAACAGCTTAGCAAGTTTTGAGAAGATTTGTAGCTCAGGTTGAGGTTCTGGATGTAAGTTTGCTCGATGAACTGGAAGATTCATTGTCAGACGTTTCATCACCACACTAGCTAACATCATCAGTGAGCCTCCGGTGAAGCACTGTTGTTATGTCATGTTTCTATTTATGTGTTGAGATTTCCTTGGGTAGGTGATGTCATTTCCAGTTCCTTTTCTCAGCGGTTGGTAGATGGGGTCTGAGTCAATGTGCTAGTTGATAGAGTTCTGGTTGGAATGCCATGCTTCTAGGAATTCTCGTGTGTGTCTCTGTTTGCTTTGCCCTAGGATGGATGTGTTGTCCAAAAGTGGTGTCCTTCCCCATCTGTATGTGAGCATAATTGTGATAGTGGGACATAACACCAGCATTTCACCGGAGGCTCACTGATGGTGTTACATAGTATGTTGATGAAACTTCTGACAATGAACCTTCCAGCTCAGCGAGCAAACTCACATCCAGAACCTCAACCCGAGATACAAATCTTCTCAAAACTCGCTAACACCTATGGGTGCAATACGCTAAAACTGGCCCGAAGATGAGAAATCAATGCCATCCGACAGAGTGCCACCCGTGAACAGTTGTACTTCCTGCACGAATGCCTAAGGAAACAGGTACCACCTCAATGTCTTAAATACAAACCTCCCCTTAACACCCCACTAGCCAAAGAATAACAGAACAAAATGGCCGCAGAATGCTCAGAGAAATGATTAACAATGCCCACAACAGACTCCGTAAATACAACCGGGAAACTTTGCGTCAAAAAACTTTACTCACTCATGCGACAAACTATGAATAGACAGACACAGCACAATGAGCCACAGACATTCAACAATAGCAAACACAAGAAACAAAAAAACTAGGCCTGCAGACAACACTAGATAAACTCACACAGAGCAACAAGACAGACAACACACAAGCCTGCATAAAGAATTTATCTAACTGACCCTTAACAGACACTGAAAAATCCATTTTACAAAGAAGATTAGATTGCAAGTTCTGGGATGCGAGCAAGAAAGATTTCTTAACAGCATTAGAAATGACACTGAAAGAAAACAAACTCACAGATGAAACCCAGCCAGCTATCCGACAAACAGTCGCACCAACATTAAGCAGGAAAAAGGAAGGAAAACACACTCGAGGCACAAGGGAGGAAAGCATGAGAAGGACTCAAAGAAGATAAAAACATTGTTATCCTACCTGCAGACAAAGGACGCTTGACAGTCATTTTAAACCAAACAGACTACATTGAGAAAGTGAAAGCACAGCTTGCAGATGGGAGCTACACCAAAAACTAAAACATGTAGTAAAGAATTCACGCCATTCCATTCACTCCACCAGAGAATTTCTGAAGACCATTGAAGGCACCAAGATAGAAGAGGATGAAATAATAGTCTCCTTTGACGTAACAGCCCTGTTTACATCTATCAACACCAAACTGGCCAAAGAAACATACACCAGGCATCAGCAACTTCGTCAACAAGGATAGCATTATCAAGCTATTGGACCTATGCCTTGCCACCTACTTCACTTTCAAAAACAAGACCTACAAACAAGCCAATGGAACACCCATGGGATCACTGATATCAGGGTTCTTAGCAGAGACAGTAATGCAGAGACTTGAACAAACAGCTCTGCCAACCATCCAACCCAAACTCTGGGTCCGCTATGTGGATGACACCTTAGTCATCACTAAACAAAACAAATTAGAGAAAACCTTCAAGACCATCAATAATACCCTGACAGGCATAAAATTCACTAAAGAGGAAAAAAACAACAACAAACTGCCATTCTTAGATGTCGCAGTAGAGTGAATAGCCAATGGGGAACTTCAAAACAGTGTCTACAGGAAAACAACACATACTGACCAAATACTGAACTACAGAAGCAATCATCCCAACACCCACAAATGAAGCTGCATTAGAACATTATTCCAACAAGTCACCACAGACTGCAGTACAGAGGACCTATGAAGAGCAGAGGAAAATCACCTATACAATACATTGAAAAAGAACTGGTACCCAATGAACACAGTCCACCGATTTCTCAACAACAAACCCAAACAATCAGACAAAACATGCTCAGAAACCTTAGCCCCACTCCCCTACATCAAAGACATCTCAAACGTTACTGTCAGACTACTCAGACCTCTTGGCATTATGGTAGCCCACAAACCCACTATCACATTGAAACAGCAGCTAATGAACTTAAAAGACCCTATACAAACAACCAGCAAAACTAATGTCATTTACAGAAAACATTGCAAGAACTGTAATAAACACTACTTTGGATAAACAGGCAGAAAACTAGCACAAAAAAACATGAACATCAACTAGCCACAAAAAAAATGACCCGCTCTCACTAGTATCCTTACATACAGATGAGGAAGGACTGGGGTAACACATCCATCCAAGGTCAAGCCAAACAGAAAGCGTGGCATTCCAACTGGAACTCTCACAAAAAAACACATCAATTTGGACTCCATCTACCACCCTCTGAAAAAAAGAACCAGAAATGACATCACCAACCCAAAGAAATCTAAACACATAAATAGAAAGCAGGACATAACACCAGCGCTTCACCAGAAGCTCACTGATGGTGTTACCTAGTGTGGTGACAAAACATCTAACAATGAACCTTCCAGCTTAGCAAGCTAACTTACAAACAGCTTGATGCCATGAATAGCAATCAAATATAAGACCAGGTAAACTATTTGAGTTATGTTGATTGAAGAATAATGTTGGCCAGGACAATTGGAAATCTCTCTGCTTTATTTAAATAGTGTCACTGTATTTTTCACATCCAATCATAAGGAAACTTAATGGTTTATCACAATCAAAATAGAAAGAAGGTTATAAAACCAGAATTTTCTGTGACCAGAAAATATAAAACAAGGTTGAGGAAGGACATAGAAATTGTGCTTTCCTCTGCATCATGAAATTCAAGGGGAAATTAGATTATGTTCTGCTGATAATCCTCCTATCCATAAATGTAACCCTGTGCTACCTGTGACTATGTAATGCAATTGTCCATTAAGATTGCTCTGACCTCTGTTATTGGCCTTTCATTTTATTGCAAAGCAGCTTAGCACAGAGCAAACCACAGGAATTAGATTCTGGATTTACTTGTTTATTGCTGGATCTATGTGTTGCTGACAAGGCTGACCTTTACTGTCCATCATTAATTGTCCTTAAGAAGGTGGAATTCCATGCAGTGAAAGTACTTTAATATCTTTGAAACCTCTGGCTTCAATAAAGCCATTAATAACTTCAACTCCTTAGCAACAGCTACAATTTTCTCTCAGCAAGAACATGGAATGAACATTCATACTTGTTTAATTGTTGCTTCTTTAGATAGAGCCATTATTTTGAATAGTATGTTGTCAACGTTGTCTGCATTCTGCCTATGAGGTTAACATCCATCTAGAAGGCCAAATGGCCACTGAGGGTTTTTGCCACTTTACCAGTATAGCTAGTATTTTTTATGATTTCCTTCCACCCACTTCTGATCACCAATCTACACCACCACTGCCTGTTATTCCCATTTCTAAGCGATTCACATGATTCTCTCATGGAAGTCTTTGACCTGATTTTGAATAATAAACCAAGTGCAGTGTAAACAGGTTGCCATTTCACAGTTGCCCATTTTGCACTTTCATCAAGAAATAAGTTCACCTTTACTGTTAATTTCAGTAAAGCATCACACAATTTTAACAAACATTATCACAATGTGAGCATCACCAGCAACAACAGCATTATTATTCCATTCTAGTATTTGATTCAGCTAAGTGGTTTTCTAGTCCATTGGGAGGTCAATTAACATTAAACCATACTGGTGTGAAATTAGAGTCAAATGTAGGCCAGAACAGGTCAGTGTAGCATGATTCCCTCTGAAATAACTGCACAGAGGTTGGTATCTTGCCATCAAGTCACTCTTTATTTACATGAGCACAGTACATGGGCTCTGACCAGCCAACTCAGGGCCAGTTCCTAGAGTGAGGACACTCCCTCAATCTCCTGTTTATATTTGTCAGCCAGAGCTCTCTGGTCCAGTTTAACAACCCCAATCAATGTGATCCACCTGGTTCCAATCGCTACACCCTCCCTAATAAACACTAGTGAACCAGATTATTTTCTGCAACAATATAGCAGCTTCATAGGGACATTTTTTTTTGTATAAAATTGCCATATTGGATTTGGCTACATGTTTCCAGATTAGCAGTTGAAATCCCTGAATAGCTTGGTGAGTAATAAAACCAGAATGTTCTTATCTTAGCAATGGATGGAGTAAAAGGTAACGGTGGCACAGTGGTTAGCACTGCTGCCTCACAGCGCCTGAGACCCGGGTTCAATTCCCGCCTCAGGCGACTCACTGTGTGGAGTTTGCACATTCTCCCCGTGTCTGCGTGGGTTTCCTCCGGGTGCTCCGGTTTCCTCCCACAGTCCAAAAGATGTGCAGGGTCAGGTGAATTGGCCATGCTAAATTGCCCGTAGTGTTAGGTAAGGGGTAAATGTAGGGGTATGGGTGGGTTTCGCTTCGGCGGGTCGGTGTGGACTTGTTGGGCCGAAGGGCCTGTTTCCACACTGTAATGTAATCTAAAAATCTAAACATTTGTTATGAATGCTTTACTTTATAGCTTATAGCCATATTCACTTAATCACAAATGCTATTAGTTTCATTTCCAGTCACCTTCATTGCCTGTTGATTAAGCACTCTTTTGAACCTAAGTTTCTGTAACAGTCCAGTTGCCATCAATCCATCCAATCTCATGGCAGATTGCAAGCCTTTGTGTTCATTCATGCAGACTTTTATTGCAAATGCTGATTGATCTGATTTCTAAATGCTCAATATCTGTAGCTATAAATGTAAGCAAATCTACTGTATTTATTGGTATTTAATATACAGGTAATGCTTCTATAACACTATAGTTGTATTCTTGTGCAACCCAATATGATAGAAAAATCATGCTTGAGAAATAGTGCTTAAAGTGTTAGCAATGTAATCATATTACATTCAGCACAAGTTTTTAAAAGTTCACATTTTACAAACAGTGACCCCAGTTTGTCATTACTGGAAACTTGCATTAACGAAATGTACGTTATAGCACAACAACCTGTAACTGATCAATATAGACAATTTGGAGAAATGTCAATGGCCCCACAAATTGAAAATTCATGCATTCACTGCTTGAGTTTTTTGTGGATCTTAATGATAAATATGCATCTGATTTTCTAAGAATTACACAGCTAACAGAATAAACTCTTTACCACAATTTTGTCAATGTGTACAATTGCCCCAAAGCATCCTACTGACGATCTAATTCATCCTCTGTTTTCCATCACAATAATGATCTAAGCTTTCAGCCTTTCGATAATCTCCTGACTATATGTTAAAAATTATTCGGTCCAGTGACCAGTGCTATTCAAACATTACTGACCAGAATTTATAGAGTGTTTTTAAGCCACCACGTAATATATCCAAAAACATTGTTGGAGAACGTAAGTATGAACACGATGGTGTTGAAGACATGTATCCCAGCGATCAAGCTCATTATTGCTGACAAAATCGACAATGACTTTGTCAAATTCCAATGCAGCTTTGTATAAAAATTTCATGTGATGACTTTTACAAACTGAATCTACTCATTGAGAGGATATAGGCCGTGATTCTTTCACTGCTGGAGGATTGTTTAAGGATATAGAAATGACACTGACCTAACAGAAGTGCAGAGTAATTGTAGCAATATGCTTCTTCCTTGGGTTTACCAGGTAGTATGAGGGAATTGCTTTCAAGTACGCCAGGCAATTACTTTATTGGTGCATTGTAAACATTGGGGAAAATGTTTAAGTTTTGAGCTTGTGCAGCATACATTTATGCATTAATGACCTATGTTGGGATCTGTGATTTCCTAGGAGAAAGTGAGGACTGCAGATGCTGGAGATCAGAGCTGAAAATGTGTTGCTGGAAAAGCGCAGCAGGTCAGGCAGCATCCAAGGAGCAGGAGAATCGACGTTTTGGGCATGAAGAAGACGTTTCCTGAAGAAGGGCTCATGCCCGAAACGTCGATTCTCCTGCTCCTTGGATGCTGCCTGACCTGCTGCGCTTTTCCAGCAACACATTTTCAGCCTTGTGATTTCCTATTCATGAATCATACGTGCCAACATCAAAAATTGACAAGTGGTAACTGGTCACTTGGCAAAAGTTGATATGGCTGCTGGAAAGGAAACCTCACTAGAATCCTACAATATGTGGAAATCAAACAAGTATGTATGTGGAGAATGCAACATACAACCGTAGATGCAACCAACTAGAAAATTAAAAAAAAACAGAAAATGCAGGAAAACCTCAGCACAGCATGCACTTTTCAGGAAGAGAACAGCAGAATTTACACTTCAGATTGGTGCCCTATCAACATTCACTAATTTACTTTATATTGGAAGAAGAGAAAATATTAACATGACAAAACTTGAAGTGGGAACTGTATATATTAAAGAGACAAAAGGGATATTTAAGAGCACATTGTTGTTGAATAATAAGTAAATAATGCATTCTAATCAATTTATTGCAATTAATAACTTTAGATCTGTGATGAAACTACATACCGAGCAAACTATTGAACAAGATTTATATACCATTAAATTAGTAAAACATCCTAAGGTGTTGAGAAATTGTCCCAACAATCGCTCTGCTGCATTAGCTCACTCCAATTAACAGGAACCCCCCACCCCATTGAACTCTTCCACACAGTCTGCCCCTGTTCTATCCATTACAATTCATCCTCTCCCTGTACTCCTCGGTCCACTCTATACAACCTGGTGCATGTCCCTCCTCCAGCAGAGTTGAGTCTGACTCTTCTTTCCCATAGATGTTCCACTTCCTCAGCAGTAAAAAATGCTGACCTCTCCCCTCTGCTCCCAAATGTGCCTGTCCTTCTGTCCTGTTATTTTTGTTTTGTCTTCATTCTGTCAATCTTCCCCTTAGCCATGTTCCTGTCTGAGGTTTGCATTGCTGTATCAAAGAGGGTAGCGTTTATGGTAAGTTCATGCAGTAGACCGGAACTGATTTTTTTTTTGAGAGGATTCCAACTGTATTTGTTAAACTAGCCAATAATTTTCTTAATAAGAGCCCTACTGATATACCCAACTCCATATACAATCTCATTGCATGGTGTTAAATTGGTCTGTGTAGTCCAGAGCAAGACTAGCCAATCCGAATTTTGATCAATGAGTCAAGGTCTTGATTTATTTCAAAACAAAATAAATTCATTTCCACCATAGCCTGCATGGATTAGGTGCTAGATCTACATTTGAGTCTATTCCAAAGATTAGAAAGTGGTACCTGAATCAACATTAGATTCTGACCAATAACTTAGTGAACTGGAGAGGAAGAGCCAAATTGGAGGGTATTAATTGTAACCAGCAACAATATAGAGCTATGTGGTATTAAATTCTGATTCCCATTGACTCCTGTTTTACTAAGGCTGTTGATGCCACACTTGGCCAAGTGCTCCCTTGCTGTAAACAGTAGTCACCCTCACATTCCCTGATAAATTCAGCTCTGTTTAACCATGTTTGGACCAAGGCAATTTATGTAATAGTGAATTGTTCTCAGTGTCTGTCTCACCAGATTAGAAGCATTTGTGTTATTACCCACTCAAATGCAGCACTGCATGCAGGTTCATGGATTTTCCAACTTGCCTGTTGGAAGGTAAATTTTTCACTTTTCTCCCTCAATAGATTGTGGTCCTCGAGTCTCTGCAATGTTATCTACCTCCATCGTAGTCTGCAAGGTATAGTCATTGCCCAAATAGTACACACTGTGGAACCTCCTTGTCTAAAAATAAGTTCAAAAAAATCAAAATGTGTTGGAGCAGGAAGAGGCCATTTGACCATCAAGCCTGCTCCACCTTTCAATAATGTGACTGGGTCTATTGATAGGTTCTTGACTGTCTCGATTGTACAAATTCATCACAGACTTCTTTATCTGAATTTATCTTAACCAGCCTTGTTAAATTGTCTGGCAAAATTGAAACAGAATTGTTCAGTTTACAACCTCTGCTCTAATCTATTCAGCTTTCTGTAATATCTGGCTGTATTACACACACAGCTTCTTGAAAGTATGCCTCCTCTCTTCCACCACAACAGCTCACCTTTGTTCTTTCATGTCTGACAACAGTTTTTTTTGTGTCTTACCTTCCATTGTACGTACTTCTAGGCCAGGTGATCAGTCAGACAGATCAGTACTTCTTATCATAAGACCATAAGCAATAGAGACAGGAGTAGGCTATATGGCCTCTCAAAGCTGCTCCACCATTTAGTAGGACCGTGGCTGATTTGGCATTCTAAACCCACTTTCTAGCCCCTTTCCCGAAACCCTTGATTCCACTGCTCATCAAGAATCTGTCCACTCAGCCTTAAATATACAAAAGGACTTGGCCGCCATAGCTCTTTGTGGCTAGGTGTTTCAACGACTCTCAAACTCCTGAAAAAAAATTGCTCCTTATCTCAGTCTTAAATTGATGCCCTTTTACTCTGAGACTGTGCTGTCTAGTCCGAGACTGTCATGAGAGGAAATACCCTCTCCGTATTTCCCCTTGAAGCCTGTTAAGAATCTTGTATGTTTCAATGGGATCTCCTCTCATTCTTTTAAAGTCCAGTGTGGAGCTCCAACCTGATTAATCTTTGCTTATGAGACAGTCCCTCAGTACCAGGGATCATCTTAGTCAACTTTCTCTGAGTTGCCTCCAATGAAATTATGTATTTCCTTAAATATGAGGACCAGAACTGTTCACACTACTCCACATGTGGTCTCACCACCACCTTCTACAGTTATAGTAAGACTTCCCTAGTTTTATACTCCAATGCTCTTGAAATAAGGACCAACGTTCCATTAGCCTTCCTGATTATCTGCTGCATAGGTGTATGATAGTTTTCTGTGTTTTATACACAAGTATCCCCAAGTTCTTTTGGGTTGTAGCTTTCTTCAGTTTCTCTCAATTCAAATAATATTATGTTCTTTTGTTCTCCATTCCAAAATGAGCAAATTCACATTTTCCCACATTCACCATTTGCCAACATTTTGCCCATTTATTTAACCTATTAATTTCTCTCTATCATCTGTTTGTATCCCTCTTATAAACTGCTTTTCCACCTATTTTAGTATTGCCTGCAAATGTGGCTAAAGTACTTTAACTTCCTTTGTTCAAGTCATTAATATATGTTGTAGCCAGTTATGGTTCCTGCACTGATCCATGTGGAACCTCACTGGTTACAGGTAATCAATTTGAAAAAAGACTATCCAATGTTAATGATCCAATAATATCTCATTACCAACAGAATTATAAATGATGCAAACTCTTCAAGTCCTTTTAAAATAATTCTTTAAAAACTGTTATGGGATTTCAATGCATTTTTAAAAAAAAACATATTTCCTTGCTGTACTGGTGAAAGAGTATCACAGCATTCAAGCCAAAATGGTGTGAAGCATGTTTCTAATGTTGTTATAATGTCACAGGAATTTGTTCTCTTAAATTGAACCTCTTCATAACCTGTTTTCTGCATGAAAAATGAACATAGCATCTAATTTCACCATTTTTTTCAAGAATTGGACAAAACACTCATCATTATTCCGTCCTTATAGTTATTTACTCAAATCTTTCTACCAATGCACGTAGATAATCATTTTACAATCTAACTTTAAGTGAGTTAATTCAGACTGACATATTTCAGGACCCATTGATATTAACTTCAGCCTGATACTCAGTATATTTGCTGACTAGTCTGAATAATAGAAAGCGTTATGGCTTTTATTAACTAATAATTAGCTGCTGATCCTTTATTAATTTTTATTCATTCATGGAATGTGGGCATCTCACTAGGCTGGCATTTATTGCCCATCCCTAATTGCCGAGAGGGCAGCTAAGTTTCAACTCCATTGATGTGGTCTGAAATCACATGTCGACCAGACCAGGTAAACATTGCAGGGGTTTCTTTCCCTGAAGAGCATTATAGAACCAATTCTTTTTCAACAACAATTATATGGTCAACATTACACCAGCTTGTTTTTCTTCGACCCAATTTTTTTTATGTAATTCAAA
Source organism: Chiloscyllium plagiosum (assembly GCF_004010195.1). Classification (NCBI taxonomy): domain Eukaryota; kingdom Metazoa; phylum Chordata; class Chondrichthyes; order Orectolobiformes; family Hemiscylliidae; genus Chiloscyllium; species Chiloscyllium plagiosum. The sequence continues at coordinate 130,924,801 of NC_057710.1, read as the reverse complement.
TCTCACCATCTGTCGAGGGTGGAATTCGATTAGATTAGATTAGATTACATTACAGTGTGGAAACAGGCCCTTCGGCCCAACAAGTCCACACCGACCCGCCAAAGCGCAACCCACCCATTCCCCTACATTTGCCCCTTACCTAACACTACGGGCAATTTAGCAAGGCCAATTCACCTGAATTGCACATCTTTGGATTGTGGGAGGAAACCGGAGCACCCGGAGGAAACCCACGCAGACACGGGGAGAACGTGCAAACTCCACACAGTCAGTCGCCTGAGGCGGGAATTGAACCCGGGTCTCTGGCGCTGCGAGGCAGCAGTGCTAACCACTGTGCCACCGTGCCGCCCATGTTCTCAGAAGATTGTTTGTGGATTACCTGTCACAGGGCATTACCACCACCTCCCCTTTCTCTAGCTCTGACTTTGTTAGGGAAAAGGTGGGAAGATAGCTAATGCAATTGCTCAGAAAATCATTTTGTAGAAAATTTGAGTTATCTCTTAACCCCAACCAGCCCATGGACATTCTTAAGTGAATTGGATTGATTTTGTTTCACTCATATTTGTGCTGTGGCAACTTTTGAATCTGTTGTTCTCTTTCTGTTATAAGATGCTTCAACCCTAACCTATGGGCTATGGCAACTTCAGCTTTTTGAGTCCTGAGTATTGGCAGATATTTTTATCGTCCTGATGTCTCTTTTTCAAAGTTTGTGCACTTACGGATTTAATGATGGCTCCTGCAACTGCAACTACATCTGGGCATCCAGTTCAGTGATTATTTTACATCTCATTGTATAATGAACAGTTTTCCTCAGTGAAGAATTGCCCTTTCCAGGTGCTTCTCCTTATCAGTGTTTTCTCATGTAAGTACTTTTACAGTGTAGGGATAGTATTGAGGTGCAAATAACTTCTTCCAAAATTGTGAACCATTTGAACCTCTTCTATAATCATGGTGTACAGAACTGGCAGCGCAGTCTTGAGGGATTTTCAGCTTATGTAATCAGAGTATATATTGTTCATCTGGAGTATCACAAGCCTTCTTTTCAACTAGATATTTTCTGGTGATTCAGGTAGATGATGTACTAATTTTAGATGATTTGCATTTCCCACATAATATTTAACTGATTTTTCAAGGGATTGCTGAGCATTGGCTAAATATCAGTTAGATCAATTATTAGACAATAAACTCAATAAGTAAGCCATGCTTTAACCATGTTTTTCAGAGGGGTTGGAAAGGTGTTGAGAAAGGATACGTGTGCTAAGTCACATTTGAAGTAAGTTTAATATGTTTCTATTATATCAACACTTGTTTATAGTTAACTTGTCAATTTCCGACTAAATATGAGTAAATTGTTAACAGTATAATAACGTAGCTATCATACTATACAAAGGTCCACTTTCTAACAATGAGTGAATTCAACCTCTTAATGCTTATAATGTGTAGCACAGGGATATTTAATGGTACAATAAAATAGCCATTTCTTAAATGCTGGATAATGTACTTCCTTGAAAGGAAACGTCATCCTTAGCAGCCTGGGAATTTAGATAATGATTTGGAATATATGCAACTTTAATAGCCCACCTATTTTGCCATTAAACAAAACAAATCTTCTGGAAAATGATGCTTAGTTTAAATCTTAATGGTACCACTGAGTATTTGTTTTGACGTTCATTTGTTTGTGTTATTTTCTCTGAATTGAATGGAGTCAATTTTAACCGTTAATCATGACAGAATAGAAGGTGGGAATGAATCAGTCGTCTTTGGTGTACCTGCCCAATTTATCTTTCCACTGACCTCTGAAACTGCTGAAACCATTTACCAGCACCATCGATAATTGAAGTAACCCCAATGGTTTTGTCCTCCTTCCTCTTTTGCAATGCATTACAGCTGACTTTATTTTCCCATAGTGGCAAGAATGAGTAGTAATGGATCGGTAAACCATTAAAGCACCAGTAAATTTATCTCTCCTATGGAATTGAGTGAGAGGAACATGCATCTAAACATAGGATAGGCGGGTGGGGCTCTCTTGGTCCTCTCTCTGCACTGGGAGGCATAGCTTCAAGTTTCACATGTTCCGGAGGTATGTAATAACATCTCTGAACAGGTTGATTAGGAAAATATCGATGATACTTTTGGGTGATCTGCTTCTTCCTATTTTCCATTTCAGCTGATGTTAGAAACAATCACTTGTTCTTTTAACTTATGTTTCTTTTGGAGATGATAGGTTACAATTGCCATGCTGATACCTTTGGTGCAGTATTACACTTCAAGCCAATAGCTCATTGGTTCAAATATATTTGACCATACAGGTCCCAATCCTTCAGAGAGATTGTTCTCATTCTGTGGCTGGTGATTGGTTGCTGTCCTGACCTAGCCTAAAAGCAACAACAATATTGATTAATTGTTAGCAGTAATTTGCTGCTGTTGTTTTCAGGAAATAGTTTGAGCCAGTTTAATGAATTCACAGAAACACTATTTACTGTGGTGAAAAGCAAGAGCCTTGTGAGTAGCTACCATGAGCAGAAAGGTTGAAGAGTGAATCATTTCTCTACCTGTTATTTACATCAAACTAAAATGGTGCAACAGCACATCGAAACTAAACAAACAAATGACTGAACCAGAAATTGATCTTTTTATGTTATCCTTAAGGTTGTGTTTTTTTCCCCTTCGATTACTAGTGTGAATTGATAATGGCACAGAGAAGCCAACCTCAAGGGCATTGGCTACATCCTTAAACAATTAACTTCATGGAGAAGCAATTCAGGGGAATTAGAGACAAATTGGATCTAGAAAAAACAGAGAGAAAGATAGATTAGAGGGAGCGATAAAAACAATGAAGGTATTTAAAAATTAAAACATCTCTAGCAGTAATTTACTACCTCCAGAAATGATACTCTACAGTTCTGTGGCTCTCTCCTGTCTACAATGTCAAGGGGAATGTCATGACCAAAATTCACATTGTAACAAGCTCCTTACAACATGAATTTGTAGCCCTAAAAGGTTGTGATGAGCTTAATTCATATTTATGACACAAATGCCACAATTATTTGAAAGTCATTGCGAGATTAATAGTGAGCTGTCATTTTTATGATGCTAATAGTGGACCAGCATAAATTGTCCAGCAATTCTTGAAGATTTGCAATTCACTGGATATTGCTTACAATGTTAGGCACTCTGAACACACCATTGATTTGCAGGAAGTTACAGGTGGTTTTGTTTAAAGAAGGTGAACAGTTTTGTGTGCAGGGCAGAAATAGAACAAGTGATCTACCATCTACAATAGTCAAACTTTATTTGAATGAGATTGCACTTTCTGAAGATTGAATGGAAAAATTCCCTTTCTTTGTCTGCAATGAAGTTGCCATCCTAATTTTAAGTTAAATCAAATTTTATCTCCTGGTCTAAATCTAAAATCCATCAGTTTATCTTTTTGATTTTGCATTAATTTGAAATTAAAGTCCTTTTTGACCTACAAACTTTGGACCACGGCTTTTAATTTTATATGTGGACAAATCGTAGTCCTTGTATATTGGAGCAGGTTCTTGTTGTATGCGTGATAAATGATGAGAATTATTAAAAATCTTATTCAAACCTACATAATTGATCAATTCATTTTCCACAAAAAGCAAGGTTTTTGTGTTGTTATTTGAGGAAAAGATTATATAGAGATGTTGCAGAACAATGCTTTGCCAGCATTACAGGCAGTTTTTATATGCTTATTTAATCTACAGATCTCACGTTGTGATTTTAAAGGCATGCACTTCAATTGAGTATAAAGAGAGCTTTGAGCATATGCTGTAGTGCCAGTGCATTTTAAAAGTAGTGATGTGTTTATCACAATTAGAACATTAGGCAAGGTAATCTTAAACATTAATGATCAGTTGCTTTTCTTATAGATAAACTAATCTGATTTTTAAATATATGGGATGTGATGGATATTTATTTCCTCTGGCTTATTGACTTTCACTTATTAAATTTAACAAAATATGAGGTGCTGTATTTGGGAAAAGCAAATCAGGGCAGGACTTACACACTTAAAGGTACCTTGGAGTGCAAGTTCATAGCTGGTAGATCGGATAGTGAAGAAGGCATTTGGTATGCTTTGTTTTATTGGTCAGAACATTGAGTATAGGAGTTGGGAGGTCATGTTGCGGCTGTACAGGACATTGGTTAGGCAGCTTTTGAAATATTGTTTGCAATTCTGGTCTCCCTCCTAGAGGATGGATGTTATGAAACCTGAAAGGGTTCAGCAAAGATTTACAAGGCTGTTACCAGGGTTGGAGGGTTTGAGCTATAGGGAGAGGCTGTATAGGCTAGAGCTGTTTTGCCTGGAGCATTGGAGGCTGAGGGGTGACCTTATAGAAGTTTATAAAATCATGAGGGGTAAATATACAAGGTCTTTTTCCCTGGGATGGGGGAGTACAGAACGATTGGGGAATGGTTTAGGGTGAGGGGGGAAAGATTTAAAGGGATGTAAGGGGCAACATTTTCAAGCAGAGGGTCGTGTGTGTATGGAATGAGCTGCCAGAGGAGGTGGTGGAGGCTGGTACAATTACAACATTTAAAAAGGCGTCTGCATAGGTATAAGAATGGAAAGGGTTTAGAGGGATATGGGCCAAATGCTTGCAAATGGGACGAGGTTAGATTAAGATATCTAATCAGCGTGGATGAATTGGATCAAAGGATCTGTTTCCATACTGGACATCTCTGACTTTATGACAGTACAAAAGAAGAAAGCTTATAAAAAATGAAGTTAAGTGGTAAAACAGATATGATTCAGCAAAATATTCACCATAAAAGTGAAGGAAGTTAATTTGACAGTCTCAGTTATAGCGTACAATCCATATGACAGATACTTTTCCAATTTTGGCAGTAACATTTTTGCCTGAAGTTTATTTCAATATTGTACTCAGTGTATATTTTTCAAAATACTGATTTGAATGGTTTAACAATCTGTCCTATCCATCTTGCCAAGAGAATCGGATTTTAATTAAGTCCAATGCTGTTTGGTCAGACTATGATTATTAAAGTTGTTTATGTCTACAGTAATTAGGCAGACTCTAAACAAAATATAGACAAAGGCAGGCTGGTTTCAATGAATTGTCCCAAGCCTAGTACCACCTATTGGCAGTGATGGCAAAAACCGTATTCAGAAAGCTAAGATAGTCTTGCAAACAACTGCATTTATGTCTTTCTCTTCCTTCCAATTACTTTCTACATCACAACATTTAGTAGGTTAATCCAATTTAACAATGTTGCCCCTTCAATTTGGAGAGATTGAGATTGCATTTTAGACAATCTCCAAAGGTTAAACCAATAGGACAAGGACTTAGTGTTTACACCATAGGCTATTCAGCCAGATGATGTTGAAACTTGTGTGAAGATTAAGTGTACCTGTGCAAGCTAACCTTTGGGGGCAGAGTAAAAAAAGAAGACATTGGGAAGTGGCCTGAATTAGAACATGTGTTTCTTCTTCATCTAAACTATTTTAATTACATGCAGGAAGAAATGAAAATATACAGTCATTATCCAAAATGAGCAAACTGTTGTAGGCTTTCCTTTAAAGGAAAATTCCTCTAGAGCCAAACTGAAGGTCAGGATGACCTTTTTACCTTCTACAGTTTGGGGGTTATGTCTGCGTTTGGCACAACATCATAAGTCTGAATGGAAAAACTTCACTAGAGTTTATCTAGTAAAGCTCATTTCATACCCTTGCAAGTACCGAATTAATGGTCATTTGACAACAAGTTAAGCACAGTCTCATATTTAGTATGCGTCAAAGGTCAACAGTTAAACTAATCTCTAGCTGCTAACTTGGATCTAAACACAGAATTTCAGATCAGCCTAATTGCCATCCATCAATCACAGATAAAACCACATATTTCTATTATCGTCAGGTATAAGAATATTGTTAAACTTGAGAGAGTGCTGTAAACATTTACAAAAATGTTGCCAGGACTGGAGGGTTTGAATTATAGGGAGAGGCTGAATGGGCTGGGGCTTCTTTTCCCTGGAGTGTCGGAGGCTGAGGGGTGACCTTTATAGGGGTTTATAAAATCATGAGGGTCATGGATAGGATTGTGATGATGCTGTCACTCTCAGATTATTTTGTCCTTGGCTTTTTTTGGAGGGAGGTCATAAAGGCAGAGGTGCTGAGGAGTCTAGGTTTTAAGAGGCCTTTGGGCTTTTTAAAAAGAACTTAACAATGGAAGGGGAGTAGCCAGTTCTCCCAATTCAGGTGTTTTTCTAGTTTGATTTTAGCTGTCCAGTGGAGTTGTAAGCTTCAGTAAAGAAGTTGGCAAACGTGGTGCCACTGTTTAAGAAAGGTGGTAAAGACAAGCCAGGGAACTATAGACCGGTGAGCCTGACCTCGGTGGTGGGCAAGTTGTTGGAGGGAATCCTGAGGGACAGGATACATGTATTTGGAAAGGCAAGGACTGATACGGGATAGTCAACATGGCTTTGTGCATGGGAAATCATGTCTCACAAACTTGATTGAGTTTTTTGAAGAAGTAACAAAGATAATTGAGGACAGAGCAGTAGATGTGATCTATATGGACCTCAGTAAGGCGTTCAACAAGGTTGAAAATGTGTTGCTGGAAAAGCGCAGCAGGTCAGGTAGCATCCAAGGAACAGGAGAATCGACGTTTCGGGCATAAGCCCTTCTTCAGGAATGAGGAAAGTGTGTCCAGCAAGCTAAGATAAAAGGTAGGGACAAGGTTCCCCATGGTAGACTGATTAGTAAGGTTAGATCTCACGGAATGCAGGGAGCACTAGCCATTTGGATACAGAACTGGCTTAAAGGTAGTGGTGGAGGGTTATTTTTCAGACTGGAGGCCTGTGATCAGTGGAGTGCCACAAGGATTGGTGCTGGGCCCTCTACTTTTTGTCATTTACATAAATGATTTGGATGCGAGCATAAGAGGTACAGTTAGTAAGTTTGCAGATGACACCAAAATTGGACATAATAGTGGATAGCGAAGAGAGTTACCTCAGATTACAACAGGATGTGGACCAGATGGGCCAATGGGCTGAGAAGTGGCAGATGGAGTTTAATTCAGATAAATGTGAGGTGCTACATTTTGGGAAAGCAAATCTTAGCAGCATTTATACACTTAATGGTAAGATCCTAGGGAGTGTTGCTGAACAAAGAGACCTTGGAATGCAGATTTATAGCTCTTTGAAAGTGGAGTCACAGGTAGATAGAATAGTGAGGAAGGCGTTTGGTATGCTTTCCTTTATCGGTCAGAGTATTGAGTATAGGAGTTGGGAGGTCATGTTGCGGCTGTACAGGACATTGGTTAGGGCAATGTTGAAATATTGCGTGCAATTCTGGTCTCCTTTCTATCGGAAAGATGTTGTGAAACTTGAAAGGGTTCAGAAAAGATTTACAAGGATGTTGCCAGGGTTGGAGGATCTGAGCTACAGGGAGAGGCTGAATAGGCTGGGGTTGTTTTCCCTGGAGCGTCGGAGGCTGAGGGATGACCTTATAGCGGCTTACAAAATTATGAGGGGCATGGAAAGGATAAATAGACAAAGCCCTGGGGTCGGGGAGTCCAGAACTAGAGGGCATAGGTTTAGGGTGAGAGGGGAAAGATATAAAAGAGACAAAAGGGGCAACTTTTTCACGCAGAGGGTGGTACATGTATGGAATGAGCTGCCAGACGATGTGGTGGAGGCTGGTACAATTGCAACATTTAAGAGGCATTTGAATGGGTATATGAATAGGAAGGGTTTGGAGGGAAATGGGCCGGGTGCTAGCAGGTGGGACTGGTTTGGGTTGGGATATCTGGTCTATTTCCATGCTTATACATCTCTATGACTCTAATTCCTCTGACTTTCTTTGGATGGTGTTCCCTCCTGTCTGTACAGATATGTTGAATTTACCTTTCTGTAAAAGGGTTTGTTTATGAAATATTAACTGAATTGGAACAGTTGGGTCGGTTAATTTTTCCATGTTAAATTATTCTAAATCCCTCTTTCTTTGTTTGTGTTTCGACTGCAGTGTTTAAATAAATACTGTTTTCCTCAAAACCGTGTGGTTTGACCAGCTGGATCACACCTGGAATATCCACTTCACATCTGCCTTTAAAATAAGAAAAGGTTAGCTCCTCGGCTACTTTCTTAAAGTATTTTTAAGGGAGCCTGGCCTGGTTCATTAACAGGGCGAATAACCAAGGACTTTTTCCTAGGGTGAAGGGGTCCAAAACTAGAGGGCATACAGGTTTAAAGTGAAAGGGGAAAGATTTCAAAAAGGTGGGAGGAGTAACCTTTTCATGCAGAAGGTGGTGCATACATAGTACAAGTTGCCAGAGGAAGTGGTGTAGGTTGGTACAGTTACAACATTTCAAAGGCATCTGGATGATATATGAATAGGAAGGGTTAGAGGGATATGGGCCAATAGTTGGCAAATGTGACTAGGTCAGATTGGAATGTCTGATCGGCGTGGATGAGTTGGATCAAAGATCTGTTTCTGTCCTGTGTGACTGTAAACTCAGTCTGATGGTCAGTAAGCTTCTGCACACTAATACCTTGGTGCAAAAAAGTACACCCATTTATTAAATTGTTTTAGTGAAGAAGTATTTGTGATGTCAATAGTTTAATTGAAACAAGATACAAATATTATATATTAATCACTTCTTTTGGATCAGGCATATGAGGGGAGACTGGGTTTAAACTTGAAACTCCTAGCACTCAGTTTTATTTCTCTTAATAGACTGAGGGAATCAAAATGAAAACAGAATGATCTGCTTACTCCTGACTCCATTTTTATTTCTTGTTCAATCAAGGGGAAGATGGCCAATCTGGTGGGAAAGAGGCCAATTGAAGCAATTAGGGCTAATAATGGGGCACCCCATGCCTAATTGGCATTGTAGGCCGAGACCTCCTGTATTTGGAAGGTGACACTGTGAACAGGAAGTCTCTCACCATCTGAACTTTCTTCCTGCACAACACCCCTGGTCACAAATCTCCAGTCAGAAAAACACCCTTCCACCACTATTCCCTGTCTTCTATGACCAAACCAGTTCTGTACTCAGCTCGCAGATCCCGTGTGACTTCATCTTCTGTATCAACCTGCCATGAGGGACCCTGTCAGAGGCCTTGTTAAAGTCCATGGAGACAACATTTGAAAGGCTTAACAGACAAGCAATTCTTCAATGTATAATTTCAGTTACATCACACTGCAAATTTTTGCTATAAATTCTGTGTTACAGTCGAGCCCTCCACAATCACCTGATGAAGGAGCGTCGCTCCGAAAGCTAGTGTGCTTCCAATTAAACCTGTTGGACTATAACCTGGTGTTGTGTGAATTTTAACTTTGTACACCCCAGTCCAACACCGGCATCTCCAAACCATAACATTCATCACCATTGCCTCATCAATCCCCTCTGTAACTTCCTCAAAAAACCCAATCAAGTTTCCTCTGTAACAAGCCCTGCTGCTTGTTGCTCATAAGTAAATTTCCAAACGTGAGTAAACCCTATCCCGAAGAGTCTTTTCTATGTTCCTACCACTGATATAAGGCTCACTGGACTACAATTTCCCAGATTATCCCTTTTGCCCTTCTTAAAAAGGAAACAACATTGATATTCTCTGGGAACTCTCCTAAATGGACATAAAGATTTCATACAAGGTCCCAAAAATCTGCTCCCAACACCCAACAACTTTTTTTATATTGATATGCTCTAGAATTTCAACACACTCCTCTTTAGACTCACCATCCAACATGTGCTCCTTGATGAATACTGACAGAAAGTATTCTCGAAGGACCTCACCACTTCCTCTATCTTCATGCACAAATTGCCTTCTTTGTCCTTGAATGGACCTACCGTTTCCCTAGCTACCATCTTACTTCTTATATACAAATAAAATGCTTGGGATTTTCTGTTTGTCCTGTTTGTCAAGGATATTGCATAGCCTCTTTTAGCATTAATGCTTTGTTTAAGTTCTTTCCTGCTTTCTTTTCAAAGGTTCTGTCTGTCTTCTGTTTCCTAAATGTTACATATACCTTTCTTTTCCTCTTTTTGATTAAGTTCACAATTTCTCTCATCATCAGGATGCCAAAATCCTGCCATCTTTATCTTTCATTTTCAAAGGAACATGCTGATCCTGCACTCAAACTAACCAGATAGATGTGGATTTATTCTCAAACAGTTGCCTCCACCTTACGTCCTCCCCTTCCTGTCTAATGTTGTTATAGTTAGCCTTCCACGAATTTAGACTTTTACCTGAGGACTACTCTCTTCCTTATCTGTAAATAACTTAAAATTTTGTGCAATTATGGTCACTGTTCCCAAAATGCACCCCCACTAAGATTTCAATCACCTGGTCAGGCTCATTTCCTAATACCAGATCTAGTATGGCCCTTTCCGTAGTTGAACTATTTACATATTGCTTCAAGAAACCTTCCTTGATACACTAAACAAATTCCTTTCCATCCATGCCCCTAACTCTATTCGAGTCTTAGTCATGTAGGGGAAGTTGAAATCTCCCACTCTAACAACCTTGTTGGTTTCACATTTTTACATTACACATTCACATATCGGTTCTTCTCTTACCCAGTGGATGTTGGGAAGCCTGTAGTATAATCTCATCAATGTGTTTGCATTTTTCCTGTACCTGAGCTTTACCCTTATGGCCTTGCTGGATGAGCCCTTCAAGGTGTCTTCCCTCAGGACAGCTGTCTCCCTAAACAATAATGCAATCCCATCACTTCTTACATCCCTAATGTCTGAAACACATAAATCCAGGAACATTAAGCTGCCAGTCTTGTCCAGCTCTCAACCAAATCTCTGTAATAGCTATAATGTGTACTTATCCAAACTCTTTCCTACCTTACCTATCATATCCTCCTTTCATCAAAACAAATACATCTCAGACCATCAGTCCTGCCATGTTGAGCAATCTCTCCCTGTCTAGTCTTCCTCTTAGCCTTACTGGCCTTAGTCTCTAACTGCTCCTTGGTTGTTTTGCCTGTTGGTCTACTGCTCTGGTTCCCACTATCCCTGCCACATTAACAAACCTCTCTGCCAGAAAATTAGTGTTCTTCCAGTTCAGGTACAACTTGTCCTTCTTGTATAGATACCCTGGAAGACATTCCATACATTAGTCATATACCTTAAGCCCTCCCTCCTAAACCAGCTATTTAACTGCACTGTCTTCCTATTCATACCCTTATTAGCATTTGGCAATCCTGAGATTGCAATTGCAACTATTGTGCTATGTCTGTTTTAAGTCAGAACCAAGACATACTGTGTCCTGACTTTACAACATTTAATTTAAACACACATACATCCTGACATGAAACAGACAAAACACAAGTCACCATCCAACCAATTGACCTTTCATTAGGGCTGGCTTAATCTTTTCTTTTCACATTTCAGCTGATCCAGCAAATATGGGGTTGCTACTGACCATTCCAGAAATCCAGATAATTAATGAAATTATGCAGCACCTTTTATCATTAATCTGTGCTGAGTTTTAATGTCCTCAGTCCTGAATTTATTCTTGGATGTGTTAATTTTTCTCTTTTTCCATTTAAATCCTTTTGATTGCTCCATCCTGATGGCTATGCCTTTCACTGCCGAGACCCTAAACTCTGGAAATTCTTCCCTAAGCCAATTTGCTTGTTCTACCTCTCTCTTGTTTCTGCTGGTTTGACCAAGAGAACCAGAGCAGTCCTCACATTAAGGGGAATAAATAGTTGCAAAAAGAAAGTTACTTCACTCAATTATGCCTATGCCAACCATCAAATACCAAGCGACACTAACCTGCATTTGGTCAATAGTTGGCTATGCCCCACATTGTTAGAGCAGATGCAAATGCTTTTTAAATGTTGCAAGAGTGCTGACACCCACCATTTTCTCACATGATAGCTTTTTCTCATTAAAATGTCGCAAGAACAGAATGCAGGTAACAATCACATACTACTTAGAGGTTTTCTGTTTACATTTATTTCCATTTTAAATTGTGAAAATCTAATAAGGATGAGAAAGACACTGAATAGTTTTTCCCCCCTACTTCTGTTGATCCCACTCCAATCTCATGGTATCTTACATAAGTATTGCTATCTCATTGTGAAATATGTATATATTTTCAAATTGTCTTTTGCTTAAAGCTCTATTTTGGATCTTTGAAATGTTGGTGACAGAAAAGAATGATGTACATTTCTATCTTTTCCAGAAAACATTTTGTGTGAATAATTGGAGTATCTTGTGTGAAGATATAGAATAGGAATACTTAATGGCATGATAGATATTTGGCTCAGGTCAATGCTGCCATTTAACATTGACATTCTCATGAAAGTGCCGTTAATTGGCAACATAGCTGATGGTTACAAATCTCTGCAACAGATACCCATTGACATTTTAGTATCGTAATTACCACAGGAAATGAAAGCAGTTGTCTATGACATTAATGACTTAAATAATAATTTTATAAAATGATCATTAGATGGCATTTTTTTCTGAACAAATTGCTTTAGAGGCATTTACTAAGCTTCTTATTTGTGGATTCATGAAAGAAAACCTTACTTGTGAACTCTGCTGCTGTTTTTCAGCAAATCAATGCAAACATTTAATTTTAAGATAGTTGCAATCAGGTTAGTGCTGCAAAATAAGAAAAAAAGATAAACTATGAGGCACTCTGTTGAATAAAACAATGCTCATTTTACAGGTATCCAGATATACATCTAACTTGGCCTTAGAATGGTACATTTTAATGCTCTATGACACATGAAACATATGAACTATTGGTCTCTTTGGCATTTTTAATTGCTTTCTTTTATGATTTACTGTCACAAAATGTATGAGGTATTGTTACTGGAAAAGCAATTTTTCTTTCATGCACACAAGCGATTGTAAGTCCTTTTTTCTTCCATTCCCTGATTTTGATTTGATAAGAGTTTGAATGCAATTTGGGGGAAAATTGAACTTTCACTGTAAATTGTTCAGGTGATGAGAATAAGTCATACAGTACAAAGGAGATAATGACTGTCAGCGAGCGAAGGATCACCACGGCTGTTTTGTTTGTTTTCTCTCCCTTCTCTTTAGCATTTTAAGGGACACCTACTGTGATTTCGTTTTAGCACACCTCAAGGAAAAGGGAAGAAAAATAGTGTTTCTAAGCATTATTCAAAATTAGCTTTTCAGTTTGTTTCAGTATGCTAAATTTAGTCATGTCAGTGTTGAATGGATAAACAGCAAATAAATTACATGATAATGCAAAGGACCCCAGGTCAACTATATTAATCATATCGATATGTTCTCATCACTGTGCCATCTAAATGAATTTTGTATCAAATGGCTCTTTATATGGTGTCATTATTTTCTCTCATCGTTGCTCTTTCCTTCACCCCTCTTTTCCTTGCCTCTTCAATTTTTGGTTTCCTCCCTTTCTTTCTGGATTGCTGCTGTCTTGTTTGAAAAACTATTGTGAACAGTCTATTCAAAATTCATATGTTTTAGAATATTACTTTTAGGAATTCATGTGTTAGTAAGAACAACCCACTTCCTGAGTCCCTCTTGCCTGCCTACCATCTACAAGACACAAGTTAGGAGTGGGATGAATTACTCCCCACTTGCCTGGATTAGTGAAGCTTCACCAGTACTCAAGAAGCTTGACTACAGCCAGCACAAAGCAACCCACTTGATTGGCACTACATCCACAAACAGTCAGTTGCTCCACCACCTATCCTCAGTCGCAGAAGTGAGTGTCATCTACAAGATACATTGCAGAAATTCACCAAAGGTTTTTAGACAGCACCTACCAAGTGCACAGTCACCATCACCTAGAAGGACAAGGGCAGCAGATGTATGGGAGCACCACCACCTGCAACTTCCCCTCCAAGCCACTAGCCACCCTGACCTGGAAACCTATCACTGTTATTCAGTGTTGCTGAGGCAAAATCCTGGAACTCTCTCCTTAAGGGTCTACCTATAGCACATGGACTGCAGAAGTTCAAGAAGACAGCTCACAATGACCTTCTCAAGAACAGTTAGGGATGGCAGTACATGCTGGTCCAGCCAGCGATGTTACCATCCCTTGAATGAATTTTTAATATGAGAGCCAAAGAAAATGAACAGTGGTCAGACTTGTTCCAAATCAGAGACAAGAATAACTTTGTAATTCACAGCATGGAATATTGATGATGCTTAAGTATGACATTTGTGCGGGGGAAAGAAGTTGAAAGATTTTACTAGTTTGAGCGAGAGGAAGAAGTCTACAGTAGTTCTGGTTGAGTCTTGTGGCAGAACATTGGCATCAGAGTTAGTTTGGAAAGCTGTGAGAAAGCAAGTGTGTATATTCTGGCTGCCAAGACAGGGAACTTAGGAACCCACAATAGCGAGATATTTAAGGAAATATTGTGCAGTCACTTAGCCAAAAGTTAATGGAAAGATTTCCGTAAATGTTGTACCTTGGAGAAATCTGGAACACTGAGAAGAATTTAAAATAAATTCGAGAAGGTGTGGAATAATTCCTTAAGAAGGGAAACTTCAAGACTCCGAATGTATAAGGGAATTCTTTAGGAGGGGAAAATGGGTAAAAAAATAGAATGAGCTAATTGCATAATGAGTTAGAAAATGCACTGTCATGTTAATTATACTTGCTTTGCTTAATTTCTTTTGTATGTAATAAATATTGTTTTCTTATAAAAATGCAAAATCTTGTAATGTAGTTTTGTCAGTTTATAATGGGTATTAAGCTTTCCCTTTCAATGTTAATTGTCTTCAACAGGATCATAATCCAGACTATTAAGAGAATACAGCGGACTGAAAGAATGGGATATAGTAAGAGGTTGGTTGGCTCAGAAAGAAGTGAGCTTCAGAAAGAAAGGTTTACATTCTGGCCTTCCATCTTGGAGAACCAGTACTAGCATCTCAAGGCACACAGGGAGCAGTCACAAGTCCATGGACACTGGCATCTGACACATACCAATCTCACCACATCATCATGGCACATCTCAGATTCATTTACAGTGTACTTCTGCATTTTGGAGTGCACTAGTACCTTGCATTATAACGCTAGGACACTATCCATGAAAGGACAGGCACCCATCTCATTCTTTGGACCAAGCTTAGGGTTAGGGATGTGTCTAAAGTCTTCTTGCTTAGTGTCTGAGCGTTGACTCACTTTAGACTCACTTCAATGTTCACAGCATTCCTGCTCTACCTTACCTTTTGCCAATTTGTTTTCTCTGGCAGAGCTCAGTGTCTCATGTTTTGACTTGCTGATTAACCAGATACAAGGCCAGGCAGCTTCATGTGACTATCATCAGTCGTCATTCAAAGGAGTGGATATGTGGCTGTATGGACCTGTTTCACACTGATCTCACATTTGCATGATATGCCAGCCTTGTATACAGCAATCACAAAGCATGTGCGATGACCCAGTGTTCATGACTCCAGTCTAAGGGAAATAGTCCTCCATTAACACAAGGGAGATAGTCTTCAGTCAGGGGATCCTGTTACAGTGCTTCAAGAGCAGCCTCTGACAGTAGTCCAAGGATAGTATCTCCCCGTATATTGTAGGGGTTTCCTCCAGGTGCTCTGGTTTCCTCCCAAATCGAAAAATGTACAGGTTTGGTGAATTGGCCAAGCTAAGTTGCCATAGTGTTCAGGGATGTGTAGATTGTAGGTTCATTAGTCAGGGGTAAATGTAGAATAGGGGAATGGATCTAGGTGGATCATTCTTTAGAGAATCAGTGTGGGACTTCTTGGGCTGAAGGGCAAGTTTCCACACTGTAGGAATTCTATGAATTCTATGACTTGGGCAACGTCTGTTGGCTGCTTGGGAACACCCAGGGTCAGATGGGTCCATTTCCCTCTACTGGCTGGTGAGGAGGCCACCGTCAGTCATGTGGGTCTGGTGCAACCAGTCCAGGGAACCAAGGGAAGACTGTCATGGAGTTGTACAGAAATAAGTCTGGTGTTCCTTCACAGATCATTCGGGGAGTCCATCAAAGTCATTGAAGTGGATGGGCCAATGTCAGTGCTTAGGGTCTGTTTAGTGAAAGCCACAGGGAGGTTATTGGGACCAGTGCTATGGGAGGGAATCTGGGAATTGCAATTGCGAAGTTTGGAGATCATATGCTGAAAAGCAGAAGTGATTACAAATTGTGAAGGAATAAAGCATTGAAGTGAAAGGGTTGATTCAGGAAGGGTGATATCAATAGTCAGCAGCAGACAGGCTTCCTTAGGGGGAGCATGCATTTTTTGATTTTGCATTGTTTACTTGACATGGCTGGGGCTGGTGGGGTAAAATGGTGAGATGAAGTGTTAGGTGGCTGATTTGGATGGGGACTTAGGCAAGTTTAAAGCCTATGGAATTGATGCAGAGGGATACCAATAAGAGAACATATGTACATTTGAAGGTTTACCACCATGTAGAAGAGACTGATTTTGAGGCTCACTGATTGATGACTAACTGCTATTTCCTTCCGTTATGCTGTAATTAACAGGTGGAGCTGAAAAGAACTGCCCTCGAGTAGGTGGGGTCTTTGTTCTGTGATGGAGGGGGCTTCCCTTTAGAGCAACATGAGGCCTTTCAAAGGGTAATAGCACAGGCCCACATACAGTACAGGGCAAAAATACCTGTGAGCAGACCTCATGATATAAACCTCAAATATTAACAAACCATGTACAGTCAAAATCCTGGCCCTTTTCTCTCTTGAACACATCATTGTAGAATCAGAAAGTGATCTTACTAATGGCTGTGATACACAAGTGAAGAATTGCAGCCTGGGAAAGTTGACCCTAGTTATGTTCTGAGGTTCCATTGCCTACAAATTGAATAGGAGCTGCTCACTTCACACGATGGGCACTACGAATGGTTAGGTTCTGTACCTTCAACATGTAGGTGGAGGCATAGAGTCATACAGCATAGAAACAGGGCACAACCAAAAACAGAAATTGCTGGAAAAGCTCAGCAGGTCTGGCAGCATCTGTGGAGAGAAATCAGAGTTAACATTTTGGGACAAGTGACCCTTCCCCAGAACTCTGAATGCAGAATCAGCATAGCTTCATGAAAGGAAGATCATGTCTGACTAACCTATTAACATTCTTCAAGGAAGTCTCACCCAGAGTGGACAGAGAGGAACCAGTAGATGAGCTGTGTTTGGACTTCCAGAAGCCATTTGACAAGGTACTTCACAAAAGGTTAAACCTTCAAACAAACAGCCCATGGTGTTGGAGGTGGTATATTAATGTGGCTAGAGAATTGGCTCATGAGCAGTAAACAGTGAGTGGCAAAAAAGGGTTATTTTTCACATTAGGAATCTGTAGCCAGTGGGGTTCCACAGGGATCAGCATTGGGACAGCAACTGTGTATATTTGTGCCTAGGAGGAAGGAAGCTAATGTAGTGTAACCAAATTTGCAGATGAGACAAAGATAGTTGGAAAGGCAAATACAAGCAATTTACAGGAAAATATTGATAGTTTAAGTATGTGAGCAAAAATCAGATAAATGGAATATAATGTGGGGAAAAAATGAAGTTGTTTATTTTGCAAAGAGGAACAAAAGAACAGAATACAATTTAAGTGGAAATCCGCAATACAAAATGACTTGGGGGGTACATGTGCATGAAACACAGAAAATTAACACAGAGGCACAGCAGATAATCCAGAAGGGTAATGGAATGTTCGCTGTTACTTCAACAGTATTGAGTATAAGGGTAGGGAAGTCTTATTGCAACTGCACAAGGTGCTGGTAGGACTACATCTGGAGTATGGAGAGCAGTTTTGGTCCCCTTATTTAAAAAAAGATATTGTTTCATTGGAGACAGTTCAGAGAAGGTTCACTAAGGTGATCCCGAGTGTGGTGGGATTGTCTTATGAGCAAAGACTAAACAGACTGGGACTCGACACACTGAAGTTTAGATGAATGAGAGGTGATTCTATTGAAATCTCAGATTGTTAAGGGGCTTGACAAAGTACGTGCTGATGGTCCCCTCGTGGAACAGTCAAGGTCCAGATGGCATAGTGTCATTTTTTAAAAAGATGTCAATTTAAGACTGAGGTGAGGAGAAATTCCTTCTCTGAGGGTTGAGAGTCTTTGGAACTCCTTGCTAGAAAGAGGTGTGGGTGTAAAGTCCTGGTGTCTGTATAAGGCTGAGATGGTTAACCAGTGGGGAAATCAAGGGGTACAGGGAAAACGCAGAATAGTGGACATGAGCAATGCCAGATCAGCCATGACCCTATTGATTGGAGGAGCAGGGTTCAGGGCCAATTTCCTACTCCTAGTTCTTAGGGTCTAATGATCCACAAAACAGAACACCAAATTCCCCTTGTCTGCCAGACCATGGAAAATGTTTCACACCATGCAGGGCGTATCCAGACTGCCAATGCTTTCTCAGGTACACAATTGTCTTTTAAGTATGGCGCTATCTCCAGGGATCCAACCATACCCCCTCTCTCCTGAGTGGGAGAATTGGGTTAGTATCAGATGAGCTATCGGGACACAGTTAATGAGGAGAGTTTTAGGACAATGACATGGAAAACTCACTCAGTCTCAGGGAGAAAGCACGCTGAACCTCAAAAAAAATTATGCAGCTCAATTCTAGAATACAGCTTTATTAATAGGTGGACAGAGTACAAAACCAGGAGGTAATGTTGAACTCTGGCACTGTTAGACCTCAGCTAGAGTATAGTGTACAGTTCTGAGCGCCATATTATAGGAAGGCGATGAACACATTTGAGAGAGTCTGGATTAGTGGTGCTGGAAGAGCACAGCAGTTCAGGCAGCATCCAAGGTGCTTCAAAATCGATGTTTCGGGCAAAAGCCCTTCATCAGGAATAAAGGCAGTGAGCCTGAAGCGTGGAGAGATAAGCTAGAGGAGGGTGGGGGTGGGAAGAAAGTAGCATTGAGTAC